>NC_057724.1:77455696-77456879 GCF_004010195.1 Chiloscyllium plagiosum | reverse complement strand
GGGGAAACTGTCCCAGCTCCAGGAAAGTATGCAGAACCTGCTCCTGCTGCAGACGATGGGGGTGGATGTCACGGAGGACCTCAAGGAGGTGAAGGGCCAGCAAGCCTCGCTCTTTGCCTCGGAGGCCTCCAAGATAATCTTCCGGTCCAGGGTCCGCTCGGTGGAGCAGGACGAGACGTGCTCACATTTCTTCTTCCAGAAGGTTACCAAAAAGAGTTCCATGCTCAGCAGCCTGAAGGAAGAAGATGGCTCGATAACGTCATCTCAGACTGGCGTCATGAGGATCAATAAATCTTTCTATGCCAGTCTGTATGACTCGAAGCCAACCGACAGCGTGGCCTCCCAGTCATTCCTGTCCTCTATCATGAAGGTCTTAGACGACAGGACACGGGAGAGGCAGGACCGCCGCTATCTCTGGACGAGCTGACCAAGGCCCTCGAGTCCTTCGAAAAGAATAAAACTCCCGGAAGCGACCGCTTACTGGTCGAGATCTATTCTGCTCTTTGGGACTTGATTGGCCAGGACCTGCTGGAGGTGTATGTCAGTATGCTTCGGGCAGGTACAATGAGTGAATTCATGCGGAAAGGCATCATCACCCTCATCTACAAGCAGAAGGGGGAGAGGGAGGAAATTAGAAATTGGAGACCAATCTCACTGTTAAACACATACTACAAAATCTTGCCAAAGGTCATCGCCAACCGGGTCAGGTCTGCTCTGCGATCGGTGATTCACCCTGACCAAACCTGTGCTGTGCCGGGCAGGAAGATCGCTGAGAGTCTCGCACTCCTCAGGGAAACGATCGCCTACATGCAGGACAGGGGGGTGGACACCTGCCTCATCAGCCTGGACCAGGAGAAAGCCTTTGACAGGATATCGCATACATATATGAGGGATGTGCTCTCCAAAATGGGCTTCGGGGAGGGAATCGCTAATTGGATCAGACTGCTCTACACCAAAATTGTCAGTGCAGTCTCAATCAATGGGTGGGAATCAGATAGCTTCCCAGTCAGATCTGGAGTCAGGCAGGGCTGCCCTCTCTCTCCTGCCTTGTTTGTGTGCTGCATAGAGCCATTTGCCGAGTCCATCAGGAAGGATGCAAGCCTGAGAGGGGTGACTATTCCTGGCAGCGGGGATCTGCAGGTTAAGGCCTCCCTGTACATGGATGACGCCGCCGTTTTCTGCT
>NC_057724.1:77430292-77454302 GCF_004010195.1 Chiloscyllium plagiosum | reverse complement strand
GTGAAGGACGCTCTCTGGGCGGTCCGAAACCTGTTGATCTTCAGCTGAAGGAGTTGGCCCGACTGAGTGTTGCAGACTGGCACATTCCAAGGTCCAGGACTACGTGTTGAGGGACGCGCTGAAGCTTGGGGCAGCTGCCGCCAAGGCGCGGTGGGGAAAGACCACCGTGTAACATCTGCCTGCCTGAGAAGAACAGGGGGCCCGCGTAGTCATTTGGGCTCTGCTGGCGCCTCAGCTCAATGTAATCGTACCAACCTGTAAATAAGAATGATTACTCTGTTTTGATACGCAAAGAAATGGAATGTGTACATATGTATGGCATGTCCAGTTGTATAGATCAAAGTATTTATGAATAAAGTATATTTTTGAAAATAAAAAAAATCCACTCAATGCTTCTCGTCACACCTCACCCAGATGAGAAGAAGCACTCAGAATGTATTGAATTCTATGCCCATTCACCTTTAATCAGCTTCAACAAAGTTTTATGTGACACTGTGATAACCTACTAGCCACACCTTCAGCTGTCCATAGACAGTAAACTCTGGAATTCTTTCCCTAATTATCATTTCCTTCTCCTCCACCCTCTCTCTCTCTCTCTCTCTCTCTCTCATGCTTTAACAAGCTTCTTAAAATCAAACTCTTGGATCAATTACTTTTTAATTTCTCCTAAAGTCTCATCCTTTAGCTCAAGTCAATTTTATTAAATCTGCCCTGCTGTCATGAAATGTCTTGAAAAGTTTTTTTTTTAATTTTAGGAGGTGCCACATCAATACAAGTTGTTGTTGAAATTCCACAAACTATATTTGTCCATGCAAAGTTATATTCTGTGAAACTTATCCAAGTTATGATTCTAATGTATTGTACCACCACTGAGAAACCACAGGTTTACCTTGGGATAAAGCACTTTATTATTGCAGAGCTTTAATAGCAGTGTCAGGGACATAGGTTGGGTGGATATTTTGGTTGGCATGAGCCAGTTTGGGCCAAATGGCCAGTCTCTGTGCTGTATGACTCTATGACTCTATGGCAGAAGAACAGAAATAAATGGATCAACCTTTCAGAGAATTGAAATCATTCGAATCTCTTGGATAAATCTTGAGTTTTTACAATGGTAAAACTACTGCCAATTGAAATTATGTTAGAAGTTACACAACACCAGGTCAGAGTCCAACAGGTTTATTTAAAATCACAAGCTTTTAGAGAGTTGCTCCTTCATCAGGTGAAGTGAGAGGCTTCTGACTTTGCCCACCCCAGTCCAACACCAGCACTTTGACATAATGGAGGTAACGTTTAACAAGGATGTAAAACTGATTGCTGATATGTTGCCATCCAATTTGACACATTTCCCAAAGTCACATCTACCCCAAAGTATTTTGCAGCATTAATGCAATGGGCTGAATGGCGTCTCTTAGCCTTCAAATTTCTTCCTTTAAGTTACATTAGTATATTGGTTGACTCTTAATTGCTTTTTGAAAATGGCCCTGGCAAGTCCCTCAGATCAGGACAATGAATGTTGGCCCAGCCCCTATCGTTTGAATAAACTTTAGAAAATAATTGATTGCTATTTGCTAATGATCCAGATACTGATGTTAAATGCTCATTGCAAATAAAGTAGTCAAGCAGGAGGCTAGAAGGACACAGCAAGTCGAGCAGCATCAGGAGGTGGAGAAGTCAACGTATTTCAGTCCAGAAGAGTAGGGTTATACCTAAAATGTTGACTTCTCCACCTCCTGAGCTGCCCGGCTTGCTGTGTTCGTCCAGCCTCCTGCTTGTCTACCTTGGATTCCGGCATCAACAGCTTTTTTGTCGCTATTACAAATAAAGTAGCTGTGCAGGAGAATCTAGAACACAGGGGTCACTGTTTAAAAATAAGGGGTGGGTCATTTAACACAGAGGTGAAGAGATTTATTTTCACAGAGAGTCATGAGTCTTTAGAACTGTCTTTCTCAAAAGGCTGTGGAGGCAGAGTTGCCGAACATTTTTAAGGCTGAAATAGGTAGATTCTCAATATGCAAGAGGGTGAGAGGTTATCAGGGTTTGGCAGGAATGTGGAGTAATCAGATTAACCATGATCTTACTGAAAGGCAGAATAGACTCAAGGAGCTGAATGGTGTATCACTGCTCCTGATTTGTATTTTGATTTGTGTGTAAGATCTGTCTTCATGCATTTTATATCCAAAATACATTGATGGCTTCCAGCCGAGTCCACTAATGTGAAAAGCTCTTATATTTGGTTGATGATTAATAAAGGATGCAATGGATGATTCAACAATCCCGCTTTCCCCACCACCACCACAGCCCCCAGTAAGAAATAAATGTTAAACTACTATGGCAGATTCTGCTATTAATTATGTTCTTAGACAGCAAAGAAAAGGTCAAGTAAGAACTGACGTTGAAAGGGTTCTTCAAGAGGCTATGACTCCCATCTTTTCCTTCTTTGAAAGTCTCCTCAACATTTGTTTTTAAAAAACATCAGTGGGCCTCTTTACTCAGTTCTGTTCTTTCAATCAGAACTCTGTGAAGTGCAATAGAATATCTTTTCAGCTTGAAATTTACTAAATAAATGTAAGTTGATGTGCATATGTACAGCTACATATTCACACAAATGCACTGATGCACACAAACACATGCATGTTCACCACAGGTAAAACAAACCCAATGTATGAATACATAAGCACTTACAATTTTTGGTATATTTATAATATTCTAGCTTTGTGCCTGAAATATGACCAGATTTAATTTTAATTGTAATGTCCTAAAAAGTGTGTTTTATGGTTCCATATGTTCTCAAATTAGAATTTATCTTATTCAATAAATAAAATTAATGTATACTTAATAAAAATGCTTGATTTGAAAGCTTCCAAATAGATTTGATATTGTATTCTGTTTAAAAGTATTTGCAGTAATTAAACCAACAGATTATTAAAATGGACTAATTTATAACACACCTCTCAGGTACCCTCCCATCATTGCTAGAAAATGCTAAATGCCCGACTTACTAACTCTGGCAGTAAATGAGAAAATGACCCTTAAAATCAAATAGACACACACTGCAACTGTGTGCGTGCTAAAAGTGTGAGCCATTCATCATTCTGCTTCATATCATCATCCATTTATACTAAAATGCAACATTAACTGCAGTCTATTCCTTTCCAATTTATCTACTTTAATGTCATAACACAGCATATTTAATCCTCTAATTTTTCTAACATTGAAGATCACACAGTCATAACCAATTTAAATTTAACATGCAAAATTAACATTGGTTGACACCAGGCGAATAGTGAGTAGTCCGGTTATTAAGAAGAATTAATGGAACCATTACCATGCAAATGGTTCTGATCTTTGCCCTCCCAGAGTTATGTTCACCAAAAAGCCATTTGCTTCAATTGAAACTTCTTATTCCCCATAGTGTGGAAAAATGAAATCATTTTTTAATCTTCTCTTATTTGTGTCAAAACATTTGCGAATGTCCCCCTTCCAATTTTTCTTCTAATGGTGTAGTTAGTCCAATTTCCAATCTATTAGGTTACTTACCCCCTTAAATTAATCTTTTCTGTGTCCTTATTTTCTGAGATTACTTAATAGCAGGTAATGGTTGATATGGTTAGGTTAATGTCCAATTCTTTCAGAACTGCTTTACACTACAGTTTTACACCACAGACCATGTTCAAGGACAATTGAAACATCCTCATCTTATTTGGAGTGCTGGGGTAATGAAGACCTGGTTTACTTGGTGAACATAGATACGTCACCATCATCTATGAAGTCTACGTCCATGCCTTTCTTTCCTTTATTGTAGATCATTTAAGTTCTCTCCCAGCCGACTAATCTTCCCGTGCTTTTCAATAACATACTGCTGCAATCTGAACTGACACCATAACCTATTACTGTTGTGCTCAGGGATCAGCATCAGCTTGACTGCATGGGGCTCAGTTAGCTCAGGTGACTGGATGGCTTGTTTATGCTGCAGAGTGATGCCAGCAGTGTGGATTTGATTTCTGCACCAGCTGAGGTTACCATGAAGCACTCTCCTTTTTAACCTCTCCCCTTGCCTGAGGTGTGTGGTGACCCTCAGGTTAAACCACCGCCAGACTTCACTCTTTCTAATGAGAGAGTGGGACTATGGTGACTTTAGTACGTTAAAGTGCATCACTTGTTTACCGCTGCAATCCTATCAAATCTGTGTTTCTCCAATCCTATCCTCTGTATGTATCCCTGACTTTCATCACTCCATTATCAGCAGCCTTCAGATCCTCCGGTCTAAGCTCTGAAATTCCCTTTAAAACTCTTTGAAGATTCTTAGGAACATCAGCAATAGGAGCAGGAATAGGTCATGTGATCCCTTGAAACTGCTCTGCCATTTATAAAGGTCATGGCTGATCTGATTGAGCCTTAATTCACTTTCCTTCCTGTGCCACATCTCTGGACCTCGGAATTGATTCCCTTCCAGATAAAATGTGCACTCACCTTTGAAGATGTTCAGCCTCTACTGCGTTTATTGGGTATAGCCTTCTAAAAATTCTAAAAAGAAGAAATTCCTCCTCGTCTCCATTTTAACTGGGAGACCCCTTAACTTAGACCTACATTCCCACCTTACACTTTGGCCAAGTTTTAATTAAACATCTTACAATCTCTGTGCATTGTTTGGTGTCAAGTATCGTTTGGGTGAAATGTCCTGAAAGGTTTTACTATACGCTATATAAATGCAAAGTGAAACTGAGGATGGTGATGTACAAAGTGTGCAGGCAAGGATTGGCATTGAACAATGCCAACTGCAAGTAGATGCAAACCTTTATCCAAAACAATTTAACTTAATAAATTGCCAGTCTGAGAACTCGAAGGATTATGTATGGAGTTAAAGAACCGAACAAAACGTTTGAGTGGAATTGTTTTCTCAGCATCGTCAGTACAAACAAAATGTGTGAGAAATCACTTGGTAGTTGACAGATGACCCTGAGATAAAGACAGAAATCAATTGGATTATAGGTAACGAGTCTATCAGCATCTCTAATAGGAATGGCTATTCACGAGTGTGTCCATCATTGTAATTTAGTTCTAACAAAGAGTCACTCGTTGAATAGGATGCTTTCTTTTTCACCAATGGACACTAACTGACTCATTCTATATCTCTAGAATTTTGAACTTTGTGCTTCCTTGGGTTGCTTACTCTTTGAGAAAAGGTTCAAGCCAATTCAGAAGTATTTGAAACATTACAGTTGAAGTTTACACAAAGAAAATGTGGAACCATCTTCTCCAAAAGCTTGTGAACGCAAGTGGAAGTCATTAGAGGGGCAAGCTAGCATCACAGCCAGAGGTTCTGAGGACAAGGGTTCAAAGCCCATTATGGCAAATGGTGAAGTTTGAAACTGGTTCATAAAAGGGGATATTTTAGAGAAATGTTTAAAATTCCAACAAGACTAGGCAAGTTAGATGCAGGAAGGGTTATCCCATTGGTATGGGAGTCCAGGGGTCATAGTTCCAAGATAAAAGGTCAACCTTTTAGGAGTGAGATGAGAAGAAATATACTCACCCAGAGAGTGGGGAGTCTGCGGAATTCTCTGCCACAGAAAGTAGTTCAGACCAAAACATTAGTTATCATGAAGGAGTAGTTATCAACCTTGTAGCTAAAGGGATCAAGGAACATGGTGGGTGGGCAGGATTAATGTAATGATCTTGAAGATCAGCCATTATCATATTGAATGGCAAAGTAAGTTGAAAGGGTCGAATGATCTACTCCTGTTCCTTTCTTCGATATTTCTGTGTTAAAAGCATCTGGAATATAGAATTGGCCTCATAATGTATTCACTGCCAATTGTTATAAGAACCCATCTGGTTCACTAACATTCTTTAATGAAGGAAATTTGTCGTCCTTGCTCAGTCTAACTGTTTTCCAGCCAATCTATGACTCCAGACCCACAGCAATGTGGTTGACTCTTAACAGCCATTTAGGGAATTACAGGTGAACAATAAATGCTGATCTGGCCAGTGACACCCACATGCTGTGAATGCGTCTTTTAATTCAGAGTTTTCAAATCCAAGATCAATAGGTTTTTGTTTCACAATGGTATCAAATAGGATGTGGAGAAAATGAGGTTGTAATGCAGATTGGCCATAAGATTAATGAATGATTCGAGGGGGGAAATGGTATTGGATAGGGCAATGGCTCTGAAGGGGTTAAATCTTCATGCTGCATTGGTTCCACCCATTCTACTGATATCACGCAGTGTGGGTGGAGATAAGGACATACTCTTAGTTTTTGGAGGGAATAGTTGAATCTTCACCAGCTCCCTAAATTCCTCATCATTCTGACTGACCAAATGTAATTGTACATGTTGTTATCATGCAATAAACCTTATTTTTTTTAAAAAAAAGAATCCCTACAGTATGGAAACAGGCCCTTTGGCCCAGACCAACCATCCGGAGGGCAACCCACCCAGACCTATTCCCCCTACCCTATATTTACCCTGACTAACCTACACATTCTGAACACTATGGGCTATTTAGCATGGCCAACTCACCTAACCTGCACATCTTTGGACTGTGGGAGGAAACTGACGCGGACACAGGAAGAATGTGCAAACTCCACACAGACAGTTGCCCAAAGCTGGAATCAAACCTGGGTCCCTGGTGCTGTGAGGCAGCAGTCCTAATCACTGTGCCACCTCATTATCTAAGAACAGAACCTCTTCTGTAGATCCTTGATGAAGGTATATCTTCAACCAATAATCATTGGATAGGCCCAAGACAAAGAAAACAGAAAGGGGAATTAGTGACAATAAACGACCTCAAACAACTTATACCTAGTACCACCAATTTGATGAGATGATGAGTGTCATCAGCAGTGGACAAACAGGAGAACACCACAAAATAGTCTTAAAGTTTCTCTTTGTCAAGCCACTCAGAACGATAACGTGTTTTCAAAATAAGCCTCTTTACCCTCTCATTAAAAATTCTGCAATTTATTTTAACTTTATTTGTAATGAACTACTAAAATAAGTAGAAGCAAGTAATATTAAACCGCAATACAACTAAATAAAACAAAGCATACATTAGCCTGGCATTTCCATTTAGTTTTGATTATTTAGCGCAATTCATGCAAAGATAGCAGGAATGGAGCAGAAGATTGGGAAACTGAAGGGCAAACTATACTCAAACTAAATGGAATTCCTGCAATCTTTTGCACTAGTTTAGAAAGCAGTGCATTAGAAACAGACGTTCCTTCCAAAGAACTGGCCACATCACCGCAGCTAATGAGTCTGGACAGAGCATTTCCATGAATTAAGCTCATTCGTAGGTCTTGGAGGCATTTTGAAAACTTAAAGTGGATCATTTAGCCTCAAGCACACTAATTGTACTTTTAAAAATACTTTGCATCTAATATTTTCTTAATTTACTAAGAAGCTGAATTTTCTGGGTCCATATGACTAGCAGATGATTCTGTACAATGCTTATAGAAAGTCTTTATCAGCAATTTAAGAATCAGTTTGCTCACAGTCGGTGGATTGACACTCTGATTTATCTTTGTGATAAACTCATATTCAGCTATATTCATAAAATAGCCACCTATTACCACTCTTAAATACATTGAGAGACATTTTAAAGCAACTCAAATGATCATATGTTCCAAACACTGCATTGCACTGCTGAAGGTTTTATGTTCAGCGATATTTGGATACATTTGGGCTGAGATTAACCAAAAGAATGAATTTCAAAATTTGCATAATCTTGGTCACAGTTCACAGTTAGATCGTAGAAGGCACCCAAAGTGGAAACTGTACACCAAGGAAGCTTACTATATTTTCAAATTCTGATCCAGAACCTCAGCAAACATCCTCAAACATTTCAGCTGAATACTACTTGAAGCATTTCCAGAATCTCTTGGTATTCAGTCCACATTCAGAGTCCACTTTCTATATATCATCAGCATAATTTCAGTTATTTGAGCTATTTATTGTTGATTGATTGATTTATTGTTGTCACATGTAGCAAGATACAGTGAAAAGTGTTGTTTTGTGTATTATATGCAGGCAAGTCATACCATACGTAGTGCAACTGGGTATAGATTAGATGAATAGCAATGGTCTTTTTTTCCCTGAAGGTAAGGGAATTCAAAACTAGAGGGCATGGTTTTGGGTGAAAGGAGAAAGATTATTAAAAGGGATCTGAGGGGCATCTTTTTCACACAGAGGGTGGTGTGTGTATCGAATGAACTGCCAGAGGAAGTGGTAGGTGCTAGTACAGTTACAACATTTAAAAGACATTTGGGAAGGTCCATGAATAGGAAAGGTTTAGAGGAATGTGGGCCAAATGCAAGCAAACGGGACTATTTAGTTTGGGAAACCTTTTCAGAATGGACAAGTTGGATCGAAGTGTTTGTTTCCAGGCTGTATTTCTCTTCTCAAAGCACATTTTGTGAACAATGTTCTCTCTAAGTTGCACAGCTGCAAACATGTGCAGCTGCTCTGATGTTTCATGCATGGCGATTGGCAATGGCACGCCAATCATGCCATTGACTTTCGGTTCTAGAAGGTCATGCTACACACAGATCTCAGAAGCCTGCCTAGCTGGATGTAAAATTAGAGGAAATGGTGTTGGTGAGACTAAATATCCCACCAATTCCTGGCAGGCCCTGGTTTATGACCAACTAAAATGAACAAGGTTCCTTCAGGTGGGAACCAAAATACATTGGGACACATCTTCAGGAACATGCAATGGTGAAGTCAAGTCTTATCAACCGCCTCCCATCGAGCTGGTGTCAAGAAGGTCATAGTCAATCCTGAGGTACTGTGTAAGGGAGAGATTGGAATAGACAGGTCCAGAGGGAATGGTAAAGTGCCCAGACAACCATAGGGAAGCTCTCTCATTCGAGGGAGACGACTGATGGTGGTTTAAATATGTCTCAGGTGAGAAGAGAGGTTGAGAAGGAGACTCCTCCATGTTCACTTCAGCCAGTGTGGGAATTGATACTGTTGGTATCTCGCGACATCACAAACCAGCTGTCTAGTCAACTGAGCTAACCAACCCAACAGAGGTTACAAAGGCATGTATGGGGGTTTCAACAATGTATAGGCTGAGAGGGGCGTTGAAGGTAGGCAATATCATGGGCTTGGAAATTAATGGCCTTAATGCTAATATGACTGCGAGGCCTGTAGTTCAACTGGGCTTACAAACCACATTGTATCCGTCTGGTTCAGTCTCAGGCTCTTACCAGGGACAGGAGTTCAACTTTGTAACCAGAGAACAGAATGTGTGGCAATGGAGCAAAAGCTGTCTTCCCAAAACTGGAAGAAACTTTTCCTCAATCAACTCTGATTGTTGGATAAGTAGCCTAATGACTTCACAACAGCGGAGAGACAATTGTGCTACTGTCATGATGGGTGATATTAAAGTACATATAAAAGTTGAAGCTGAAATTTCGAGTATAGCTGAGGGGCAGCACATAGATGAGAAACACAAGGAGGTCAAGAATAGATCTTTGGGTGACACCAAAATTCGCAACATGGAAACAGGAAGCAAAGCCTCTGCAGGTAAGACTCTAAGACTGAATGGATAAGAATGAAACTGAGTGCCATCGCACCCTCTGGAGAACAGTGAAAAGTCATTGGAAGTGAATCATGTGGTCACCCATCTCAAAGGTTGCAAGATGAGCAAGGGTATTAATTCACTGTGTCACAGTCAGAATGTATGTAATCTGGAATTTTGGAAAGACATTTCATTAGGGTGGTTAGTGTGGGAGCTTGATTAGAGAGATTACACATGGACAGATGGCCACAGTTTAGGGAGGTAATAATATGTTGATAACAATGGGGATTTTGTGGAGGAAAGGAGAGATTGGAGATGGAGCAATTTCCAAGGACAGAGGTATCCTGGCAGGCCCTGGTTTATGACCAACTAAAATGAACCACATAGAAGGGATTAAATGGGTTAATGAAGAGAGCAGATCATAAATCTGGAATATTAACTTGATTTCTCTTCTGAGTGCTTCTAGCATTTATTTTGTTTCATTACAAATTTCTAGTAATTTTTTTTGTTTTTGATGGACTATTCTTTTATTTGTTTGAGTGTTAAAGATTCAGATATGATCTAACCAAGGTGTGTAAGGTCATTAAACAAGTTTGTCTTTACTTATTCATTGACTGGGTGTGGGCATCACTGACTAGATGTATTACTCGTCCCTAATTGCCCTTGAGAAGGGGGTGGTCAGTTGTGAACAGACTGGATGCAGAAAATGATTTCCTCTGGTGGGGACAGTTCTAAAGGAGGGGGAAGAACTCAAGGTTAATGATCATGTTGGAATTTAACTTCCCACACATGTCCAAGGTTTGATATTTCTGGGATGCTATTTGCCCTGGATTTCCTTGCTTTGTCTTTGTTGGAATTGGAGTTGCTGCCCACCAGTTTCAGATTGGAGTCCATCGGTTAGTTACTGTTTTAGCATCAGCTAACTCTCCCCTGACCCCATGGACTTTGTAGCAGCCTCCTTTTCACTGTTCCACCTCAATTTCTATGGCTTAGAGTTTCCTAATGTCTTTCCACCAACCCTGCCACAAGGTAAAGTAACCATTGTCCTTCCATGCCATAGGGCCGCACTCTCATTAGAGAGTGAGAGAGAGAGAGAGAGAGAGAGACAAATTATGGTGGTTTAACCTAGTGTTACCATGTCAGAGTTTGAAGACAATGCCTAGGCTTACCTTAGCCAGTGTGGGAATTGAGTCCATACTGTTGGCATTGCTAACCAGCCAAAATGTGTGGCGCTGGAAAAGCACAGCAGGTCAGGCAGCATTCGAGGAGCAGGAGAATTGATACTTCAGGCATAAGTCCTTCATCAGGCGGATGGTAGATAAATTCTTGATGACTAAGGGAATGAAAGATTAACAGAGGATACACAGAGATGTAGAGTTGAGGTTAAAATCAGGCCGACCATGATCTTTTTGAATGGTGGGGCAGGCTCAAATGGCCTCCTCCTGTTCTTTGTATATTTGTACCAGGTGAAAATTTCAAAATTGAGATTGATAATTTTTAGGAAAGGAGACTACAGGGTTCAGGGACGAATGTGGAGTTGAGATGTAAGTCAAGCCTCATCTGATTGAATGGCAAAACAGTTTCAAATCGCTGAATGGGTCGTGCTCTGTGTTCAAGCCCCACTTACCAACCAGAAAGTTGATGCTAACACTGGAGTATTTCAGCGATTTCCAGTGTGCCATTCTATTGCTCATTCTGCATGGGTGTGCTGGCAGAGACTGGGCCCAAGGCTTCTTCGCTGCAATCACAAGTCAGTCCTGACCTTTGCAGAGTGGGCCTATGGTCTTGTAGGACAATGGTAACTTTACCTTTTTACAGTACTGAAACAGGCCACTTAGCCTTTCTTGTTTATACTATCTTGGCTGGTATCCGTAGCTTGAGATATTTGGAAATCAATCATAGAAAATGGGAACAGGAGTAGGCCAGTCAATATGATCATGGCTGATCATTAAGCTCAATAACCTAATCCTGCCCTTATCCTATTGCCTTGACCTCTTTAACATTCTATTGAAGCAAAATGTCTCATTTAATAACATGTGAGCAGGCAGGGTTTGAAAAGGGGTGTGTGTGTGGAGTGTTGCTGAACAGAAACCTTGGAGTGCAAGTTCATAGCTCCTTGGAAGTGGAGTCACAGGTAGATAAGATAGTGAAGAAGGTGTTTGGTATGCTTTCCTTTATTGGTCAGAGTATTGAGTACAGGAGTTGGGAGGTCATGTTGCAGTTGTACAGGACATTGGTTAGGCCAGTTTTGAAATATTGCGTGCAATTCTGGTCTCCTTCCTATTGGAAAGATGCTGTGAAACATGAAAGGGTTCAGAAAAGATTTACAAGGATGTTGCCAGGGTTGGAAGATTGGAGCTATAGGTAGTGGTTGAATAGGCTTGGGCTGTTTTCCCTGGAGCATCAGAGGCTGAGGGGTGGCCTCTTAAAGGTTTATAAAATCATGAGGGGCATGGATAAGATAAATAGACAAAGTATTTTCCCTGGGGTTGGGGAAGTCCTGCACTGGAGGGCATAGGTTTAGGGTGAGAGGGGAAAGATATAAAGGGGACCTAAGGGACATTTTTTCACGCAGAGGGTAGTGCGTGTATGGAACGAGCTGGCGGAGGAAGTGGTGGAGGCTAGTACAATTGCCTTATTTAAAAGATAACTGAATGTGTATATCAATAGGAAGGGTTTATAAGGATATGGGCCAAGTGCTGGCAAATGGGACTAGATTAGGTTAGGATATCTGGTCGGCATGGTCAAGTTGGACAAAAGTGTCTGTTTCCATGCTGTACATCTCTATGACTATGACTGGAACATTAGAATATTCTGTATCTTGAAAAAAATCAATTATCCAAGTTTTTTAAACCCATCATAAATATAATTATCTTCGCTGATCCTGCTTTAAATGTTTTGCACATAGCTTGAGTAGCTTATTATATTATCCAAATAGTAACTCAATGAAATCTCAGTTAGGATATTAATGCAAATTCAATTATTTTATTTTTTCAAGCAATGTAGGTGTCACTGGCTGGGTCAACGTTTGTCTCAATCCCCAATTTCCCATGAACTAAGTGGATTCTGGAGTCAATCCAAAGGACAGAGGGATCTGGCCCACCTCTCCCTGAAAGTGGAATCATAGATGGATAACCTGGTCAAGAAAGCATACAGCACGCTTGTCTTCATTGGCCAGGGCATCAAATATAAAAGTTGGCAAATTATTTTCCAGCTGAATAAAGCTTTAATTAGGCCACATTTGGAATATTGCATGCAGTTCTTGACACTACACTGCCAGAAGGATGTAGATGTTTTCGAGAGTACAAAGAAGGCTTACCAGGATGTTGCCCGGTCTGGAGAGTTTTAATTATGAGGAGAGGTTGGATAAACTCAGATTGTATTCGCTGGAAAGAAAGAGGCTGAGGGGCTATCTGAGAGAAGCCTACAAGATTATGAGAGGCAAATATAGGATGGATAGTCAAAGGCTTGTTCCCAGGGTAGAAAGGTCAACTACATGAGGACACAGGTTGAAGGTAAAATGGGAAAATTTAGGGGAGAAGTGCGGGGAAAATCTTTCACACAGAGGGTGGTGGGTGCCTGGAATGCACTGCCAGTGGAGGTGGTGAAAGCTGACATGTTAGCAATGTTTCAGGCATATTTTAATAAAACACATGAATGGAAGGTGAACAGAGGGATGGAAACCATATGTGAGAAATAAGTAGTTGGTCTAAATAAGGATGAGGAAAAAGTGCAGTCTTGGTATTGTTCTTTATTCTTCATTCTTTACCAGTTAAAAGTCACCCACATTATTGTGAGTCTGGAATCACTCAGATCAGACCAGGTAAGTACTGTAGATTTCCTTCCCTAAAGGACATTAATAATCCAGGTGCCTTTAAAAAAAATGACCCTGGTTTCATGACTGCCTGTGTATTATCTTTTTCAATTCCAGATCTTGTTAATTGAATCTAAAAATATTTGTAAAATGCAGTACTTTAACAAATTGTAAAGTCATTAATCCTTCAGAATTGTGCTGGTATCTTCAAGAATTAAACTTTATTCTGCTATGCAATGCTGCAAGTAAATCCAGTTCAAAACCATAGAAGATTGAAAAAAGATCATTCCATTATTTTTGCATTTTTGTTCTTTATTTAATATGCAAGACTAGATGTTTGATTGTGTTGTGTTGGAAGTGTTAGCAGGCAGGCAATGAAGCCTGCAGAAACATATTTAATATTCCACCAATAACTCAAAAATACCTGAAGAGATTTCATAAGGGAACTGGATGTACATTGTGGTTATAATGTGCTGGTGCAGCTTACAATTTTAACAACTTGTAAAAACAATGAATAAAGCAAACTGAGCAAAAGCAACAAGCTCTGAAACCCATTTTATTACGAATTCACAAAAATAAGATATGTTGGTCAGACGATTGGCTAAATACATTGACTGGTGTAAGAATAATCATACATACATACATAAAGACTATAATTCTGTTCGCTGTTCTGAGTTAACTGATCCAAACCTGCGCTATCAGCAGCTTCGGAGGCTCCGAGATCCAGAAAGGAATTCAATCAGCTTCTGATGACTACATAGCAACTGCTGCCAGGAAGTGTGTGTGAATAACAACAGCATCAAACTCAGCTGTGATGCTTCCACAGCTGAATAACTTGCATTACTTATTCTTTCCTGCATTCACGATGACCGGTGGTTAAGGAAAAGCCTGAGTATTGCTTCATCCAAAGGACAGTGCCCCCTCAGCTCTGCACTGGAATATTATCTTTGCTTCTTGTCTTTGGCCAGAATCCTGTGGTTCTGAGGCAAGTGTTCCACCAAAAGAGCCAGAGCAGACCCTCAAGGGAGAGTGTTGGAGATGTAAAAACTGCTCAGTTAGTACAGTGACACTATTTTGGCATTTTCAGAATACAGTATATGGGTCCACCTACAGCAGTTCAAGAAGACAGCTCACCACCACCTTCTCAAGGGGCAATTAGGGACAGGTAATAAATACTGACCCAGCCAGTGACACTCTCACCCCATAGTGAGATAGAAAGCATGGTCTCAGTTTCACAAGCCACATTACTAATGTAACTCAATGAAACTTTTGAAAAAATTACGTTTTGTCTCATTCTTAGCAGTACAGCATAAGGATCAGCAATAATCAAGCTGCATAATAAATTACAATTGTCAAGCAGATGTTAGAATTATTCTACCGTCAATTGAGAATTGTACAAAATGCAGCAGTTCAAGAAGGCAGCTCACCACCACCTTCTCAAGGGGCAACTAGGGATATTCAATAAATGCTGACCCAGCCAGTGACACCCACATCCCATAGGTGAAATATAAGGCATTGTCTCAGCTTCACAAGTCACTTTACTATCTAACACACTGTGGTATGGTGGTTCAGTGGTTAGCACTGCTGCCTCACAGTGCCAGGGTTTAATTCCAGCCTCAGGCGACTGTCTGTGTGGAGTTTACACGGGTTTCCCCTGGGTGCTCTAGTTTCCTCCCACAGTCCAAAAGATGTGCAGGTTAAGTGGACTGGCCATGCTAAATGGTCCATCATGTTCAGGGATGTGTAGGTTCGGTGCATTAGTTGGGGGTTAATGAAGAGTAATAGGGCAGGGAAATGGGTTACTCTTTGGCGGGTCGGTGTGGACTTGTTGGGCCAAACGGCCTGTTTCCACCCTGTAGGGATTCGAAGTTCCGTTTTCCTACCAGACTCAGCAAGTTTTTTTTTAACTTCACTTGATGGAGGAAGAAATGAGTCAGGGTGAAAAAACGTACCGATGACCCCAGACCAAGTTTAAATGCCAGCACTGAACTCTCTGTCACTTCACCCAATTAAAGTAGGAAGGGTATTTCTGGCCCCTACCAGTGAGCCAGGAGACCCAGGTTCAAGTCCCAACCACTCCAGGAGGGTTAATACTATCTCTAAATATAGTTGATTCGGAATATTACGAACTCTATTTGAAAGTGCTCCTTTGGTACAGTGGTATTGCCTTTGCCTCTGAGTCAGAAGGTCCATGTTCAAGTTCCCACCTGCACGGAGGTATAGCATAACATCTCTGAATTGGAGAATTTCGAAAATAAACCCAACATTACCGCTGTGGTGTAGGTTTAACTTTTCCTTCTCGCTTTAACCGTTCATGGTTAACAGAACATCATAAAAAGAATCTGAAAAATCTTTGGAAGAAATATTACTGGTCACTTTAATGGGAACGACATTTTGGTGTATGAATGACTCTGGAATCTGCAGCGGGTGAAATGTGCAGTGAAAGCAAATTACATTTATACGGTGAACCGAAAGCAAAAACTGCTGGAGGTCAGGAAACATGCGTGGAGAGAGAACAAGCTAACGTATCCAGGAAAGACGGATCTTCATCAGAGCTGAAGGTTATGTCCCTCCGCTTGTGTCAGGAAATCGCATCGCATTTGCGCTATCGTTCCGACTTTACACACGCCAGAGAAGTCTTTCCACTCTCTCTCCCTCTCTTAGTTCAGTCTCTCGTTTCTCCCACCCTTTCCTGCATCCAATTTAATTCCAATTCTTTCCGTTATCGCTGCCTGTGTTTGTCACTTGGTTAATTGCACTGATTAAGGAGAAAGGTCCACTCGGCCCATCCTCGTCAGGAATGCGCGTGCCACATAGCATTGAAGCTGAAGGATTGCAGGCAAAATTCCCCCCTCCCCACCCCCACACCCCCACCCCCACACACACACTCTCCCCCTTCCTCACGGCACTGGACAACCACCTCCTCATCCCTAACATATTCTATGCCTTGTTGCTTTCACCTTGAAGAGAGAACTGCCAGAGTTCCCAAAACTACTTGCAGCCAATCAAGTACTTTGGAAATACTGTCGATGCTGGGGGAAACAAATTCTTTCAATCGATTTGCTTTCAGTCCCTAAAAATTCTAATCACTTCAAGGAATACCGTCTTTAACCCGTCGGATCCAATGAAATTTAAATAAAAGAACTTCCGTTTGTTGAATCCTGTTTTTAAAATCGTGAATAAAAGCTCAGAAAGAAGGAAAACAATAATATAAATATATTTATTTTCCTCAAAGTGTTGGAGCATTTTGGAGACAGTGAGACTTTGGTCCCACTCAGTGAGGGGCAGTTTCAGGCTGAGCTCTCACCCACTCTCTCGTAACTTCACTAGCTTCTCTCGCCACATCATAGCAGGTATTCGCAGCGTGTTTTTTAAACCACCCCTACCCCCCCAAAAAAAAACACAAAATCGTGGTCTAAAAAGGCATCTGGATGGGTATATGAATAGAGGGTTCAGAGGGATATGGACCAAATGTTTGCAAATGGAACTAGATTAATCTGGTCGGCATTAACGTGTTGGACCGAAGGGTCTGTTTCCGTGCTGTACATCTCTACAACTGCCGAACATTAGAGCGTCCTGCTACAGGGTCCAATCATCAATAAAAGTGGATGAGGGTACCTGAAGACATTGTAATATCATAGGCTTATTTCTGTGGAGAACTGAGGATGAACAACACGGGTCCTGTCCGTCAGTTGTAACATACAAAGGGCATAGACATGTTCACAGGCGGCAGTCAATGCGGTTTCATTTAGATTTTTTTTACAGGCAAACCTCATTTCTGACCATTCCTTTACATTTAAATACACATGAGTTTAATTCACTAGAAAGCTACTTCTACAAGTACCATTCAGTTGTGTTGCGGTTTCTTTGCTTAAAAAAGGACACCTTGATTATAGGAAGGATTAAAAGCGATATGCTAATGGTAACATCCGCCTTTTCCCCCAACCCATGGTCCAAAATCTTTAAAACGATCCTCATTAAAAGTGTCCTCCGTGGGCAATATTTTATTCAGTGGTCCTTAGCTGCGGAATGATTTCTGCGCGTCGCTCCTTCCTGCAAAACCACACGACACCAGGTTATAGCCCAGCAGGTTTATTTGGAGCGCCGCTCTGAAAGCTTGTGATTTCAAATAAACCTGTTGGGCGAAAACCTGGCGTGGTGGGTCTTCTGACTTTGTCCACCCCAGTCCAACACCGGCACCCCCACATCAGGGCGTCCTGCAACAATTTGCGAACGGAGCGCGCTGCAACCTGTTGCATTGGGGATTTTCTCTGGACCCGTCCACGGCCGAACAGTCCTGTGTAAGGAAAGATGTGGCTAGGGATAACCCGTGGCGGAATTCTCTACAGGCTGCTGTTCACGTCCACCCGTTTAATTTCCAGTCTAATTCAGTTTGTAAAATTCGTTTTCTTTTCCCAAACCTAGGCAAACCCCTTTTTATTTAAATCCCCCAAAAATTAATCTGTGTGTCGGGCAGGATAAATATAAACATCACAACACAGACCGTGTCAATTTCCTACTGTTTAATTTAAATAGTCAAATATTTTCTCAACCTCTAATCTGCTAGGAATGAACTAAATTGTCCTAATTTTACTTCATCGCCATTTTACTTTCACTCCTGCAAAAAAAATTAATACCCTCCTTTCCAAATTAAGCACCTTAAATCCAAAATACAAGCAGTGGTCAACTCCCCAGACTGCAATGAACACAAGCGGTGTTAGCAGGTGGAACATGTTTGTTTGTGAGAGACTGGAGAGCCAGCGAAATGACCCCTCACTCATTTCGTTGCGTCTTTCGCTAATTTGCGGATATTCCAGACCCCTTTAGCCCCGAGGAAGGTCTTTTTTGAGGGGTAGTCGCTGCTGGTAGTGGGGCAGGTGGAACTGCAACTAACCGCGCCAAGGAACAGCAACGTTGAGCTGGTTTGCAGATTTCCAGCAACTGGGCGAGGAATGCAGACCATCCGAAAATTTAGGCTATCGTGAAAAATTCTGTCGGGAGAGGATATTATGGGGTAAGGGTCAGATATCAGCGTTTAGACAAATCCTGCATCTCAGGCGAACTCTGAAAATGATATCTGGGGGATGTGGCGTAATTTTCGACAGAGCGATTTTAATCTAACCCGTGCTCGTTTTTCGTATTCACGAGATCCACAGGGAAGATTAAGTCCAAAATTGTGTAACGTGCTCCCATCCACCCAGCAAATAACAGAACACAGCAGATGCCTCGGGGAGAGTTGACAGTACCTGGGGAATGGGAAGGCCCTGGATATAAAACCAATAGAAATGTGTTGGAGAAACTCAGCAGGTCTGGCAGTATCTGTGGAGAGAGAAGCAGAGTTAAGGTTTCGAGTCTGATTAGGATTTATTACTGAACGACATTTTCCAGCATTTTCAGTTTGACCCTTTGGCTTTCAAACCCCGTTATGAATCTTCACAAACTCGGGTCTGAAGAACCCGTCTCTGGTCACCCACAATTCAGTCCATTCTGTTCCCTCTGTCTCCACAGATGCTGCCAGACCTACTGAGTACTTCTCCTCTTCCCCGCACCCACCCCTCCTTCATATTCATTGGTGATGTTCCTTATTTTTTTTTAAAAAAAGGATTAGAACAGATTTGAAAAAGTACGATTACATTCGCGATTAAAATCGGGCGAAGGGAGAAGCGGTATAGTGTGGCTCAGGACCCTTCCCGCCTTCCCCTTCCCCCCCCCCCCGCCCCCCCGGCAAAAAAAATGGAAAATTGAATGTGATCATTTGGGAAATGGAAAAGAGCCGAGAGTTGCTGTTTCCCAGCTGCTTCAGACAGAGCAGTCCAAATCTACAAGTGCTAATTCCTGAAACGTTGGTTATCCAACAGACACTGGTTTGCTGACGAGATTGTAACGCCTCGATTCAATAATGCTGCTAATATCACTTTTTTAAAAGTCCTTCAACTCAAACCATTGGTATATCAGCAATCCTGTTATGGGCATGGATACTCGCGGCCCGTTAGGAGCGAATTTCCCCACCCGGTATTCCAACAGGAATGAGTTTTTAAGAAAATTATCCGTTTGCTTGCTCTGGGAGATTACAGCAGTAGAGAGCGGAAACTGCGGCTTCGTAAAACTAACGTTCATCTCCTAAACCTTCAGGGGCTGAATAGATTACAAATGTCATGCATTTTTTAAAAGAAAAAAACAACAAATTTCTGGCAGTATTGATGCTGCCTATTTGTTAGTGTGTAAGTTCACCGGGAAGTATTTCAGCGTTGCCGGGATAAAGCGACCCTCGCCAAGTTTCACTTGCTCGCCACAATCAGGAGCAGTTCAGTGATTGACTTAACTTTGTCCATCTCCCAGTCACCCTGCAGCAACCCAGGCAGTATCCTCCGGCTGGCCATTAGGACAAGTCCTTGGGGTTGAGAATGCATTGGAAATCTCGGCCTCGACCATAATTCATAAAATCAAGAGTCCAGGGGGACAAAAGGTAGGCCTGGAACTGCCTGCAACAGGTTGTGTAGTAGACAGATACTCGCTACATTTTAAAACAAAATAGCGCAATGTGCTGTGGTATAATTCACCAATTTCTATTTATTGTTTGAAGGGATGGATGGAGATGTTTTAAAAGTACTACAACGAAAAGTCAACCCATCAAATTACAGCTGCGATCTCAGTTAGTACGTAATTGTCAGCTCCAAAAACAAGACGCATCCCCTTAAAGTGTTCCTTTAAAAATGCCGCCTATCAGTTGCTTTTCAACATACTCGCCATAACACCCCACAATTAAAATATTAATCCTGAATGGTCCCAGTTTAATCAGAACTGCCTCTCCATCTGTTTCGTGTCCTTTTGTTTTTGTGTTCTGTTGGAGAGATACTGGGCCAACATCAGCGCTCATGTTTCATTTTTTTAAAAAGGCAACCAAGATAAATACTTGTTGGTTCCCCAATAAAACGCAATTCTGCTGTGAGAGCGCTGCCCTTACAGTACTGACTTGGAATGGACATTCCATAAGTTTTATTTGCACGCGCATCGGCCTCATGGAAAGGGGCATTGACACAGAGAGAATATCCTACATTTTCAGCTTCTCTCTATCAACCGAAAATATCTCTGCGTGAAAAGCAGTAAAAAGGTGGAATGAAAATAGGAATTGGAATGAAGTACAGCGGGCAGAGAACCTCTCCAGTCCTCCTGGGGAGGGGGAGAGTTACAACTGGCAGTAAGACTTCAGAGGAACCCAATTTTAACAAGGCTGGTGGAAAGAATTAACACTGTTTTAAAGCGCGTTAAAAATTAGAGGCATTTAGGGAGTGACAAAAGCACGATACACTATTTTTACGAACTATTTCATTTAGTGAAATCAGTTCTTAAAATGCACCGAAATGTGCCCTGAATAAGTTTTTTTTTAAAGTCAGTCCCAGCTACAATTAATGTCAGCGTCCCCCGCCTCAGTGCTCCGGCCACCTGCGGCTCTCGAGTAAGAATATTGTCCTCTCAGTCCGAAACAGAAAGGACAGGCTTTCGGAATCTATATTAAAGGATCCGCTGGACAAGGCCAGGGACCGACAGGATACAGGTGGCTTCTGCAGAAGAACAATGTGAGGATGGAAATTCAGACACTGTCCCGAGACCCCACAATCTCCGGCAAAGTGCTGCATCTAAGTCCGAGAATTCAAGGGGGTAGGGCGTTAAGAAATAACCTGTTCTCTGATGGAGCCCGCAGCACGGTCCAGGATTTCTGTCGCTTTCCGCGCGCATACACACACAAAGCTCAGATTTTAGTGCAAGTTACACTAATCAATGAATTGAAAAGCTTTTACTCTAAACGGCGCTCCCCGGGGAAGTTGGAGCGAATGATTACTGAAAATATTCGTTTGAGAGACAAATTAATAAAAAAGAGTCGGTCTCAGTGAGGAATGTTTTTTAAATTGAAACCACTTGTTGCATTGTTTGTCCTGTGTCTCGGTTGAGCGAGTTTAAACTGGGGTAGACAATCCGATTGGAGGGACTGGATTCTTTCTGATCAGTATTTAAAGGGCCTCAAATCGAGTTCTAAATCCAACCTTAACAGGTAGTTTAACATCAAGAAAACGCAACCAAGGCTGGAGATGAATTGTACGATTTTTAATTCGTCTAACCAGACTATCTGTGAAACTAGGCACAATTGCAACCGATTGGCACTTGTTACCGCTCGTTAGCAGTTCGTTATCAGCGCCAGGAAAAGGGTGGGGGTGGGGGAGGTGTGGAATGAATGACGGAATTCCACCCTCAATCTCAAAGAATAAGGAAATTTCTTTCTACATCTTTCAACTGTCAGGGGTTTTTAAATGGAGCGCCCAATCCGCCAATCAGAAATAGAAATCCAATTCTAAATCTGAAAGGAGCGATCGCGAAAACAATATAAGAGTCCGTAGAAATCTTTACATATCGATAAAAGATCCGCTTGACCACTCAAGACATAAATTGTTCATCAGTTTTTAAAAAAAACATTAGGAGTGCCAATACAAGAATCCGGGTCGCGTGTGTCGTTTTGTAAAAAAAACAAATTTATTCAACCTCAGTTCAGGAACAAGAGCCGGAGATTTCTTTTTAATTATAAAGAAAACTTATTAGTAAACTAGAACATCTCTTCAATATATAGTTACTCAATCGACATGGTAGATACTGCCATTCAAAAACACAAACCCCAGAAACCGGGAGTAGGGTCTAGATATAGCTTAAAACGTTCACAAGCCTGAAAAGGTGTAACACAAAATACTATAAATTAAAACTCTGCGTTGCGACCCGCACTCTTAAAACCTAAAAAAAAACAAGGGAGAGGGCCAAACAGGTTAAAAACAAACCCTACAAAAAGGTATAATTTTTCCGCATGGTTTTGAAACAAGCTGAATGACACATTAAAAGTTATTTACAGATACAAGGAATTAGGTAAACATTTTCCAAACTCTTCCCCGCCCTCCCCCCTGCCCCTCGCAGTTCCGCTGCCTGTAAATCTGACGGCATTAGAAGTCCCAAAAAAGGCTTTAATATAAAAGTCGGCATCTAAAAGGAGTCTCGCCCGTGTAGAAACGTTGATTGTCTCAACTGGAGAGAGAAGAGGAAAAACTTCAGCATTCAGAAACCAATTTCTTTTTTAAAAAACTCTTTAAAAGGTTGTTATGCCGCGGAATACTTCCTTCAGATAAGAGATCTCTTTCTCTCTGTCTCACACACACACACAAACCACAACATTTTCAATCGGGATTGGGGAAAAGAGTGGGAATAACATGCCTCTCAAATAACTGAGTTTTGTTTAAATGTCTGTAGAAATCGGGGAGAGTTTGGGTTGTTTGTGTGCGTGTGTTTCTTAATTTGTTTTGCTTAAATGTGTGTTAGGGGCACTGTCGAACTCACCCCTGTGCCGGGTATAGCTGAATTCTGATAGTGTTGGTGAACACTGTGCAGTCTGCTGCTCTGGGCGGACGGGTCGCCAGCATCGCCTCCTGGAGGGAGATACATACTAATCATGTCCCGGAGATCTCCCAGGCAAGCTCCCCGGGAGTGGGGGGTGAGCGGGGGTGGTGTGGTTGGCTCTGTTTTCACCATGGAGCTGATTGTATTCTGCTGCCCATAAGCCGGGGACATGCTGTAGGTGGAAGCGGCGTTCATGTAGTTCTGGGCGCTGGACATCATGGGGCTGTACTGCAGGCTGGCCATCTCATAGCGGTGCATCTGCGGGATCTGGGGGCTGTTGATCCCTGGATGTTGGGAGTAAGCTAACTGATCCTGCATGAGCGGGTAAGTCCCGTTGGCCCAGCCGTTCATGTGAGAGTAACTCTCCATTCTCTGACTCGCTCCCACGCTGTTGTTCACTGGCACCGCTCCCGGAGAGAGCAGCCCGCCAGGGAGGGAGTATTTGTCCTTTTTGATGAGGGTTTTGGTTTTCCGCCGCGGTCGGTATTTGTAATCCGGATGTTCCTTCATGTGCAAAGCTCGGAGCCTCTTGGCTTCGTCAATGAACGGCCGCTTCTCAGCATCCGACAGAAGTTTCCAGTCGGCCCCTAGTCTCTTGCTGATCTCCGAGTTGTGCATCTTCGGGTTTTCTTGTGCCATCTTTCTCCTCTGGCCCCGGGACCACACCATGAAGGCGTTCATGGGCCTTTTCACGCGGTCTGGGTTCGCTCCCGGATTCTTGTTGTTGTTCCCTGGAGCGGAGCTGCCGACCGCCCCCGTGTTGGACTGGGAAACAGCCGGCTTCAGATCGGTTTCCATCATGCTGTACATTGGAGCGACTCCGGGGCAGATAGCACACGCTAGGAGCGAAAAAACCAAAACAAAAAAAAACAGACACAAACGGAGGAAGGGGGGAGGGGGGAGGGGGGGTGAGGTGAAGGGGGGGGTGGGGAATACAGAGTTCCCTCAGGCGACTCCAGCAAACTGAAGACGCACTGATCAAGGACGGCACCGAAATTCTTCTGCCAAACTTGCTCTGGCTGAGGAGTTAATAGACACCTTTCCATGTGATGTAGAGTGACAGCCTAGCAATGAGTTGCTGCCAGCCAATCACAGCTCCCTCCCAGGACAGGTCCCTCATCCAGGGCTGTTTGGGAATGGGAGCAAATCATCCTCACCCCCACCCTGCCTCACACAGACTCACACACACACCCACCCACCCCTCACACACCCCATCCCCTACATAAATTTACAACCCAC
>NC_057724.1:77384655-77430069 GCF_004010195.1 Chiloscyllium plagiosum | reverse complement strand
ACTGCACACCCTCTCTCTCACACAGACATACCATCCCTTTCTCTTACACACACACACACCCTCCTACAAATCCCACCTCCTCACACACACTGACCCCCTCCCACACGCAACCTCAAACCCACACCCCCAACCCTTCACACGCAAACTTTCTCTCTCACACATAACTACGTGAGAATTTCGGACTGGAATCTCCCCCCATCCGCAAACTCTCTCCTCCAGAAAAAAAGATGAGTACTGATTTTTTTTCAAAAAAAAAGGAACAGACTTGGTTCGATTTTTTTTAAAAAAAGAGGCAACTCTACATTGCGGCCAGTTCACACTCCCACAGATTGGAGTGCATTCACCAAAGCACGATCAGATCCCGGGCGATCTGCAAATGTTTCTCTCTTTAAAAATATTCTGAATTGTCGAACTTTGTTTTGAGGAGGTGGAAGTTTGCAAGAGGCTCCGAGACAAAGGAACAGTTTTGTATTTGTTTTAAATAATCACAGCTCATCTCAATCAGTTCGACTGCACAAACGATTATATATATTTTTAAAAAAATACTGATTCCGATTATTTTCCGCAGAAAGCAAGATGACATAGCTGCATGTTTCCCTGTGCGTCCTGTTTTGAAGCTGTGTTCCGGGAGGTTCGGTTTGTACATTAGAGAGAGAGAGGGGGAGAGCTTGGGAACAGAAGGAACTGCAGGTGTCTCCCGTTCCCTCTCTCACTCTCTGTGTTTTGTTTTAGGAACTCGGCGCTTTCTTTTTGGTGATTGACAGCTTCACCCCGTGTCAATCAAACTCTCTGTGGTCAGTTTCTCAATTGCAGATTGTTTGGTCGCTATGGCAACCGCATCGCCTTGTCATTTCTGGAAGGCGTCCAGGGGCAGCTAAGGCTCAGTGCTGGCTGGAGTGTAACTGCGGATCTGGCCCTGATTTGCACCGCATCGAACATATATCTTTGGGTGGGGGTCTCCGACCCTTCAAGGGCAAAATCACCTCCATCTTTGCTCCCGCTTGCCTCATTTTGTTTTTTTTTTAAACACAAACGTTCCTCCCCAATCTAAAACAAATTAAAATGCAAATTCACGAAGGTTTCACTTCATTCAAACCACCCGCTTTTACTTCCTCTCTCAAACTTTTTACAACTTTTTTTTGTTTCCTTAGTACCGCGCTCGCCTTGGAAATGTAATTTCAAAATGTGCAATTTTTAAAATGTACAATTCCGCAAGGCGAGCAGTTTCAGAAACACTTCCCTCTCTCTCTCACACACACACACACAGAAAGAGAGACAGAGAGGGAGACTCTTATTTCCTAATCTACTGGGGTCAGATTGAGATCACTGTTCCAACCAGCAACCGGAAACGTCCGAGTACAATGAAGTTATAATGTGCATTTCGCATGGGATATAGGACGCGCGTACAATCAGCCCGAGCAGGTTTGGGTGGTAATGATTTCTGACGCTGAAACCGAGAATTCATTAAATTATGTCATCTGCGGAAAGTAAAAGTATGTTTGTTTGAAATCAACCTGTTCAGAGTTGCTATCACCGACCTCTGGAGCAGGTGGGGCTTGACCTGGTCCTCCCAGGCCAGGGGTAGGGACGCGACCACTAGAGGGCCAAACTTCTCAACAAGATACAGCCTGAACACATTCCAAAGCACATCTGTTCCGATGTCACTTTTCTTCAAGACGGCGTTAGACGCAGTTCTTCAGTTTAAAGGGTATGGGGATGAAAGCAGGATGGTGGGGCAGGTTTGAAGGGCCGAATGGCCTACTCATGCTTCTGCAGATGCATCTGAACATTTAAAGGTGCTTCTCTTTTTTAAAAAGAATCATCAAACAGGTCAGATCATGTTATGGCAGGTAACCCGGATCTCCTGGCCCAGATGTTGTGACACTACCATGCACCACAAGAACTGTCTGTAGTGTGGGCGCATTAACATATTTTTTCCAACGGCTGTCGCTGGTAAGACTTGAATTTTGGTCTAAATGGTCTGGAAGAGGAACTAATCTAGACAGCATTCAGAAAATGAACCAGTTTGATGGGGGGGTGGTCAGGAATCACATGCAGGCCAGAGCAGGTAAGGACAGCTGATTTCCTTCCCTTATATAAAAAAGGGACATTAATGAACCACAGATGACTTTTGTTTCTTAACAAACGAGTACTGAAGTTTTTTTTCTAAATTTTGCAAATTGATACACAGCAATTCCACCCAAATCCTGCTCCTGCTCCTTGGATGCTGCCTGACCTGCTGCGCTTTTCTAGCAACACATTTTCAGCTTCTACTCAGTATTATTGCGGACATTTCGTAGTAGAGTGTCCCACCTGCTCCCGGGGGGCGTGTAATACCATATCTGAAAAGATTGATTAAAAAATGATCTAAAAGTGAAAACTCAGGTAGCCAAAGCTGTGAGTGGTTTCCAAATCTGAGACTGCTTCTGTCTTTATACGTGTATACTTTCAGTGATTTCAACAGCTTCTTCGGTCCTTGTTCAAATAAATCGAAAAGTTCCGATTTCGTTCTGAATAAATGGCTCGCTGAAGTTTTGTAAACACTGACCAATGTATGAATAGGGACAATTTGGTTTTGTAAGCTGATGTAACTCTCAGTAGGGGAGGGGGCGCAAACCCAATGTCTGACTGGGGGATAAAGTGGGACCCGGGTACCATTGTGAGCGGGTGAAGCTCTACCGCCGCCTGGCGACTTGACGCTTATTGCCCGTTGTCAGCGTAAAACCAGCACAGCCGATCATTTAATATCACACACCCATTCACAGCAGCTCCCAGTGATTAGCAACAGAGCAAAAGACACATCCACAGACTGACGTACGTGATCCTCAGCAACTGAACGCTTCAAATGAGTCTTTTTTTAAAAAAAAAAGAAAATATCGAAGTTATCTACAGCATCGCCATGTATTGGAACACTGCATGTCAGATTGACAAATGCACTTAAACTGGAGACACTTTCGTTTGGTTTACACTGTACATACACTTCAAAATAACCTGCAGAAATGACGAGCTGTTAGAGATACGCTCAATTTACATCCCTCCTGGTGCCAGAGAGAGAGAGAGAGAGAGACTGACGGAACTTCCATACCCTTGTAGACATCAATACACGGTTTACTCTGATCCTCGCATCTACAACAATTTTTTTTTATTTTTTTGAAATAAATATTTGCTTCAATGCTCGGGGAACATCATTTTAAATGCATCATATTCTAACAGTCGCCGAAAATAATCAGGAACAAGAAAGTTTTAAAATCCCGAATTCCAAGTTAAATTTCACACAAGGTGGATTTCTCGCGCAGATTAACATGCGACTGTTGTCGAGCCTATGAGCTCAGTGTTCCTAATAGGGAGGGAATAAAGCCATCTCGGAATGTGCATCAGAACCTAAACACCACCGTGTACACTGAAGCCTATTTGAAGACAGATTTGACAAATGCTCTTATCCCGGGGACACACGCGTTCAATCTCCCCGAATACTGGCCTCAATGATCTGGTAGTGATCTGTTAGAAAAACACACAGATCTCACAATGTTACCAGACGTTGTGGGAGAGACCTACCCCTCACTCCCATTCCACTAAATAACTGGGCACTAAGACAGCTTCCTTTAACCCGATAGTCTGTCTGTGGAAGGGGGTTCCCCTCTCGACATTTTGAGAACTGCGGGCCTTAAATATCCAGATAGAAACAAACGGAACAGAGTTAAACCCCATCACCTCTGTCAAAATTCACACGCCAGCTATCAGTTGTTAGAACTAAAATTTAACCAGATCAGCCGCCCTTTTATTTTCCTTATAGCAATGATCAATGAAAACGATAGGGTTTCCCGCACTCCTGGAACCAGGATTTAAAACGGTTAATACATAACTGAACAGGAGGGAAGGCGTTTGTTCAAATTCTCCAGAGTCCTTGCCATAACTCTGGCACTGAAAGAGAAATAATCGACAAGACCGTGAGGCGATTCAGATGGGACGCACGGTTTCAGTGCTCGATATTCATGATTAAATAAGCCCCACATTAAATCATAAATGGAAAGATGCCCCGTGCCGTTAACAGAACAGAGGTTTCGTTACTAGTGCTGGACTTGCTCGTTTCCGAGAAGGAGCTAGTTGAAGATGTGATCCCAGTGTACAGTCACCTCAGAAAATGTACGGCCACTATTCTTATGTCAGAGTCTAAATCAGTGGGGAGACTGTCAATTGTATAATCTCAAAACCCGATCTTCGTGAGAAAAAAAATCACATTGTTCAAATCCTTCATTACTCCTCAGTAATATGAAGACCCAGTACTAATTGGAGACCCTCATTCTCTCTATGGAATCTGTCCGTCTGTTTGCAAAATTCAGTATTAATCCGGTTCGATTGCATTGCCCTGTGTCACAGCAATGGGTTAGACCGCATTTGGAGTTAAAACAAGAAACGCTGAATAGATTGTACTACACAGCAGTTCTACAACTGATTGAACTGATTGCCCATTCGCTGATTTGAATGGAATAGAGGAACTTTAAGAAACCAACGCTTGGTGGATAGATTATTGAAACAAAAAAAAAACCCAACTCCAAGCGAACCTTCTGCAAAACACTGACGAGAAATCAGACTCATATCATGAGATTCTCTGCTCAAACCTTGAGACATTCTAGAGAGAAACTGCCCTTTTAATTTTGACGTCTGAAACCCCTCATATGGGATCTGAGGAGAGGCTGGTGTAAAAAGACGACCCCGTGGTGTGCTATTCACCCAGGTCGTTTCTAACACAATCCAATCCAACTAACGATGTAAAAAGTTATTTATTCTCAAACCATTCGGCGATTTTTTTTATTGGACATATCTATATATCCCAATGTGACCGAGTGAACGCTGCGTAATCTGATTAAAATGAATGGAACCCGCCCTGTGACCAAGTAATAAAGGATTTTTCATACTCCCAATTAATTATCAGAGATGAGACAAGCGACCACCATCATCGACTTTAAAATTCAACACTTTTCTCAACAGGGAAAATAAATCCCGCCTTTGTTCTTTCCCTTTTGGTCATCGTACATACGGTCCACGGTTTAGGGTGAAATTTTAATCTGTAGGTATATGTATAACATCGGAGACGGAGATTAGAATTAAAATTTCAGACCCTCTATCGTTGCAGTGAAGTTTTGCAGGAACTTTTCCCTCTTCCGTCAGCCCACCTACTCCCCCAGCCGCAGTGGGACCCCTGATATGATAGTCTTTACTATAAGGGACCCGACTCCCATACAGAACTCCCACCTGTTCGTTAGGAAGATATTGTGATCAGACCACAGACAACAATACACAGACTGAGGACTGGACGATACCACCCATAGCGCTCTACAGAAATAAATTCACCAAAATATATTGGAATTCACTTTCTTAATCGATCCAAGCAAAAAAAAAACAAGCAGCAAAATTTTCATTCTGACACAGGACAATGTAAAACGGCAAAGCTGGATAGATTTTGAAATGAGGTTCAGTGGCTCGAGAATAAAGTGTCCTGGCAAAGTATAGACAGTTAAAACCATAGAAATCTTTTCTCGTCATCTCGATCTTTATTAATTCAGAGAATATAGCGAGCATTAACTTGATTTGTTCCACGTCAATGTTATCTAAGGCAACAATCTAAGACTGAAATGGAGTCAAATTCAAAGCTAGGTCCGAAAATACCCATGTAAAGGTGTGCTTCAAATAATTTCGACTAGACTTTGGATGGTGGGCAGACTTTAACTCCTTCTCAAAGCTGAATCCCGGTGCTAAGCACCTCTCGGAAAGCAGACCAACATTAACGAGAATGTTCGCGCAAAAAAAACAACGAAATCAGCGTTTGGATACAAGAGAGTTCGTTCCCTTGCACCAAGCAGCGAAATAAATTCAGATATTCAAAACTGCGCGCAAATATTTCAAACAGACACAATGCTGGAGAAACTCGGCAGGTCTGGCAGCCTCTGTGGTCAGAGTTAAACACCATCTTTCCTCGGGCGTTTCTGATTCCAATGAGGGGTCACTGCGTTTGAAACATTACCTCTGTTTCTCTCTCCACAGCTGCTGCCTGACCTGCCGAGTTTCTCCAATATTTGTTTGTTTCAGATCTCCAGCATCAGAAGTTCTTGTTTCACTTTCTGTAAAGATTTCATTGTTCACTTAAATCCAGTTTCAAACGAGACAATGTCGCAAGTCGAAACTATATTTTGTTGGCAACAGTTCCGGGATTTAATTTCTGGTCTGATTTTAAATCCACACAGTTTTTTTGACAACACCCCCCCCCCCCCTTCGAATTTGTGAATAATAATATGTAGCCGAAAAAATGGAAACCCTCCTAAAATGCCCGTTCTCTCACACAGAGTGCAATTCGTTAATGGGAAATCGGTCTGTACCCAGCTTTAATTCGATCCCTACAGCTCACAGAAGTCTCTGGGCTCAGAACGAGTTTAAAACAGAGGTACACAGAATAAATCGGTGCGTCTTATGGTAGAGGCTTGGCAGCCAGGTTAGCTAGCGCCTTACAAACTCTCAGCCTGTTTCATCGCCGAGAGAAAAAAATTATCCGCTCGGCAAATGAAACTGCACAGAAGTGTACACTGTAAACGCTGCGATATGGAAGACGCAAGAAACGAAACGATGATTCGGGATCAGTCTGAACATTTCGGGATACACAGAGGGAAGCTTAGAATCCCAATTAACTCTTTTTCCTCTCCAATTGTTTCTAAAGTTTGGCATGTTGCCATTCTCATTGGCAGAAATACATTATCTGGATAGTGCAAGGTTTGTTATGAATTTGCAGCATCCCCCCTCCCTCTCTTCCACATCACACCTTCACTGAAAAGGTTGTCAATTCCTCTGTTTCAATTCTGACTCATGGAAACATTGGATTTGTCCAACCATCAACAGACGCGCCTGGGAGCGGAAAAACAAAACGCTCGACAACTGATTAAGTGAGATCCAGATTTTTTAAAAAAGGAAAATGTTTGACATTCCACAGCCACGGTGAGTGAACTCACAAAAGACTGTGTTAAAATCCCGAACAGATCTATAACTTTACTCCCCCACCTTCCCCGCCACAACCCAGAGACGAGTAATCATCTAAACTGGAATTGGGAGTTTGCGAAGGAAAAGCATCTGGATGTCTTTATCAATTCGGTCTGAATGTTGTCTTGGGAAGGTTTGAGACATATGGACAGCGCAGAGGCCCAAATGAGTCTGAGGTACCACGGCACTGGGAATCTGAAAGTGTTATCTCACAGGCAGGTATTCAGTGGGAATGAGAGGAAACAGGGGATCGGGGATGGGGTGGGGGGGGGGGGGGGACGGAGAAAAAAAAACGAGTTTGTAATGTGAACACAATCCGTATTAATTTGCTGAGCTATGTTTAAATGGATATACTTTAATTAGGTCTGACATTTCTTATGTCCACCAGCACCTTAGAATGCACTCTTTCCCCCCGCTACGTCCTGTTTCAACGGGAGATGTGCTAAGCACTGAGCTTTTGCCTTGTATTCATTAATTTGGGTTCAACTAGGTTACAGAATAGACTGGCTACACTGAGTCTAACCGTGAATTAGATGCACTGCATTACGATAACAAGACTTAATACGGCTCTTAGCCATTACAACAAGTCTTCCACCATTATTCTTTTATAAGAGAGTCGGATACATAATTGCAGTAATCCACAAGACTAATTAGGTGCAAATAAACTATTCATTACGGCCAAATTAAAATGAAACACGCGCTATTCTCACATGAAAGGGGTATCATTAGCGGGAGGACATTCTTTAGCAAGTGTTATTAAAAGCAGGCGAGTGCGAAAAAAAAACAGCAGGCAAAACAAACAGGACCGGATAATTATGTTGCGATGTGTTTTTCGTTTGGGATAAATAATTAAGATAGAGGCCAGATTAATTGACACTACCATCAGCAAAATTCATCTGCCGTTCCCCTTCTGAGCGCTGTAAACAACAAGGTCAGGTAGGAGTGAGGGCAGTTTGAGGGGAAGACACAGGTTTGGGGGATCTGGATGCGATGAATAGTCATCACTCCTCTCTCTCAACGGGCTGTGGGAGCTTTTGATCAGAAATAAATTAGCCTCAGCTCACCTCACACACAATAGCGCGCGATTGGAAGAAACCAGGATGGCCCACGCTTATATATATATATAAAATTCAATCCCTCGCTTTTCAAATACAGCTGCTTATTTCATTAAGAGGCCGGGACAGAAAAAAAAAACCCCACAAAGCTTATTTGTAATAACGCCGCTTCCACTTACCCCAGTTTCACGGTGCAGGGGAGCGGCCGATATGTAATTTCACCCCCCGTTATTGTCTAATTAATCCCAATTTCCATACTCATTCAATCGACCAATTTCGGCACTAATTTACAGATTATTCCTCATCAAACAACACTAAAATGGGCATAGTTTGGATCAGCATAGAATACACAGCTTGGCTGAATATTATTCGATCTATTTATCTAAAGCAGTGGCTACATACATGGAGAGGGTTTGGGAAATCTGTGCAGCTAGGAATGTAAGGGTTGAGAATACGCTATAAAACACATATAAATTTGAAATAAAAAGCTGCTTTCCTGTACAGCGGTTCCACCACAGCATCATTAACGTGAGGTGGCAAACTGAGAAACAGCGTTTTAGAAACGGAATGAATTCAGACAACCACGCTTCAGGTTTATTTTGTTACCACTGTCTGTGGAAGCAAAGACACCGTTTCGAGTTTCCTTCCCGAACAGAAGGGGTTCAGATTGGAAATCTCGATCAGCGTTTGTAAGGTACAGGGAATTTCTCTTCCAAAAGAATAGCCCCTGAATTCTCTAGGAACACATAGTCCGATAACCGAATTACAGTGTGGTAGGGATTACTGAGCGATGGGGAAAACGAACATTCCGTTGAAAGACAAGTTTAATTCCCTCTTTTGTTAAAAAAAACAAAACAAATATAGACAACAGACAAATAAGAGCAATTAAATCTGGCGACCTTTAGCCCATTATGATAGCTACTGTCCCCAGTCCCATCGAAGTCCACGGGCTGTTTCAGAGAGTCAATGGCTTTCAAAGGGATCAGAGGACAAACAATGTTGTTGATTATCCCTGAGTTTGAGGCAATGGGCAATGGTTGGAAGGGGAATAAGATCCGATATCAAATGACATCAAATACTTGTCAAATATTTAATTGTTTTTAGTTTAATAATTCACACCGTTCCAACCTGTTACTGACAATCATCGCGAGACAAAACACACAAAATAGACACAGACCTTTCAGGCTATTCTATACGACCATAGCTGATTTGTTTGTGATTCCAATTCCATGCCTCCATCTATCAAAGACTTGATTTGCCTGCCTAACAAGACACTATCACCCGCCCCTCAGAGAATAGTTAATAAACCCATCTTCTCTTAAAAGACCATCTTCTACCAAACATTTTACTTTTTCCCAATCAATCTTATCTCTGGAACAGGTGGGACTTGACCCCATGCCTCCTGGCTTAGAGGGAGGGGCACCATGGAATGACAATAACCTAATGGTAATATCAGTACACTATTAATCCAAAGAGCCAGGTAATGTTCAGGGGACCTGAATTCAAATCCCACTATGTCCTAAGGTGGGACTTGTTTTCAATAAAATTCTAGAATTAAGAATCTGGTCATGGCTAAACCGTTGTTGATTGTGAGACAAAAACCCATCTGGGTCACTAATGTCCTTTAGGGAAGGAAACTGCCATCCTTACCTGGTCTGGCCTACATGTGACTCCAGACCCACAGCAATGTGGTTGACTCTTAACTGCCCTCTGGGTAATTAGGTATCAGCAATAAATGCTGACCCAGTCTAGAACACCCATATCCCATGACTTTTTAAAAAAAATTCTGCTGCACTACAGGAACCTTCCAACCAAACATTTTAGATATTTTCTAACCATCTTGTCAAGGCATGTTATGGCACACCTCTGGAGCAGGTAGAGACTTGAACCGGGTCTCCTGGCTCAGGGTAGGGACACTACCACTGCATCACATCAGACTGAAACCAAGTGTGTTGATCTGAATTTCTTAATCGTTAATCTCACTCTGTTCAAATCCCTCCATGGTATTGCCCCTTGCTTCTCTGTAACCTCTCTGAGTTCTACCATCCTCTGAAGACATTCTGCTGAATGTTTCTAAAATGTTTGGTCTCAACATGAGGGTTGTCACCAATTCTACCCATCATATTCAGAAAGGATGGATAGGCTTTAACAAGGGTGTATGACACAGGGATGAAGGCCTTCAGTTACCCAGAGAGGGAGATTGTGTTCTCACAGAAGGGAAGGTTTAAGTGGAATTTATTCGAGAGTGTCCAACAACTTGAGGAGTGTGGATAGAGTCTACTCACATTGGCTGAAGGATTGAGAAGCAGAAGACACATAATTAAGGCAATTGACTGAAGAATCAAGGTCAACCTGGGAAAAAGGTTTTAATGCAATGAATGATGAGATTTTGTAGCGCATTGTCCAAGCATGTGGTAAAGCAGATCTAATCGCAACATTTGAAAGGAAATTGGATAAATAGCTGGAGGGAAGGAAATTTCTGGATTGCAGTGACAGGTTAAAGGAATTGCATTAGTACTAGCAGAGAAACATGATGTGCTGCAATACTCTAGGATTCACTATCTGCATCCCTCAAATACTGGGCCCTTGAGCATCCACAGATTTCATCATTCCATTCTTGCCTGTGCTTTCAGGTGTCTGAGCCCCAAATTCTGAAACTTCACTCCCAAATCTTTAATTTCTTTACTTCCCACTTAGAGTCATAGATTCATAGAGATGTACAGCACAGAAACAGACTCTTCAGTCCAATTCGTCCATACCAACTAGATATCCCAACCCAATCTAATCCCACCTGCCAGCACCCAGCCCATATCCCTCCAAACCCTTCCTATTCATACACCCATCCAGATGCCATTTAAATGTTGCAATTGTGCCAGCCTCCACTACTTCCTCTGGCAGCCCATTCCACACATGCACCACCCACTGCATGAAAAAGTTTTCCCTTCAGTCTCTTTTTCATCTTCCCCCTCTCACCCTAAACCTATGCCCTCTAGTTCTGGACTTCCCCACCCCAGGGAAAATACCTTGCCTATTTGCTCTATCCATGCCCCTCATAATTTTATAAACCTCTATAAGGTCACCCCTTAGCCTCCGACGTTCCAGGGAAAACAGCCCCAACCTGTTCAGCCTCTCCCCATAGCTCAAATCCTCCAACCCTGGCAACATCCTTGTAAATCTTTTCTGAACCATTTCAAGTTTCACAACATCCTTCCGATAGGAAGGAGACCAGAATTACACACAATATTCCAACAGTGGCTTCTCCATAAATCTGCTGTTCTGAAATGATCTTCATGCAAGCTTGTCCCATGTCTTTGTACCCAGAGCTTACATACTTGTGAAGTGCCTTGGGACCAAACATTAAAGATACAACATTAGAATAAAATAGAATATCCTTTATTGTCATGTGTACGCAAGTGCAAATGTTCGGGAGAACTGTGAAAAGTTGACAATTTCCCCACTTATGGTGCCATCTTAGGTACAAAGTACCTAGATACAAATCTTAGATACAAAAAGAGGAATAAAAAAGAAAAGAAGTTGAATTACAGTGATTCATAGTTTAAGTTAGAAATAAGACACAGTTCAAAGGATAAACATGACATTATGGAGAATGTTCTTGCTTATATTACCATCAGAAATATTGCTGTTTCCAGGAATGTGCACAAAAATGATCACTTCCACAAAGGAATGAAAGACTGATGGGGAGAGAAGGAGGTGAGTTTGAGCAGAAAAGTGGAATGGGAGAGGAAGCTTGGGAAGAGAAAAAGAGTAAGGTAGCAAAGGAAGGCAGGAGGGAAGGGTTGACATTCAACAGAGAAGACGTATTCTGTTCATCAAATGTCTTTGAGGCTGAGATGGCTGGCTCTGGTTCTTCTTCCAGTGATTACAGTAAATCATATCAAATTAAATTCAGTTGGGGAAGATGTTTCCTGTTTGGGGAGACTCTAGAACCAGATGCCACTGCCAAGGAGTTGTCCATTGAAATCATACATCGGAAGGATTTTTTACTTATGAATGGTGGTGAGTCTTTGGATCTGTCCTGTTCAAAAGTGATGAAAACAAAGTCTTTAGAATGGGAGTAATTGGATCAGCCACCATCCTACTGAATGGCAACGCAGGCTTGAGGGGCTGAATGGCCTTTTTTTATTCCAAATTCATATGTTTGCAGATTCACTGCTGCGGTCTGACCATATGCGAGATTACATTGAAATATAGAATCAAATCTATTTGAATTTACTTTGGCTTTTTACAAGAGAAATACAACATAATTCCAATTAATTAGTAATAAAAGTCTGCCTTTTTGTCAGTATGACTGAGACATCGCCTATTTTGTTTTAACTTTCACTTGCAGTTGGAAGCTGAGTATCAGCAGCTGATAACAGAAGCTTGTTATCCATCTGCTCCAGTATAGATGATTAATTAAGGAAATTATTTTTAAACTTGTTTTTCCTGTCAGATGAGATGGTGGATTGAATTAGTGTTTGCGAAGTGTTTTAAGTATTAAATAAAATTTAATTAGATACTGCAGTTTCTTCAATCTGTGCCAATTTCCCAAGGGTATGGACTTACTATGACAAACAGTGAATCTTCTTTTATAACTTGTCCAGTGTCCATCTTAAACCAGGAATAGGAGGAGGGCATTCAGATCTTGAGTCTGTTTTGACGTTCATATAGATAATGAGTAATCTGTACCTTCATTCCAGTTCCAACACAATCTATTGATTGTAGTTTCAAAACTGGGCTTGTCCCCAGAATATACAGTATTTTGGGAAAATAAATTTTGAAATTGCAGTACTTTTTTGCGTGAAGGCATGTTTCTGATTTATAAAGGTGATGACTCTTTGCTTTTGAAGTTTCCTCCAAGCCAAGTTATTCCTCGACATTTACGCTTTAAAAAGTTTAGAAAATTAATTGAAATGGACCACAGACCCCCTCAAAATATTTTAAGAAGGTAGCCTAGGCCCTTACTTTTTCTTATTTTAAGGTCAATGTGTCGTACCGTGTTCCAGATGTGATACAACTGGTCAAACTACTTGACATTAAGCAAAACACAATTTATTCCAACATTATAATTAAACAAAGTTTGTGAAGGTTTGTAGCTCAGGTTGGGGTTTAGGGTGTAGGTTTGCTCGCTGAGCTGTAGGTTTGATATCCAGACGTTTCATTACCTGGCTCGGTAACATCATCAGTGGCGACCTCCAAGTGAAGCGAAGCTGTTGTCTCCTGCTTTCTATTTATATCTTTCTCCTGGATGGGGTTCCTGGGGTCTGTGGTGATGTTATTTCCTGTTCGTTTTCTGAGGGGTTGATAGATGGCATCTAGATCTATGTGCTTGTTTATGGCGCTGTGGTTGGAGTGCCAGGCCTCTAGGAATTCTCTGGCATGTCTTTGCTTAGCCTGTCCCAGGATAGATGTGTTGTCCCAGTCGAAATGGTGTTTTTTTTTCATCCATGTGTAGGGCTATGAGGGAGAGAGGGTCGTGTCTTTTTGTGGCTAGCTGGTGTTCGTGTATCCTGGTAGCTAACTTTATTTCTGTTTGTCCTTCATAGTGTTTGTGGCAGTCCTTGCATGGAACTTTATAGATGACGTTGATTTTGTCCATGGGTTGTACTGGGTCTTTTAAGTTTGTTAGTTTTTGTTTGAGAGTGTTGGTGGGTTTGTGTGCTACTAGGATTCTGAGGGGCCTCAGTAGTCTGGCTGTCATTTCTGAAACTTCTTTCATGTATGGTAAGGTGGTTAGGGTTTCTGGCTGTGTTTGGTCTGCTTGTCGTGGTTTGTTCTTGAGGAATCTGTGCACTGTATGTTTTGAGTATCCGTTCTTCTTGAGTACGTGGTATAGGTGGTTCTCCTCTGTTTTTTGAAGTTCGTCTGTGCTGCAGTGTGTGGTGGCTCATTGGAGTAGTGTTCTGATACAGCTTCGTTTGCGTGTGTAACAAACCCCAGGAACCCCATCCAGGAGAAAGATATAGAAAACAGGAGACAACAGCTTCGCTTCACTTGGAGGTCGCCACTGATGATGTTACCTAACCAGGTAATGAAACGTCGGGATATCAAACCTACAGCTCAGCGAGCAAACCTACACTCTAAATTATAATTAAAATAGAAACAAAAGAAAGAGAAATTTAGAATAACCAAAGTATTGGAAAAATTAGGGCGCGTGGTATTGAGGGCAAAGTACTAACTTGGATTGAAAATTGGTTGGCTGACAGGAAACAAAGAGTAGTGATAAACGGCTCCATTTCGGAATGGCAGGCAGTGACCAGTGGGGTACCGCAGGGATCAGTGCTGGGATCGCAGATTTTTACAATATATATTAATGATATAGAAGATGTTATTAGTAATAACATGAGCAAATTTGCTGATGATACTAAGCTGGATGGCAGGGTGAAATGTGAGGAGGATGTTAGGAGATTACAGGGTGACCTGGACAGGTTAGGTGAGTGGTCAGGTACATGGCAGATGCAGTTTAATGTGGATAAATGTATGGTTATCCACTTTGGTGGCAAGAACAGGAAGGCAGATTACTACTTAAGTGGAATCAATTTAGGTAAAAGGGTAGTACAAAGAGATCTGGGTGTTCTTGTACACCTGCATATGAAGATAAGCATGCAGGTACAGCAGGTAGTGAAGAAGGCTGATAGCATGCTGGCCTTCATAACAAGAGGGATTGAGTATAGAAGCAAAGAGGTTCTTCTGCAGCTGTACAGGGCCCTGGTGAGACCACACCTGGAGTATTGTGTGCAGTTCTGGTCTCCAAATTTGAGGAAAGACATTCTGGCTATTGAGGGAGTGCAGCGTAGGTTCACGAGGTCAATTCCTGGAATGGTGGGATTACCTTACGCTGAAAGACAGTGGAGGCCCAGTCTCTGGATTCATTTAAGAAAGAGTTGGATAGAGCTCTCAAGGATGGTGGAATCAAGGGTTATGGAGATAAGGCAGGAACAGGATACTGATTAAGGATGATCAGCCATGATCATATTGAATGGTGGTGCAGGCTTGAAGGGCAGAATGGCCTACTCCTGCACCTATTGTCTATTGTCTATTAACTGAATAATAGATACAGGACCCATTACTAATTAACCATTTCAATTTAATAACAACCCATAAACAGACTCATTGGAAAAAAGGGTAAATTCAAACACAGATTCTTACATGCAGCCCCTTAATTTAGGAGGAAACAATATCAAGAAAGATTTCAGAGAAAGTGACAGCTGGGAACCCTTTACCAAATTATGAATGTTTCTGGCATGCAAACAGCTTCTGACTGCGATAGCTAAAAAAGCTAGAAAGCTTAATCTATGAGAACTGACCACTCCTCTTCCATTGTCACAAACTGTTTAGCAAAAACCTTAAAGACCTCCTAAGCTATTGACTTAGGCTGTCCTCAGTAGCCACTTCAGCCTTTACAGCCTGTCTTCAAAAAAACCCAGGACAAAATAACCTTCTTAAAGTGATAGCACCGTCACATATTTTAGCCACATATTTTATACCCGAAGGAATACAAACCAAGTGCATTGAGACTGGACTCATAATTAAACCCTTTTCAGCACAGTTAATGGTGAGGTCCTGGGAAGTGTTGCTGAACAAAAAGACATTGGAGTGCAGGTTCATAGTTCCTTGAAAGTGGAGTTGCAGATAGGTAGGACAGTGAAGAAGGTGTTGGGATGCTTTCCTTCGTTGGTCAGCCTATTAAGTGTAGGAGTTGAGAGGTCATTTTGCAGCTGTACAGGACATTGGTTAGGCCAGTTTTGAAATACTGCGTTCAATTCTGGTGTCCTTCTTATAGGAAGGATGTTGTGAAACTTGAAAGGGTTAAGAAAAGATTTACAAAAATGTTGCCAGGGTTGGAGGGTTTGAGCTATGGGGAGAGGCTAATTAGGCTGGGGTTGGTTTCTCTGGAACCTCAGAGGCTGAGGGGTGACCTTATAGAAGTTTATAAAATCATGAAAGGCATGGATAGTGTGAATAGACAAGGTCTTTTCCCCGGGTTGGTGTGGTCCAGAACTAGAGAGCATAGGTTTAGCATTATAGGGAAAGATTTAAAAAGGACCTAAGGGGCAACCTTTTCATGCAGAGGGCTGTGCGTGTATGGAATGAGCTGCCAGAGGAAGTGGTGAATGCTGGTATTATTGCAACATTTAAAAGGCAGCTGAATGGGTATATGAATAGGAAGGATTTAGAGGGATGTGGGCCAAGTGCTGGAAAATGAGACTAGATTAATTTAGGATACCTGTTCAGTATGAAACAACTATTTCCATTCTGTACACCTCTATGACTCTATGATACTGGTATCATTCTGGTGAATGTGGAGCATGGTGCTGGAAATGAAGGCAATGCTCCAGGTAGTGTATAGAACTGAGTATTGGTATATATATATACTTTCCTATTCATTCATTTGTGGGAAGTGAATGCCACTGACTGTGCCAACATTTTTTTCCCTAGTTTCCCCTGAGAAGGTAGTGGTGAGCTGCTTTCTTGAACTTTTGCAGTCCTTATGCTATAGCTAGGGTTACGAATTTCAGGATTTTGACCCAATGACACTAAAGAACTGAAACATCACTTCCTTTCCTTTACATTCCAGCCCCACTGCAGTAAATATATAGTATTTGTATCTGGGAGCTTTGACTGTGTTGTTAAACTGACCACAGACAAAAGGTAATGCAGTATTCCAACCCTATTCCAGCTTCAGCCAGTATTCATACAGGTACACCACAATCTGGACAAGTGCTGGTGACCAGGAACAAAAACCATTCCCATATTCTCCTTGGTTGAGTTGGAGGTTCAAAATAGTAACTTTGAGTATCATATAAAGCCAGTCTGTTGTGTTTAAAACTAATTTGCACATATTGAAAGGTGGGTAGATTGGTCCTGGGGCAGGTGCTGTCACTGTGCAGGAAGGGAATTGGACCTGGGAAACAGTGAAGGGTAGTACAATGTAGGAGCAAACTACTGCAGAGGCTGGAATATACAATATGGGAGATTGTGTCTCTGCAGTTTATAGACACAGCACTGGAGGTCTCAGTGGAGGAGCTAGATAATAGAAAGGATGCCTTGTATCTGCAAAGGTGCAGATGGCCTTCCAGGTACATGGTCAAAGGACAGTGGAGGCCAATGTCAGGAGTAAGGCCCATGGACCTGGAAGAAATTCAGTGACCTCAAGGTCAGCTGATGCATCATCAAGTATCTCATCCCATCACCTGTACCTCGAGTCTCAAACATTGCTCAATGCACCACACCCTATTTCTCACCTCCCAGAGGGAAAGAACAGTAAGATTATGGGAACACTTGGAAATTAACATATGGAGCACTGTTTGAAGGTATTCAAGACAAGTCAGACCAGAATGCGTCATTCACAGGTTTTACTGTTTTTTTTTTCTTTTGGGCTAGCACCAATCTCTATTAGTCATGAGTCATACCAAACATTTGTTAGTTCCATTTCACAGGTATAGCACCACTCCAAATTTCACACCCATATCTCCTAGATTGCTAACATGACCAGCAACTAAACCATGACAGCGACATCTTTCAAACATCTTGCACAATATTCACTCACACAATTCCCTCTCTGTTAAAGAAGAATGTGACATAACCATAGAGAGAACCAACTAACCAGAGGGGATAGTCACTTGTCCAAATCCGAAGCCCTATGGGCTGGTCTTTAGTGGGATGCATGATTTCTGAAATTGGGACCAGAAGCAGGGTGAAAAATGTTGAAGACGTCAGTATTCTCATAACTGAGCATTTTCTCATAGTCCCTTTGTTCCTACGTCACAGCCCCATTAATTTTACAATTTCCCTCTCACTTCTCCCTCCATAGCCACCTTACCACTTGTCGTTTTTTTCCATTCAGAAACCAAAGAGATGCAACCTGACTAAACCTGGTACAAACAGCAAAATGCAATGATGATGAAAATTCAGCACCATCTCCTTTTTTTTTAGATTAGATTACTTTACAATGTGGAAACAGGCCCTTCGGCCCAACAAGTCCACACCGACCCGCCGAAGCGCAACCCATCCATACCCCTACATTTACCCCTTACCTAACACTACGGACAATTTAGCATGGCCAATTCACCTGACCTGCACATCTTTGGACTGTGGGAGGAAACTGGAGCATACCCACGCAGACACGGGGAGAATGTGCAAACTCCACACAGTCAGTCACCTGAGGCGGGAATTGAACCTGGGTCTCTGGCGCTGTGAGGCAGCAGTGCTAACCACTGTCCCACTGTGCCGCCTTCTTCCAGACTTGTGGCCATCATCTCTTAGAGCGACACTGTATATCTTGAAGTACAGATTAGAGACAAGAGGAGCATGTGGTGAAACACTAGGCATGAAGACACAGCCGGCAAGACAGGGAGAATGGTGGATCCACTGTAAATGGAATTAATGTTTTGAGTCCAGTATGACACCTCTTCAAAGCTGATGTTGGAGGAGGGTCACTGGGCTCGCATCATTAGCTCTGCTTCTCTTTCCACACAGACCTACAAAGTTTCTCTCGCACTTTCTGTTTTTATTTCAGTTTTCCAGCATCTGCAATCTTGTGCTTTTTGTTCCAGAGTCAGTTTAGCTTCTCATCTCTTTATGTTAAAAAGTCTGCCTGAATATGTTCCTCCACTAAGTTTCCCTATTGGTTGGACATGGTCAGGGACCAATTGCCCTCTCGTTTTACCAGGCTCCCTACCATTTCCTATTCCTGCCCCATATGGGTTCGTCAAACTCTGCCCAATGTTTTTCCCAAAAAACTGAAGAAGCACTTTAACCTTCAGCTCACTACTACCAACTACAATAATTGCTAGACTACAGTGTTACTCTAGATCTTTACCCTTCCATTAATCCTAACTATATTTGAATGTTTGGATGTATTTTACGAATAATGCATTTGGTATTGTAATGTAGTCTTTGCATAAAAGCTGGAAATACATTTCAAGTGGACTTTTCAATCTCATAACTCATCAAAATATGGTGATGGTAATTTTTAAAATTGCCACATTTTTATTAGTATGTTTCTTTGATGTTATTTTTGAATGTGTGAATAACATTTACTATTCTTGAGGAGTATTGTTTACAACAGATTTGATAGCCGTTCAGCTATTTTGTACATCTTCCACCTGATGACTTTTCTGCTTTGAACAACCCTTGTCTTTCTCGAACACACTTTGACAATTTAATTAGCAGTGAAATAAAAAAAAATTATACAAATCATGCATTGAAAAATTCAAAGAGTGAATGATCTTAGGTTAGAGTTTAGATTATTTTTGAAAATGGACTGTAACTAGAAACTGGAATAAAGTAACTTGCATCTCACCATGCATTACAGACAAAACCGACAAAATGTATCTGCACAGTTCTGCTCTGCTATTTTTCTGAACTCCAGTTCACAATTCATCATTACTGCCTCTTCTTAAATGGCTTCTGAGCCCAGCATTTATTATTCAAACCCTATTTTCAGTTGGAATGACTGGAATTAGTAGCAACCATCTGAAGCCCTCAAAACCTTGGCTCATAAGTGTAGTTTAGTTCCTTGTGAAAAGCAAAGAGGGCAGTTGCATTCGATGAGCAAGTGTACATTAAATTAGAGAAAATTACACTAAATTACCTGATCTCTAAGGGTGTTTATACATCAACCCCATTTATCTTATTAATATGGTGCTGCACTTCATCTGGTAATAAGGTTCATGATTAGAGTCTTATAGACTTTTCCTGGACTGTAAACAATAATGTGTGCTGTTAGTGCTCATTTTAAACATAATTGTAAAATTTATGACTCCCTTAACACCTATACTTTCTAGGTAGAATGTAGAAACAGAAATGCATCATTCAATGCTTTAAGCCTTTACCCCCATTTCATTAAATCGAGACTGATTTCTGTCTAAAATCGAATGCCCTGTTGAGCTGGATTTAAAGGATTTCCTGATAGTAATCGAAAGATGACCACACATATTTCTTAGTATCCTGCCAAAATCGTTCTCCAACCAGCCTCACTAAGGCAAATTATTACTGCCATCTTTCCTTCCTAATGACTGGGACTCTATTGCATTAGGTCTAAGACACTATGAGTTGACATGGAGTCATAAATCACAGAAACAAACCCTTCAGCCCGTGAAGGCTGCCATAGAAATTTCATTTTGCGTTTGCATTTTTCTGTTGGGTAAAGGTTGGGTTGGGCTGTGAGCAGGGTTGGATGCAATAGTCTTGGAAGTTGTGGGGTTTGGCAGCATTCACGATCAAACCTTTATCTAACATTACAGAACACAAATGACAGAAAAATACAGGCAAGTGCAACAATACTGTGCCTCGATACACGAAGTATGATTTGAACAATAAAGAACTGATTTTTATATGTTCAGTATGTCACAAAAAATTGCGCACCAAAAAATTGAGCACTGAAAGATCTGACAAACAGCAAGTGGATGATCACCCAGTCTGTCCCTTGTGATGTTATTTTGGGGCACAAGTGGTGTTCCCAGATACCAGCAGCAACATCTTACATTTATGTAGCACCACTAACCTAGCAAAATCTTTATCAATAAAAAGAAATTGATACCTATGGCTTGGCCAAAGGGATAGGTTTTACGGAGAGTCATGAAGAATGGTAGCGAGGGAGAAGAGAGAAGTAGAGAGATTTAGGGAGAGAATTCCAGAAATTAGGACTCACCTGATTAAAAACACATTAATGGTGGAGTGAATAAAATCAGGGGTGCATAAGCTGCCAGAAATTGAAGAAATGCAGAGAATTTGAAGATTTGCAGAGCTGGAGAATGATACACAGGGTGCGATCAGGGAGGGATTTGAAATGAATTTGAGGATTTTAAAATGAAGATGTTGTGGGACTGACAGCTGCAGTAATTTGATAGATGGACTTAGTGCAAATCAAGTTTCAAGCCTCAGAGTTTTGAACAAGGACAGCCATGTGAAAAATGGAAGGCAGCCAAGACTATATGGGAATGGTCTTAGTAATGGACCAGCTATAGAAATATCGAAAATAGGAGCACACTTAGGCCACTCAGCCCTTTGAGCCTGCTCCACAATTCAACATGGTTGTGGTTTGATCATCCAATTCAGAATCCCATTCCCACTTTCTCCTGAGATCCTTTGATCTCTTTAGTCCAAGCTTTCTCAAAACGTAGGCAATATATGTGGGTTGACAGCTCAATTCAGGGTCTAAGAGAACACCAATGTTGTGAATAACCTGGTTCCACTTCAGACTGTTGTTAGAGAGAGGCCTTAATCCCACAGTCCTCAGGGAGAGATCAAGAAAAAATTATTGGAAGCCATTTTGATAAAGCTTCTGGGTAATTCCCCTCCACTTCTCTAAGGCAATATAAAATTGTTTATCTCCACAATCACAGGATCTGAAACTTCATATGTCTGTGTGGAGCTAGTCATTTTGCAAAGGGCTGTAGTGTATTGATGGCTATTAAAGTTTCAACAGTTAATTTCTCTCTGTTAAAATGAAATACTTCCTAACATCTTTAATTTTGGATTTTACGTGCATGCTCTTTAATTTGACAATCCTTTGCACTTCAGACAAATGGCCAACCTAGACTGAATCCAGTTGGATCGCTATTTAAAAGCTTTAATTAATTATGTGCTTTCCAACATGGGTTATTTCTAGTGTAAATAATCCTGAATCTTGAAACCTGCACTACATCTAAAGATATTATGATGGTCTTCCTTTGTATGCAAATCATAAAACTCATTGAAAATTCAAAGGGAATGGAATAAAAAAGTAGGGAGAGTTTGCAAAACTATACAAGATGCTGTTTTGAGGAAGGGTCACCGGACCAGAAACATTAACTCTGATTTCTCTTCACAAATGCTGCCAGACCTGCTCAGCTTTTCCAGCAACTTCTGTTTTGTATACAAGCCACTAGTCAGACCATAGCTGGAGTATTGTGAACTGCTGTGAGCCTGTTATAGACAGAAAGGTATACTGATGTTCAGAGAATGTTCACTTGGCTGATATTAGATATGGAGGGACTGTCTTATGAGAAGAGCTTGAGTAGGTTTGGCCTGTACTCATTGGAATTTTAAAGAATGAGAGGCAACTGTGATCAGATATAAACAATTCTGAGGGGACTTGAAAGGGTAGATGTGAAAAGGTTGTTTCTCCTTTCAGGGCAAAAGTGAAGACTGCAGATGCTGGAGATTAGAGTCGAGATTAGAGTGGTGCTGGAAAAGCACAGCAGGTCAGGCAGCATCTGAGGAGCAGGAAAATCGACGTTTTGGGCAGGAGCCCTTCATCAGGAGAATCTAGGACTATAGGGCATAATCTCAAAGGTCAGGGTTCACACATTTAAGACAGAGGTGAGGAGGAATTTCTTCTCTCATAGGGTAATGAACCTGGAATTCTTTATCACAGAGGGCTGTTGAGGCTAGGTCATTTGGTATGTTCAAGGATAAGGTTTTTAATCTACAAAGGAATCAAGGATGATGGGGGAAAGGCAGCAAAGTGAGTTGAGGTTATCAGATTTTCGATGATTTCATCTCAATGAATGGAGAAGCAGACTGAATGGAATGAATGGGTTTTTTCTACTCCAACTGTTCTGTGGAAATTTACAACAATCATCCCAACATCCACAAACAGAGCTGTGTTAGGACATTATTTAAATTTACCTAAAACACACTGTAACGCACCAGAACTATGCAGAAATGAGGAAGAGCAGCGACACAAGGTTTTCACAAACAACAGATAGCCCAATAGCTTCATCCGCCGCTGCCTGTTGGACAGACAACATCAAGACGACACTTACGCCCTAATACATTGGTTACCCTACCCTATATTAAGAACCTATCAGAAATGAGGACCAGAATCGTATGACCACGAAGAATCATGGCAGCACACTAACGCACAGTAACACTAGACCAACTACTCACAGGGATGAAAGACCCCATTCTCAGAACTTGCTGGATTAATGTAATATACAAAATTCCATGTAATAATTACCATAAACACTACATCGGACAGACAGAAAGTAAACTAGCAATCTGTATATATGAATACCAACTAGCAGCAAAACAGCATAACCAATTCTCCCTCATCTCGGTCCACCCTGACAAGGAGGGCCATTAATTTGACCAGGACAGAACCCCACTGGTCGTCACCTACAACCCCACCAATCTCCATGTACAGCGCATCATCCGCCGTCATTTCCGCTACCTCCAAACGGACCCCACCACCAAGGATATATTTCCCTCCCCTCCCCTATCAGCATTCCGTAAAGACCACTCCCTCCGTGACTCCCTCGTCAGATCCACACACCCCCTCCAACCCAACCTCCACTCCCGGCACCTTCCCCTGCAACCGCAGGAGGTGCAAGACTTGCGCCCACACCTCCCCCCTCACCTCCCTCCAAGGCCCCAAAGGAAACTTCCATATCCGCCACAGATTCACCTGCACCTCCACACACATCATCTATTGCATCCTCTGCACCCGATATGGCCTCCTCTATATTGGGGAGACAGGCCGGCTACTTGCGGAACATTTCAGAGAACACCTCTGGGACACCCGGACCAACCAACCCAACCACCCCGTAGCTCAACATTTCAATTCCCCCTACCACTCCACCAAGGATATGCAGGTCTTTGGACTCCTCCACCGCCAGACCACAACAACTCACCTTGACCTCTTTCCACCTATCACATTTCCGATGCCCCTCCCCCAAGTCCCTCCTCCCTACCTTTTATCTTAGCCTGCTGGACAAACTTTCCCCATTCCTGAAGAAGGGCTTATGCCCGAAACGTCGATTCTCCTGTTCCCTGGATGCTGCCTGACCTGCTGCGCTTTTCCAGCAACACATTTCCAGCTCTGAGACAACATAGCCTTCCTTGGAAGAACTAACCAGAGACATGCATGGGAATTCCCAGAAGCCTGGCCCCCAACCCGAAATGCCATCAACAAGCTTGCAGAAACAGACCTCATGCACAAACCACTGCAGAGAAAAATCGGAAATGACACCACCCATCTCAACAAACTGGATCATGTAAATACCAAGCTGAGCCGAACAATGCCTCGTGGAAGTTGCACCGATGATGACACCCATCATGGCGACAAAATGTCTACACAACAAGCCCCCAGCTCGGCAAGTAAACCAACAATCTCAAAATAAACTTTCTCCTGAAACAGACGTTTTAATCACCTGTTTACTCTTATTTGCACCAATTAATCAAAGGACAAGCCTTCTCCACCCAATATCATTCCAAAAAAATACAGAGGTAAATCCAAACCTGAACCAATGTAGTAAATATTATCAGGCTATTTCACCGTGAATACATTAAAACTGAATCCGTTGTCATTTCACATTTGCATGCACTTTGAAGTGGGAATGCCCGAAACAGGAGCTGGGACACTGAGTGTTGCTTTTTCTCTCTTTCATCTTTGGGCCTAATATTAGGTCACTTGGACAAAGATCAAGCTCATTACACAGCAGGGACTGAACCAGGAAAATATTGGATACGTATTTGCCAAAATAGCATGTTGAGCAGTTCAATCAGTATTTCATATTTATATTATAGAACATGCAACATAGATCAGTACAAGGAAGGCAATAGCCTAGTGGCATTATCGCAGGACTGTTAATCCAGAGTCCTAGGTAATGTTCTGGGGACCTGTGTTTGAATCCTGCCATGACAGATGGTAGAATTTGAATTCAACAAAAATCTGGAACTAAGGGTCTAATGATGATCCTGAATCCATTGACAATTGTTGGAAAAACCCTGGTTCATTAATGCCCTTCAGGGAAGGCAACTGCCATTCTTACCTGGTCTGGTCTACATGTGACTCCAGACCCATAGAAATGTGATTGACTCTCAATTGCCCTCTGAGCAGTTAGGGATGAACAATTAATGCTGGTTGAGCCAGCGATGTCCTCATCCCATGAATGAATAAAAAATGCAGGTCCTTCAGCCCTCGATGTTTTACCGCACTTTTATCCTACTCTAAGATCATCTAATGAGTCTAACTTACATACTCTTTATTTTCTATCATCTGCATCTATTACCACTGCTGGCAGTGCATTCCATGCACCCACCACTCTCTGAGTAAAGAACCTACCTCTGACATCCCCCCTAAACCTTCCTCCAATTACCTTAAAATTATGCCACCTTGTGATAGATATTTCTGCCTTGGGAAAAAGTCTCTGGCTATCCACTCTGTCTATGCCTTTCAACATCTCGTACATCTCTATCAGTTACCTCTCATCCTTCTTCACACTAATGAGAAAAGCCCTCGCCCCCTCAACTTTTCTTCATAAGTCATGCCCTCCAGTGCAGGCATTAGAGACTTTAGAATAATCAGGATTGCTTAGCGGCATGGTGGCTAGGTGGTTCACACTGCTGCCTCACAGCACCAGAAACTTGGGTTTAATTCCAGTTTTGGGTGACTGTGTGGAGTTTGCACATTCTCTGTGTGTCTGTGTGAGTTTCCTCTGGGTGCTCTGGTTTCCTCACAGAATCCAAAGATGTGCAGGTTAGGTGAACTGGTCGTGCTAAATTGCCCATAGTGTTCAGGAATGTGTAGGTTAGTTGCATTAATTAGGGGAAATGTAGAATGATAGGGTAGAGTAGGGGAATGGGTCTGGGTGGGTTACTTTTAGGAGGGTAAGTGTGGCCTTGTGGAGCCAAATGGCCTGTTTGCATACTGTAATGTGGTTTGCACACTGGTTCTGTGATTTGCTGCAGAGACTGAGGCCATTGTGTTCATGCCATCCTCCAAGCAGCCTCCAGTGTAATCCTGCTTTCTGACTTTTGGTACATAACTACAAGATTACAAGTGCATATCCAAGTACTTTCTAAAAGTGAGGAGGAATTATGGTGTGATCATCATTTTACACAGTGAGTTCCCACCAGATATGCAGGCTGTTATTGACATGCTGAGTCATCAAATCTCATTAAACTTCAGAAGTGACTGCAATTCTTCACCTTTGCTGATTTGGTCTTGAAACTTCCTCTATTGGACTTTTCCATTTTGGACTGTCTCAATGTCTGCTCCTATTCTAGTCAACCTTTATCCTTTCTTGGGTCCACACTTTTCTGGACTCCAGAAACAGAACTCCAGTTTTGCACCGACTGGTAGCTTCACCAAACTGGAACTGCTCCTGGGTTTTTCATTTTGCTCAGTTGCATCAAGAAAATATTGTCGGTCAGATTTTCAACTTCCACTCTTATCTGCCTTGAACTGGCATGTGGCTTTCTTTGAGTCACACAGTTACCTGGATACTCCCAGAACACTGACTCCAACACTTAGCTATTTTACTGAACCGCAAATCCTTCACCTGAGTACTAAGCAGAAAAGTATCCAACTGTTCTTGTGACCACCTCCAAGAGTACAAATAGTTCAGTTGTCTTCCTAGCAGTATAACCAAAAGTAGAACTACCTAAAATGAATTCTACTCTCTCCCTTACATATTTGAACATACTGACTCATTGTCTCCTTCTATCAACATTGAACTTTTGCAGTTTTGCTCCATCGGTGCCGTTTATACAAACTATCCCTGTTAATGTTAAAGTGGTTGAAGATTGCGATTACGATTGTCCTATTGTTTGTACACTTTACAGACATTCATCTTTCCTCATTCTCTCATTCTTCAGTGGTCTATAATACACTCTCAGAAATATGATTACTCCTTTTCCTATTTTTATCCGGTGATGCTGTTATTCTATTATCCTTGCTCACATCTAGAATTGTTTCTTTAATCAATATTATAACTCCTTCCTTTTTCTTTGTAAGCCTTTTCTCTATTTCATTTGAAAACTCTCCAACCAGGAACATTGTAATGCCATTTCTGCCCCTCTTTCAGCTATGTTTCAGTAATCAGTACAAGACCATATGAATGCATGCTCTCAGCTCAGCTGCCTTATTATTTGACTTCCTGTGTTGAAGTTTCCACCAGTTGACACCTTCTCAAGTATCTCCCTCCACGCTTGAATGCGTGGAGAGCAAGATCAGATACAAGAGTTTTTTTTGGCTTCAGTACTGTGGTAACAACATTGAATCTCACAGGGGGTTGGTTAGCTCAGTAGCTGGGTTCTGGATCAGTGGTGCTGGAAGAGCACAGCAATTCAGGCAGCATCCAAAGAGCTTCGAAATCAATGTTTTGGGCAAAAGCCCTTCATCAGGATGAATTCCTGATGAAGGGCTTTTGCCCGAAACGTCGATTTCGAAGCTCTTTGGATGCTACCTGAATTGCTGTGCTCTTCCAGCACCACTAATCCAGAATCTGGTTTCCAGCATCTGCAGTCATTGTTTTTACCTCAGTAGCTGGGTGCCTGGGTTCAATTCCTGTAGCTGCTGAGGTTATCATAAATGTCTTGCCTTCTCAACCTCTCTCCTTGCCTGGGGCATTGGGAACCTGAAGTGAAATCACACTGAATTGTATCTCTCTAATATGAGAGCAGCCCAAGTTTTAGTAGGACTATGACAACTTTATCTTTACAGCACTGTAACAGGCAATTCATGCCTGTGCATGTCTATTGAAAAAAAACTATTATCATCCCCCTCACTCCCATCCTTTCCCAAAATCCAGCAACTTTCCCTCTTTCAACTGTTCATCCAATTCCCTTTTTGAAAATTATAATTCCACTATTCTTTCAGGCAGCGTTTTCCAGGTCTTAACAACACAATACCTCTAACAACACACCTCAGCTAAAACCATGTTTCCGAACATCACTTCCCACTACTTTGCCAACTTTTTAAAAAACATTCACTATTATTCTACAAAGTCTCTCAAAGATCTGAAGGTAGATAAGCTTCAGGTCAGCTGTTTAAAGTACAAAATGATGAAGGTGGCATTTTAAGCGATAGTTTTGTTGAATGCCTTTTAAATTATAAATAAATTGTTTGAATTGTATTTTTCAATTTCACACATTAAGAGAATGCCAGACATTTGGGAAAATATTTTTAAACAGGATAGAAGAAGCAAAAGCAATGAATACAATATAGATGTAACTAACATGCAAGTTAAGTTACTATTGGGAAACCTTGGGGCTGGATGTCTTTTCTGGGGATTCCAGACATTTTTTTCTCTCTGCATTTTTTTGAAAAATTAGGACGTCCCTTTCAAATAAATTACTTCTGAAGGTAAAAGACAGTAAGCAATTTCCTTCCTAAATCAGTTTCAACCCTCAGAACGCCATGTCTCTATTTTGATAATGCCTGTCATTAGGTGAATGACTAATGAGGTTCAATCTTTATTATTCCAAATTAAACTCCGGCTAATTTTATGCAAATATTCATAGGATATGGTGTCAACGAAATTGCAAAGATGTACATTGATTAGACCAAATAGTTGCTGACCTTCATCTTTACATCTAACTTGGTCTTTATTGTTTTTGTTTTATTAATTAAGGGAATCTGGCGTCACTGGCTTGATCAGCTTTTTTTTGCCCATTCCTAATTGCCCTGGAATTGCTCAGTCATTCCAGAGGGCAGTGAACAGTCAACAGTGTTGATGTGGGTCTGGAATCACGTACAGGCTGCGTAGGGATGGCAGATTTCTTCCCGAAAGGGCACTTGTGAATCTTTATAATTGTCAGCAACAGTTACATTGTTGCCATTTGGCTGGATTTAATTCCAGATTTTTAAGACAAAATCAAACTTAAATTTCACCATTTGCCATGGTGGGATTTCAATCCACTAACCTGGGATTTGTGGGATTAAAAACCCAGGAATATTACCAATGCCTGCCCAGTCTAAGGATTGTGTCTCCTTTTACTCAGTGTCATTGATATTTTTAATTGCAAAAATATACTTTGTATATCACGATTTTTTATGAATGTGCACAGTTACTGCAAGTTTTTTACAGTCTTTGCACATAAAGAACAAACAAACATTGGAAGTTAGACATTCTCTGAAGTTTCAAAAAACCCAAGGCATTATATTTACAAGAGAGTTTGATAACTGAACGGACACCCATTGTAGAGTCATAGAGTTATTGAGTCCTACAGCACGGAGACAGGCCCTTTGGCTCAAACTTGTTCATGCCGGCCAAAATATCGATCCATGCTAACCCCGTTTCCTTGCACTGGGCCCATATCCTTCCAAGATTAGAGTGGTGCTAGAAAAACACAGCAGGTCAGGCAGCATCCGAGGAGCAGGAAAATTGACGTTTCGGGCAGGAGCCCTTCAACCTGCCCAAAACGTTGATTTTCCTGCTCCTTGGATGCTGTGCTTTTCCAGCAGTGCTCTAACCTTGACTCTAATCTCCAGCATCTGCAGTTCTCACTTTCGCCATATCCTTCTAAATATTTCCAACCACGTATTTGTCCAAATTTGTACTTTACCAGAAATATCTGAAACGATGGTCTTTCCCCACTGCATTATAAAGGCCACAACAAGAGGTTATAGTCCAACAGGCTTACATTATATTACAGTGTGGAAACAGGCCCTTCGGCCCAACAAGTCTACACTGCCCCGCCGAAGTGCAACCCACCCATACCCCTACATTTACCCCTTACCTAACACTACGGGCAATTTAGCATGGCCAATTCACCTGACCTGCACATCTTTGGACTGTGGGAGGAAACCGGAGCACCCGGAGGAAACCCATGCAGACACGGGGAGAATGTGCAAACTCCACACAGTCAGTTGCCTGAGGCGGGAATTGAACCCGGGTCTCTGGCACTGTGAGGCAGCAGTGCTAACCACTGTGCCACCGTGCCGCTTATTTGGAAGCCGAGCATTCAAGGCGCTGCTCCTTCGTCAGGTGGCTCACTGTGTAATTTTTAACTTTGTCCACTCCAGTCCGACACCGTCACTTCCAAATCGTTTCCCAACTGTGCCTTGGCGGCAGCTGCCCTAAGCTTTAGTGCAACCCTCAGCATGTAGTCACAGAGTCATAGAGTCACACAGTCATAGAGATGTACAGCACGGAAACAGACCCTTCGGTCCAACCCGTCAATGCCGACCAGATATCCCAACCCAATCTAGTCCCACCTGCCAGCACCCGGCCCATATCCCTCCAAACCCTTCCTATTCACATAACCATCCAAATGCCTCTTAAATGTTGCAATTGTACCAGCCTCCACCATTTCCTCTGGCAGCTTATTCCGTACACGTACCACCCTCTGCATGAAAATGTTGCCCCTTAGGTCCCTTTTATATCTTTCCCCTCTCACCCTAAACCTATGCCTTCTAGTTCTGGACTCCTACAACCCAGGGAAAATACTTTGTCTATTTATCCTATCCATGCCCCTCATAATTTTGTAAACCTTTATAAGGTCACCCCTCAGCCTCCAATGGTCCAGGGAAAACAGTCCCAAATCCTCCAACCCTGGCAACATCCTTGTAAATCTTTTCTGAACACTTTCAAGTTTCACAGCATCTTTCCCGTAGGAAGGAGACCAGATTTGCATGCACTTTTCCAACAGTGGCCTAACCAATGTCCTGTACAGCCGCAACATGACCTCCTGTACTCAATACTCTGACTAATAAAACACGGTGGCACAGTGGTTAGCACTGCTGCCTCACAGCGTCAGAGACCTGGGTTCAATTCCCGCCTCAGGCGACTGACTGTGTGGAGTTTGCACGTTCTCCCCGTGTCTGCGTGGGTTTCCTCCGGGTGCTCCGGTTTCCTCCCACAGTCCAAAGATGTGCAGGTCAGGTGAATTGGCCATGCTAAATTGACCGTAGTGTTAGATAAGGGGTAAATGTAGGGGTATGGGTGGGTTGCACTTCGGCGGGTCGGTGTGGACTTGTTGGGCCGAAGGGCCTGGTTCCACACTGTAAGTAAGCTAATCTCATCTAATCTAATCTAATCTAATCTAAAAGCATATCAAACACCTTCTTCACTATCCTATCTACCTGTGACTCCACTTTCAAGGAGCTATGAACCTGCACTCCAAGGTCTCTTTGTTCAGCAACACCCTCTAGGACCTTACCATTAAGTGTATAAGTCCCGCTAAGATTTGCTTTCCCAAAATGTAGCACCTCGCATTTATCTGAATTAAACTCCATCTGCCACTTCTCAGTCCATTGGCCCATCTGATCAAGATCCTGTTGTAATCTAAGGTAACCTTCTTCGCTGTCTGCTATACCTCCAATTTTGGTGTCATCTGCAAACTTACTAACTATACCTCTTATGCTCGCATCCAAATCATTTATATAAATGACAAAAAGTAGAGGACCCAGCACCGATCCTTGTGGCACTCCACTGGTCACAGGTCTCCAGTCTGAAAAACAACCCTCCACCACCACCCTCTGTCTTCTACTTTTGAGCCAGTTCTGTATCCAAATGGCTAGTTCTCCTTGTATTCCATGAGATCTAATCTTGCTAATCAATCTCCCATGGGGAACCTTGTCGAACGCCTTACTAAGTCCACATAGATCACATCTACCACTCTGCCCTCATCAATCTTCTGCGTTACTTCTTCAAAAAACTCAATCAAGTTTGTGAGACATGATTTCCCACGCATAAAGCCATGTTGACTATCCCAGTCCTTTCCTTTCCTATTACCTTGGAATGTGCTAGTCTGCAACATTCGGTCAAGGTCATAACTGGAAGACCCATGACTTTCGGGCAGACCAAAAAGTATCATTCACTGAGTTGATGGTCTTCCAGGTGTAGTCAATGTTTGTCTCGGTGCTCTGCAGGGACCAATACAGAATCACACTGACCATTGCAAAGCCCTGCTTAAACGGAAAGGAGGTTAGATCATTGTTTCTGGAGTGTCAGTGTGATCAGATCATAGTATTTATTTCTGATTTTCCCATTCATTAATATGAATGAGTTGAAAATCTTAGGTCTGTAAATAAGGCAAATTGATCCAGCCTAACCTTTTACTGAAAGAATCTCCTGCTCTGAGAGTACAGCCCCAGAAAATAACTGGCTAATTCCCAGAAATGTAGTATCCATTCATAAAGATCAATGGGAACAAGAAAAAGGAATTCAACCTCTGGAGCCTAATCTACCATTCAGTCAGATCATAGAGAATGTGTCGCTGAAATCCATTCTGTTTCCTTCTGTCCATATCCCTCACTAAGCAAATGGATCAGGGCCTGTTGATGGTTCCAGATAGCATCATGCAACCACTAACACAAATAGTGCCTACAGTGTGGAATCAGGCCATATGATTACTCTCCGAAGAGCATCCCACTTGTACCCAGCTCCCCACCTTATCCCTGTAACCCTGTATTTACCATGGCTAGCCCACTTAACCTCCACATCCTTGGACACTATGGGTAATTTAGCATGGCCAATCCACCTAACCTGCACATCTTTGGGGTGTGGGAGGAAACTGGAACAGCTGGAGAGAACCCATGGAGGAATGTGCAACCTCTAGACAGTCACCCGAGGGTGGAATTGAACCTGGATCTTTGGTGCTGTGAGGCAGCAGTACTAACTACTGATGAAGGGCTTATGCCCGAAACACTGACTCTCCTGTTCCTCGGATGCTGCCTGACCTGCTGTGCTTTTCCAGCACCATCTTTTTCAACTCTAACCACTGAGCCACAGTGTGGCCAAGATAATGAAAGGGTTGATCATTATTTTTAATGTATTATCAAACTTGATGAGTATCTTCATTCATAATCCCATAGTGACAGTGTTTTAAAGGATTTTAGCACTGAGACAGAGAGCTAATCTGTTCAGGGTGAAAGTAGGGACTGCAGATGCTGGAGATCAGAATCTAGATTAGAATGGTGCTGGAAAAGCACAACAAGTCAGGCAGCATCCAAGGAGCAGGAAGATTGACGTTTCGAGCAAAGGCCCTTCATCAGGAATGAGGCCTCATTCCTGATGAAGGGCTTTTACCCAAAACGTCGATTTTTCTTCTCCCTGGATGCTGCCTGACCTGTTGTGCTTTTCCAGCACCACTCTAATCTGGACTCTAATCTGTTCAGAGCTGTTGTAAGAACACTCACATCTCTATTCACCTAACCTTTGTGTCTGGTCAAATATCGCATTTCCATTGACATCCTCTTTTCTTCCTCCACTTTGCATACCGCCTGTGATGTGCCTTGAAGTTGGAAGGTTGTGGGTTCAAGTTCCACATGGCATTGGAAAAAATGGTGATGATGATGATACATTGTCACTTGTACTTTGCAATGAATAGCACAGTAAAATACTGTGAAAATCTTCAATTGTTGCCACAATCCGGCACCATTTGAATATTTTAAGAATAAAAAGATAAAGCTGAAAGAGTCCATCTTCATTGCACCACCTCCACCATGAGTCCTGAAACCTCAGCCAGCTGACCAATGATGGCCAGCCAGCTGACCAGTCCGAATGAAGGGATCTTGCCTGAAACGTTGATTCTCCTGCTCCACGGATGCTGCCTGACCTGCTGGGCTTTTCTAGCACCACACTCTTGGAGGTGACCAATGACACCCTTTGCTGACACCCTTTGATGCCTGAGCCAGACCCACTAATATCACAATCACCATTCTTCAGGTGCCATCTCTGCATCACCTTGCCCCGCAACCCGTAGCCCCCGGCTCCATTCTGCCACTGCCTCACCAACAACCATAAGATTCCAGCTCTTGGCCTACTGCAGCCAGAAGCTGCAGCCTTCACCGTGGTGATAACCAGGACACTCAACTCTGGGCCTACCGCAACCAGGAGTTCCCTGGCTCTGCTTCCAAGCCAAGCTGCTGCCTTGTCAAGAGTCCCTGTCTAGCTGCTCTCCTCCACGATGCTACCTTCTCTGCCGCTGTTGATAGGAAGAAGATAAAGAAAAAGAAAGAAGATGAAAAGAGGAAGGAAAGAAGGGAAGAAGCAGCCATCTGGAGTGGACAAGCCCAGGAGCCCGAACGTTGTCTACCTTGCTGCTATCGTCATCTTGGAGATAAACACTGGAGCTGAGGAAGTGTTCAATTGTTAATGGAGCTTAATCTGAGATGAGATACAAAACTGAAGCTCAGTCTTCAATCCTAGTGGTTGCTGTATTCTCTGTATCATGCCAGTGAATGTGATTCAGAACTTATTAAGTGGCTTCCATGGGATTTGTAACTTACATTTCAGTGGATGAACCTTGAACTTGCTCAAGAGATATTTGTACATGTAAGAAAATTTAATACACACATAAATATAACAACTCTCTCAGCAGGACAGTTTTTGCAGCCATTGAGCTGCGTGTGGAGTCCAGTGATGGAATCTCCCAATTGCCACTACTTTGCGGAAGGTGCTAATACACTGATTTGATGCATTGATATGTCTGTGCTTTCAAGAGAGGAAAATCATGCAAACCTGCTGACTGTCTCTCTCTTAACATCTCCAGCAGCAATTCCCAGGCAATGAATTAAAGTTAAACATTTCTTAAATGTGCACCTCAACCCAATGGCTCCCAGCTTCTTACTGCTCACAAGAAGAGTCCAAAACAATGGAGCATAAAGTTAAAACTCGATCTGGGCCATTCAGGAGTGACGGCAGTAAGCATGCCTCCAGGACATCTAGAACTCTCTCCCCAAAATGCTTTCGAGGCTGGAGATCAATTGAAAATTTTAGAATGGAGAATGACTGGGAAATGGGATTAGAACAGTTAGGTGATTGTTTTTGACCAGTGTGGACACAATAGGTTGTAGGATCTTTATCTGTGCTATAGATCCCTGTGACTCAATGACTGCTTATCATTAAACGATGTTATTCAAGATTATAAAACGAAATGGGGACTAGATGGGATTGAGATACAGTTCAACCCTGATCTAATTGAATATCAGAACAGCTTTGTGTGGCTGAAATAACACATGACTATTTGAACATCTAAATCATACCAGCCATATTTTCTGCAGCCCAAGCCCCTTAGCAGCAAAGGTGATTCATGTGATGTTAAATGCAAAGGTGTTACTTTGGAAAGATTGTGAATGAAGAATTCCATTTAGAAAGGCCAGCATTCCTTTTCCTAAGCCTATAGCAGACACTTTTTAAATGAAGTCACAACAAAATGGCACTTTAAAGCAGAGTACAAGCTAATACATACAAAGCTTTGGGCCAAGTGCTGGAAAATGGGATTAGAATAGTTAGATGGTTATTTTTGACTAATGTTGATGTGATGGGCTGAAGGCCCTTTTCACCTACTGTGGATCTCTAGGCCTCAAAAGCCTGTTTGGGAAGTTAGACACTGCTGTGCTGCTGTTACATTTGCACCAATGACCCCAAAATGCAATTATAAGTGTACAGGAGTCAAGTCATTGCATGACACGATTTGGTTTAGCCAGGTTGGAAATCAAATCCAAAATTTTTAATTTCAGTTAACTACCATGAGTTATTGCCAGCTGCAAAAAAAAACAAATTGCATCAACAGATAGAACTGTGTGGTATGAGTGAATACGTTGATTTTTACTGCAAACAGTTTTACGTCAGAGGTCAGTGTTTGCGAATAGCAGACGTACAAAAGTATAAATCAAGCCAGAAGTAAACCTGGATTTATAGCTGAGGAACATTACCCTTGTCAGCAAAAAAAAACAACCTGAACAAAAGATTTTTTTTCTGAGTGCTGATGACTCACTCTCATTCTGTTCTTAAACAACTCCAGAGCTCCCCAAAGATCTGATCTCTGTCTATAGCAAAGAACTCCTCCACTCATCATCCACCCACATGCACTCAATCTGTAACTATTTCACCCCACTTTCGTCTGTACATCTTGGTGAAAGAGAGAGCTGACACCCTGCCAGTGGATCAGCTCTCTGTAGAATGTGCGTTACTCATCAGCTGAGCTCTTGTCATTCATGAATTTCAAGTAAGCGACTTTAACAAGATCCTGGCCTGTACAGAAAGCTGGGTGTACAGTGATGCCAACTTCCACCTAACTGAAGCCTCCTCACTTGTCTCTACCCTCAACTATGCCAGACCATCACGGAGGAATCAGCGATGATAAGATCATTGAATATCAAGGGGAGATAGTTAGATTCTGAAGAAGGGTCACTAGACTTGAAACATTAACTCTGCTTCTCTCCACAGATGCTGCCAGAACTGTTGAATTTCTTTTGCATTTCCTTTTTTGTGTGGTTAGATTGTCTCTTTCTGATGAAGGGCTTTTGCCCAAAATGTGGATTTTCCTGCTCCTCGGATGCTGCCTGACCTGCTGTGCTTTTCCAGCATCACACTTTTGACTCTTGTTTGAGACGGTCATTCTATCTATAACGTTCCACTACACTAAGCCAGTTATCAATTTTATCTAATTAAACCTGCATTCCTTCAGCTTAAGTAGACAGAGATGAGTGCTTTACCTTGGGCAAGGTCAACATGAAAGTGTGTGATAGTTTTATTTGCGACTAAGGCATTGGAGTTGGAGGTTGTGATGCTGTCCTGATCACCATATTGTACTTTACTTTGCCATCTGACTTCTGTAGCATTTTCTCCTCCTTTTCAGCATCTCACCTTGTTCCACCTCTTTCACCTCAAAATTATTTTATTCACGACTGGCACATGGGTGTTACTGGCTGGGCCAGTATTTATTGCCCATGCCTAGTTGCCTTGAGAAACTGATGATGAGCTGCCTTGTTCTACCACTACAGTCCACATGTTGTAGGTAGAAACGAGGTTAAAATCCTCATTGTCCACCACCTGCCCAGTTAGCATTTCTGGTCTGAGACATGGTCATTAAAAACCGAAAGAACTGCAGATGCTATAAATCATAGACAAAAATAGAAGTTGCTGGAAAAGCTCAGCAGGTCTGCCAGCATCTGAAATCAAGGTTAACGTTTCAGGTTGAGTGACCCTTCCTACCTCAAGATGATGTTTGTCACTGAGGCATGGTCACTGCCTTCCTTCCTTAGCCTTTTGAGCAAGTAATGTCTTACTCTCGGTAATTTCTATCTTCATTTCATCTTATTACGCTCTCTCTTCTCTGAGTTCACAGACCTGTTTCCCAAAGATTCTGGGTAGGGTCATCCAAGATGGAGGACGGGGAAAGTTTCTGGCCGTAACAGGCTGCTCCTTTTCTGAATTATTTTTGGTTTTAAAGGTGATTTCCTCGAATTCCAGGAGAAACAACTACTGTTTTAGTTGCTGTTGCATTGTTATGGAACTTCGGACAAAAAAAAGTCAAAACAATGGCACTTTTAAAAGGGAGAAAGACAAAGGCAGCACATAGTCTGAGCAGGAGAGAGAGAGAGAGAGAAAGAAACCTACACTGCTAACTGACACAACAGTGAACCTGCACAGTTACTGCCTTTGCTGTTTGAATTCATGTATCGCTGGAGATTGGAGTGCGTCTAGGAAAATGAACAAAGAGTGATATTCACAACTGATCTTGGAGGAACCTGTTTGGGAGAGATCATAGCACAGAAACAGATAAGTTGAATAGCTTTAAGTGTGGCCTTATAGTCCGTCTTCAGTAGTGAGTAGAGTGGGTTATTTGTTGACTATATGTTTTATTGAGTTATGTCTCTTGATTAAACTTAAAAATAGAAGCCAAAAGTATTAAGTTAGCCTGGAGCAGTGTTTTGTAGAGAAATAAGACAGTGCCATTTTCTGGATCTACAGATTGGAAGAAGTGAAATTGGCCTTTAGTAGAGGGATATGCTCTTCTTGTCAGATGTGGGAGTTTAGGGAGAGTTTACGTGTTACTGAAGATTATATCTGTAACAAATGTCATTGGTTGAAAATCCTATCAGATCAAATGGATCAGTTGGAGCGACAGTGAGAAGCAATAAGAAATTTACAAGGGCAAAGGTGTGTGATGGTACTTATAGGAAAGGAGAAAAGCTGCAGATACAGTGAGGTAGATGGGTTAACTCCAGGAAAGGTAAGAGAGGTAGGCAGGTAATGCAGGAGTCTCCTGTGGCAATCTGCATTTCAAACAAGTATGCTGTTTCAGAAAAGTAGGGGGTGATGGATTTTCAGGGGAATTGAGCACAAACAGCCATGTTTCTGGTATTGAGACAGGCTCTAATGTAATGAGAGGTATGTCGGGTTCCAAGAAATCGATTGTGTTCGGGGACTCTCTAATCAGAGGCACAGACTGATGTTTCTGTTGTGAGCAGTGAAAAATCAGAATGGTGTGCTGCTTCCCCGGTGCCAGGATCAAAGGTGACTCAGAGAGGGTACAGAATGTTCTCAAGAGGGAGACAGCCGAGCAGGGAGGTCATTGTACACATTGGAACTAGCAACGTAGGATGGGAAAAGGATGAGATTCTGAAGGGATAATATGGAGAGTTAGGCAGGAATTTTAAAAGGAGGTATTCAAGAGTAGTAATATCTGGATTATTCCCATCACTACAAGCTAATGAGCATAGGAATAGGAGGATAGAACAGATGAATGTGCGGCTGAGGAGCTGGTGTGTGGGAGAAGGATTCACATTTTTGGATCATTGGAATCTCTTCTGATGTAGAAGTGATCTGTACAAGAAGGACGGATTGCACCTGAATTGGAAGGGGACTAATATACTAGCAGGGAGATTTGCTAGAGCTGCTCGGGAGGATTTAAACACGTAAGGAGGGAGTTTGACTCAGGGAGATAGTGAGGAAAGAGATCAATCTGAGACTGGTACAGTTGAGAACAGAAGTGAGTCAAACACATCCAGGGAAGTTATTTGGGTACAACTGAGAAATAAGAAAGGGATGATCACCTTATTGGAATTGTATTATAGACCCCCCAATAGTCAGAGGGAAATTGAGAAACAAACTTGTAAGGACATCTCGGCTATCTGGAAGAACAATAGGGTGGTTATGGTCTGGGATTTTAACTTTCCAAACATAGACTGGGACTGCCATAGTGTTAAGGGTTTAGATGGAGAGGAATTTGTCAAGTATGTATAAGAATATTTTCTGATTCAGTATGTGGATATACCGACTAGAGAAGGTGCAAAACTTGACCTACTCTTGGGAAATAAGGCAGGGCAAGTGACTGAGGTGTCAGTGGGGGAGCACTTTGGGGCCAGCGACCATAATTCTATTCATTTTAAAATAGTGATGGAAAAGGGTAGACCAGATCTAAAAGTTGAAGTTCGAAATTGGAGAAAGGATAATTTTGACGGCATCAGGCAATAACTTTCAAAAGTTGATTGGGGGCAGATGTTCGCAGGTAAAGGGACGGCTGGAAAATGGGAAGCCTTCAGAAATGAGATAACAAGAGTCCAGACACTGTATATTCCTGTCAGGGTGAAAGCGAAGGCTGATAGGTATAGGGAATGCTGGATGATGAAAGAAGTTGAGGTTTTGGTTAAGAAAAAGAAGGAAGCATATGTCAGGTATAGACAGGGCTTATGCCCGAAACGTCGATTCTCCTGTTCCTTGGATGCTGCCTGACCTGCTGCGTTTTTCCAGCAACATATTTTCAGCTATAGACAGGATAGATCGAGTGAATCCTTAGAAGAGTAGAAAGGCACTAGGAGTATCCTTAAGAGAGAAATCAAGAGGGCAAAAAGGGGACATGAGATAGCTTTGGCAAATAGGGTTAAGTAGAATCTAAAGGATTTTTACAAATACATTAAGAACAAAAGGGTGACTAGGGAGAGAATAGGGCCCCTTAAAAATCAGCAAGGCAGCCTTTGTGCAGAGCCGCAGGAGGTGGGATAGATACTAAGTGTGTATTTTGCATCAGTGTTTATTATGGAAAAGGATATGGAAGATATAGACTGTAGGGAAATAGATGGTGACAGCTTACAAAATGTCCATATTACAGAGGAGGAAGTGCTGGATGTCTTGAAATGCCTAAAAGTGGATAAGTCCCCAGGACCTAATCAGGTGTACCTGAGAACTCTGTGGGAAGCTAGGGCAATGACTGCTGGGCCCCTTGCTAAGATGTTTGTATCATCGATAATCACAGGTGAGGTGCCGAAAAACTGGAGGTTGGCAAATATGGTGCCACTGTTTAAGAAAAGTGGTAAGGACAAGCCAGGAAACTATAGACCAGTGATCCTGATGTCGGTGGTGGGCAAGTTGTTGAGGGGAATCCTGAGGGACAGGATGTACATATATTTGGAAAGGCAAGGACTGATTAGGGATAGTCAACATGGCTTTGTGTGTGGGAAACCATGTCTCACAAACTTGATTGAATTTTTTAAAGAAATAACAAAGAGGATTGATGAGGGGAGAGTGTTAGATGTGATCTATATGGACTTCAGTAAAGCGTTTAACAAAGTTCTCCATGGGAGACTGATTAGCAAGGTTAGATCTCATGGAATACAGGGAGAACTAGCCATTTGGATACAGAACTGGCTCAAAGGTAGAGGACAGAGGGTGGTGGTGGAGTGTTGTTTTTCAGACTGGAGCCCTGTGACCAGTGGAGTGCCATAAGGATTGGTGCTGGGTTCACTAGTTTTCGTCATTTATATAAATGATTTGGATATTAACATAAAAGGTATAATTAATAAGTTTGCAGATGACACCAAAATTGGAAGTGTAGTGGACAGTGAAGAGGATTACCTCAGATTAAAACGGGATCTTAATCAGATAGGCTGATGGGCTGAGAAGTGGCAGGTGGAGTTTAATTTAGATAAATGGGAGGTACTGCACTTTGGGAAAGCAAATCCTAGCAGGACTTATACATTAATGGTAAGGTCCTAGGGAGTGTTGCTGAACAAAGAGACCTTGGAGTGCAGGTTCATAGCTCCTTGAAGGTTGAGTCGCAGGTAGATAGGATAGTGAAGAAGGCATTTAATACGCTTTCCTTTATTGGTCAGAGTATTGAGTACAGGAGTTTGGAGCTGAAAATGTGTTGCTGGAAAAGCGCAGCAGGTCAGGCAGCATCCAGGGAACAGGAGAATCGACGTTTCGGGCATAAGCCCTTCTTCAGGAATGAGGAAAAGATTTCTCCCTACAGGAGTTTGGAGGTCATGTTGTGGCTGTACAGGACATTGGTTAGGCCACTTTTGGAACATTGCGTGGAATTTTGGCCTCCTTCCTATCGGAAGGATATTGTGAAACTTGAAAGCGTTCAGAAAAGATTCATAAGGATGTTGCCAGGGTTGGAGAATTTGAGCTGTAAGGAGAGGTTGAATAGGCTGTTTTCCCTGGAATTTTGGAGGCTGAAGGGTGACCTTATGGAGGCTTATAACATCATAAGGGGCATGGGAAGAGTAAATAGACAAAGCCTTTTCCCTGGTTTGGGGGAGTCCAGAAATAGAGGGCAGAGGTTTAGCGTGAGAGGGGAAAGATATGAAAGAGACTTAAGGGTCAACCTTTTCACCCAGAATGTGGTGCATGTTTGGAATGAGCTACCGGAGGATGTGGTGGAGGCTGGTACAATTGCAACATTTAAAAGGCATCTGGGTGGATATATGAATAGGAAGGGTTTGGAGGAATATAGGCCGGGTTCACTCCCTCTGTGGTCATAATATTCTTCTTAAGGTAAAAAAAGCAAAAACTATATTGTTGCATTCTGCTATTCTGGAGGGCATTACAAAAGATACAGATGGTGTAAAAATACAGAAATTCCTAATTCCCATGTCTTTCAGACCGAATTTGACAAAAATCACAGGCCAGATTTCTGGACTTGATAAGAATGACTATTTTCTACATATAAACAGATTTTAGCTACAGGTAAACAATTATGAACTGTTGCCTTATAAGTTTACCACTTAAAACACTAACTCCCTTATAAAACTCTCCCTACATACACATACTAACAGGCTCAGACTGACACAGAAAACTAAATGGTGTTATGGATGAAGGGAAAGACTGGGGAGGCAGCTCAATGAGACCTGGCTACAGGGTCCATTGAGATGATCCTTTTGGCTTGACTGGACCTGCTGATTGTAGATTTTTCTCTTCCAGGTGTTTTCACTTTCTCGCAGGAAGTTCAGAGTGACTGGTTTACAAGTTACATTATCACTGACATTTGGGTGAAAATCACAGCTTCCAGCCCAACTGGTGAGAGAAAATTAACTGGCTTTGTTTCAGACATTACTGTAGAAAAAGGACAGCTCCTTCCTTTCCCTTGGTCCATAAAAACATGAGTGCTAGGAGCAGGATGAGGCAGGTCAGCCCCTCTAGCCTGCTCTCCCATTTAATACGATCATGGCTGATATCATCTTGGCCTCAACTTCCTTTCCTATCCACCCTCTACTATTATCAATTGAAAATCTACCTCTTCAAATCTACTCAATGTCCTGATATCTCTGAGGAAGTGAATTCCACAGATTCGTGACCCTGTGAGAGAAGGAATATCTCCCCATCTCTGCTTAAATATGCCACCATTATTCTAAGATGGTGACTTCTCATTCTACATTGCTCCACCTGAAGAAGCATACTGTCTATATCTACTTTGTTTAATGACTTCTAACTAATTAATCCTGTCCACAGGCTATTCAGCACCCTGGCAGGCAGAAGGCATTTTTTATTGATAACTGGTCACCAATCACCTATTTGTTGCTGTTCGAATCAATCTTTATCAACACCCCTCATCTGGAACTCATCGTCTCCCCCTGGGTGTACAAGCATCAGTGTAAACTGCACCTACAATGAGTGCCAGTCATTTGGTTTTAAAAACTGCAATAATTCTTTCCATAATCCTTGGTTTTAAAACACTGTCGGTTTTCCATTTCAGTCAACAATCAAATAGAGAAACATTAAAAAAAAGTTACGATGTTTGCAACATTGTACTCTCCATGTGGTTAAAACAAGATTCAATGTAATCAAAGCAAGACTCTGCTACTCCTGTGTTAAAACTGTCTTGTGCTAAAGGCTAACATACCATAATCCTACCTAGTAGATTGCTGCACCCAGGTTCCTTTGCATATTAACACTTTCCAGGCTCTTAAGAAAAGTTCTGCACATCTGTTTTTCCAACCAAAGTGGATAACCTTGCATTTTTCCACATTATATTGCTTCTGCCATAATCTTGTCCACTCAAAGTGTATATTCCCATTCATCTTTGTGTCATCCACAAATTTGAAAATATTACATTTGATCTGCATATTCATACCATTGATTTGTATTGATCTGTATGTGAAAGTCTGGGGCCCAAGGACTGATCCTTGTGCGTACTGCACTAGTCACAGCATGTCAACATGACAATGACCTATTTACTTTTGCGGTTTGTTTTCTCCCTGTTAGCCAATACTTTGCGTACATTATAAAGTCATCAGTTGTTTCGCACCAAAACAGGCCCTTTGGTCCAACTTGTCCATGTTGACCAGCGTGCCGAAATCAAACTAATCCCATTTGCCTGCACATCCCTCTAAACCTTTCCTATCTATGTACCTGTCCAAACCATCTTTGAAATGTTCTAATTGCACTGGCCTCCACCACTTGCTCTGGTAGCTCATTCCATACATGTACCACACTATGTATGAAAAAAGCCTCGAGAGTCAGGCTTCCATTTTGAACAGAGCGACAAGGAGAGAGGACAGAGAGAAACAAGAGCTGCCGGGAAGTGTTTAAGTGAGATCTAAACCTGAGACCTTACACCGTAGGGTCTCCCTCCCACCCATCTCCTCTTACCTTACTAAAAGTCTGTCAACTCGGTAAGTTTTCAGGTTTTTCTTCTCTTCCTTTGTTTTGTCCTGTGTGGGCTTTCAGATTAGCAGGGTATGGCTGATAGAGCAGTTGCATGCTCTTCCTGCAGAATGTGGCAGGTGAGAGACACGACACATGTCTCTGCCGACCACATCTGCAGGAAGTGCACCCAACTCCAGCTCCTCGCAAACAGAGTTAAGGAACTGGAACTGGAGCTGGAACTGGATGAACTGCAGATCATCCGGGAGGCTGAGGGAGAAATTAAGAGGATGTTCAGAGAGGTGATCACTCCCCAGACACAGGATAAGGATAGCTGGGTTACTGCCAGGGGATGGAAAGGGAACCAACAGAAAGAGCAGGTATACTGTTTTGGATACTGCTGGTGGGGATGTCCTACCAGGGGAAAGCCATAATTGTCAGGTCTCTGGCACTGAGCCTGGCACTGTGGCTCAGAAGGGAAGGGGGAGAATAGAAAAGCGCTAGTGGTAGGGAACTCAATAGTTAGACGGATTGACAGGAGATTTTGACAGGACTCCCAGAAGGTAATTTGCCTCCCTGGTGCCAGGGTCCAGGATGTCGCCGATTGGGTTTACAGGATTTTGAAGGACGAGGGTGAGCAGCCAGAAATCATGGTACATATTGGCACCAATGATATAGTCAGGATCTGAAAAGTGACTACAGAGAGCGAGGCTGGAAGCCGAAGAGCAGGACGAGTAGAGTAGTGATCTCAGGTTTGCTACCGGTGCCACGAGACAGTGAGGTGAGGAACAGTCAGCGAGTGCAGCTTAACACATGGCTGCGAGGCTGGTGCATGAGGGAAGGTTTCAGATACCTAGACCATTGGGATGCCTTTTGGGTAAGGTGGGACCTGTACATGAAGGATGGGTTGCACCTGAATTAGAGGGGCACAAAGGTCCTGGGTGAGAGATTTGTTCATGTGGTTCGGTGGGATTTAATCTAGTTTGGCAGAGGGGTGGGAGCTAGAGTTACATATTTGAGAGGGGGGTTAGTTGTGGATCGGACAGTGACAGGATGTAGGGAATCTATCAAGGACGTTTTTCATGTGATCAAACAAAGGGATCGGTTAAAGTGTGTCTGCTTTAACGCAAGGAGTGTCAGAAATAAGAGTGATGAACTTAGAGCATGGATCAGTGCTTGGGACTATGATGTTGTGGCCATAACGGAGATGTGGGTTTCACAGGGGCAGGAATGGTTGCTAGATGTTCCAGGGTTTAGAACAGGGAGAGGGGGAGAAAGAGGAGGGGGTGTAACATTGCTAATCAGAGAGTGCATCATAGCTACAGAAGTGAAGGTTGTTGAGGAAGGTTTGTCTACTGGGTCAGTATGGGTGGGAGTTAGGAACAGCAAGGGAACATTGGGGGTTTTCTACAGACCCCCTAATAGCAGTAGGGAGATCGAAGAACTCATAGGCCGGCAGATTTTGGTAAAATGCAGATGTAATAGGGTTGTTGTTATGGATGACTTCAACTTTCCCAATATTGATTGGAACCTCCTTAGTGCAGATGGTTTGGATGGAGCCTTTTTTGTCAGGTATGTTCAGGAGGGTTTCCTTACTCAGTACGTAGACAGGCTGACAAGGGGAGAGGCCATTTTGGATTTGAAGCTCATCAATGAGCCAAGATAGGTGTCAGATCTCGTGGTGGGAGAACACTTTGGTGACAGTGACCACGACTGCCTCACATTTACCATAGCCATGGAGAGGGAAAGGAGCAGGTACCAAGGGAAGATATTTAATTGGGGAAAAGGAAATTATGACACTATCAGACAGGAGTTGGGAAGTACAGATTTGGAGCAATTGTTCCACAGAATGGGCACAGCAGACATGTGGAGACTGTTTACCATAAGACCATAAGACATAGGAGCGGAAGTAAGGCCATTTGGCCCATCGAGTCCACTCCGCCATTCAATCATGGCTGATGGGCATTTCAACTCCACTTACCCGCATTCTCCCCGTAGCCCTTAATTCCTTGTGACATCAA
>NC_057724.1:77365241-77384180 GCF_004010195.1 Chiloscyllium plagiosum | reverse complement strand
CAGCCTCCCCACTTCCTCAGTACTACCTGCCTGTCCACCTAACTTTGTATCATCGGCAAACTTCGCTAGAATACCCCCAGTCCCTTCATCCAGATCATTAATATATAATGTGAACAGCTGCGGCCCCAACACTGAACCCTGCGGGACACCGCTTGTCATCGGCTGCCATTCCGAAAAAGAATCTTTTATTTAAGGAGCAGTTGTTGTGAATGATGCACAAATTTGTTCCTCTGAGACAGGCAAGAAGGGGTAAGATTAAGGACCCTGGGATGATGAGAACAGAGGAGCTTCTTGTCAAAGGGAAGAAGGCAGCTTATGTAAGGTGGAGGAAGGAAGGGTTCAGCACAGCTTTAGAGAATTACAGGTTTGCTAGAAAGCTCAGAAATGGACTGAGGACAGCCAGGAGGGGGCACAAAAAAGGCTTGGCAGGAAGGAATAGGGAGAACCCAAAGGGATTTTACTCATACATGAGGAATAAGAGAATGATCAGGGAGAAGGTATGGCCCATCAGGGATAGCGGAGGGAACTTGCGCGTGGAGTCTGAGCAGATAAGGGAAACCCTAAATGAGTTTTTTGCTTCGGTTTTCATGAAGGAAAGAGACCTTGTTATGAATGAGAATTTTGTGGAGCTGGGAAACAGGCTTGAACAGATGAAGATTGATGAAGCTGATGTGCTGGACATTTTGGCAAACATTAAGATTGATAAGTTCCAGGGCCAGACCAGATTTATCCCAGGTTACTCCGGGAAGTGAGAAAGGAGGTTTATGCTGATGGCGAAGATCTTTGCCTCCTCACTCTCCACGGGAGTTATACCGGAAGATTGGAAGGAGGCGAATGTTGTTCCTCTTTTCAAGAAGGGGAATAGGGAAATCCCTGGCAATTACAGACCAGTCAGTCTCAACACCTGTGGTCAGCAAGGTTTTGTAAAGAATTCTAAGGAGTAGAATTTATGACTATTTGGAAAAGCATAGCATCAGCATGGCTTTGTGAGGGGCAGGTCATGCCTCACAAATCTTATTGAGTTCGTTGAGGGGTGTCAAGACAGGTCGACGAAGGTCGAGCAGTGGATGTGGTGTATATGGACTTTAGCAACACATTTGATAGGGTTTCCCATGATAGGCTCATTCATAAAGTCAGGAAGTTTGGGATACAGGGAGATTTGGCTATCTACATTCAGAATTGGCTGGCTGACAGAAGGCAGAGAGTGGTTGTAGATGGAAAGTATTCTGACTGGAGGTCAGTGGTGAGTGGTGTCCCACAGGGCTCTGTTCTTGAGCCTCTGCTCTTTGTAGTTTTTATAAGTGACTTGGATGAGGAGGTTGAGGAGTGGATTATTAAATTCGCAAATGACACAGAGGTTGGAGGTGCCATTGATAGTATCGAGGGCTATTGCAGGCTGCAGTACGACATTGACAGGATGCAGAGCTTGGCTGAGTAATGGCAGATGGAGTTCAACCTGGATAAATGTGAAGTGATGCATTTTGGAAGGTTGAGCTTGAATGCTGAATATAGGATTAAAAACAGGATTCTTGGCAGTGTGGAGGAACAGAGGGATCTGGGTGTTCAAGTGCATAGATCCCTCAAAGTTGCCACCCAAGTGGATAACTGTTAAGAAGGTATATGGTGCTTTGGCTTTCATTAACAGGGGGATCGAGTTTAAGAGCCACGAGGTTTTGCTGCAGCTCTACAAGTCACTGGTGAGACCACATTTGGATTATTGTGTCCAGTTCTGGTTGCCCTACTATAGGAAAGATACAGAGGCTTTGGAGAGGGTGCAAAGAAGGTTTACCAGGATGCTGCCTGGACTGGTTGACTAAGAGAGGTTGATTAAACTTGGACTTTTCTCTCTGGAGAGAAGGAGGAAGAGAGGTGTCCAGATCGAGATATATAAAGTAATGAGAGGCATGGATAGAGTCAATAGCCAGAGACTTTTACCCAGGGCAGGATTGACCGGCATGAGGGGGTCATAGTTTGAAGATATTATGAGGAAGGTATAGAGGAGACGTCAGAGGTAGATTCTTTACGCAGAGAGTTGTGAATGCATGGAACGCGTTGCCAGCTGTGGTAGTGGAAGCAGAGTCATTAGGGGCATTTAAGCGACTGCTGGACATGCACATCGACCGCAGTGAATTGAGGGGTACGTTGGTTAGGTTATTTTATTTTAGTTTAGGAATAATCCTCGACACAACATTGTGGGCCTTTCGGGCCTCTTTTAAATATTTTCCCTCTCATCTGAAACCTGTGCCCTCTAGTTTTGGCCTCCCCTACCCTGAGGTAAAGAACTTTGGCTATTCACTTTGTCTTGTCATGATTTTATAAACCTCTATGAGGTCACCCGTCAGCCTTCTACACTCCTTGAGAAATGAGCCCAGCCTATCCAGCCTCTCCTTATAACTGCAGTCTTGGTAACATCCTCATAAATCTGTTTCACATACTTTCCAATTTAATAACACCTTTTATGCTAGTACATCATCCTTATTCCAAATACTTTAATTTTGCTAATCAACCTCCATAGGGAATTTTACAAAAGCCTTCAGAAAATCCAGGTATACTACATCAACTGACTTGCCTTTGGGTGTAGTGGACAGCGAAGACGGTTACCTCAGATTACAACAGGATCTTGACCAGATGGGCCAATGGGCAGAGGAGTGGCAGATGGAGTTTAATTCAGATAAATGCGAGGTGCTGCATTTTGGGAAAGCAAATCTTAGCAGGACTTATACACTTAATGGTAAGGTCCTAGGAAGTGTTGCTGAACAAAGAGACCTTGGAGTGCAGGTTCATAGCTCTTGAAAGTAAAGTCGCAGATAGATAGGATAGTGAAGAAGGCGTTTGGTATGGCTTTCTTTTATTGGTCAGAGTATTGAGTACAGGAGCTGGGAGGTCATGTTGTGGCTAATCATGAATATACCTGCTATCTCTATAGCTATCTCTTTAATCCTTTGAGATTCACACCAACTTTCAGTCCTACCAATTTTCCAGTACAGCCTTCTTATCAATAGTCATTTCCTCATTCTTCCTAATCCCTTGGATCTCTATTTTTAGGAGATTTCTTGTTCTCCCTCAGTGAAGGAAGACACAAAGTAATCAATTAGTTTCTCTGACTTTTTTCTGTTCTACAAGATAAATTTTCCTGACTTTGTCTGTAATGCACTCACATTTGTCTCAGCTTTATGTTTCCTTTGTAGAAGTCTTTGCGCAGCTATGATCATTTTTATCTCTCCAATCAACTCTGACCTGAAAGGAAATAGACATCCAAACAGTGGGATGTTGTGAAATGTAGTTCTGGAGAAGGATGGAGTGGGTCAGGTGGGGGGAACATAGGAGCAATGAAGATGGCCTCAGGACAGTAAAGGAGAAGCCTGCATTCATGAAAATTGTCAAGAACAAGCATGTCCTAAAGTGTGAGAGCACATTGAAGAAGGCAATTGAATTAGAGGAATGTAGACCAGGAATGAAAAAGGGAATGATGATGTTAACCAGCTTGAAATTGAAAACTGGCTTCTTCCAGGAGCAACAGAAGAGGAAAAGACAAGACCGCCAGGCATAGCAAAATAGCGGGGGACCTAACCTTCATAAATCACCAAATTCACCTGCAGTCTCCACAAAGTCTGTCCACCATCTACACGGCACAAACCGGGAGTTATCCGGACTTGCTTGGATGAGTGTAGCTCCAGCAGCACTGTCGAAGCTTGACACCACCCAAGACAAAGCAGCCTGGGACATCAGCAACCCAAAGACACAGACTTCAAATATTTGTTCAATGAAACCTGACAGATTCGGAGGTTGGGGCTGGGGGCATAAATTTCTGGATTGCATCATTATGATCTGAACTGTGTTGCTGATTGGTTGGTGGAAGCTGCTAACATTGAAAGGGAAATTGGATTAATTAGGAAGAAAACATTTGTTGGTGTGTGAGGGCAAGGAAGAAAAGCCTGGCACTTATTGCATGGCTTTTTCAAAGAGCTGACACAGGGATAATGGGCCGAATGGCCTCTTTCTCTGCTGCATCAAACCACATTCTCACAGTCCTAACACTGACTTAATTGTAGATGTTCATCCGTTAAGATTGGAGACTGCATAGTCTTTTGCTATCACGATACAGCTGCCTGAAGGAATGATGTAATCACATAGATCTGCAGATAACCCAGTGTTGACACATTTGCTTAACAGAAAGATGGACCCTTTTGTGTTTTCCTGTATCATATTCTCTATGCCCACAGCATGACATGAAAGGAACAGACTAGATCTGTGATTCAGCGACATAAGTTATCAAAAAGAGACGTTTGAAGAATGACAAATCATTTTTGAGTAATCTACCTTAATAAACCTATAAAGACGTCAACTTACAAAGCACATTTATCATAAACTGTGAAAGCAAAGTTAGTTCCCATGATTCAGGAGACGAATGCAGTATGAGACAGATGAGGAGGCCACTCTCCTGAAGCCCTTGCCAAAATACCTCCACCAAAATTCATTAGCTGTTTGTGAAATCTTGGTGCTTGCAAAATGGCTGTAACGTTTGATTAGACAGTAGCAGTGTGCACCTTTCAATGCCCATTTACAACCCTTCACATACAACCAATGCCTTTCAAACATATGGAAACAATAGATAGGAACAGATTTGACCAGTACATTCAGCTTGTCCTGTGCAGTTATGACATCCAGGGACTTCATCAGTTTCAGGAATCAAGATGTTGTGAAACTTGAAAGGGTTCAGAAAAGAATTTACAAGGATGTTGCCAGGTTTGGAGTGTTTGAGCTATAGGTAGAGGCTGAATAGAGTCATAGAGTCATAGAGACGTGCAAGCATGGAAATAGACCCTTTGGTCCAACTCGTTCATGCTGACCAGATATCCCAACCCAATCTAGTCTCACCTGCCAGCACCCGGCCCATATCCCTCCAAACCCTTCCTATTTATATACCCATCCAAATGCCTTTTAAATGCTGTAATTGTACCAGCCTCCACCACTCATTCCATACATGCATCACATTCTGTGTGAAAATGTTGCCCCTTAGGCCTTTTTTATATCTTTCCCCTCTCACCCTGAACTTATGCCCTCTAGTTTTGGACTCCCCCACCCCAGGGAAAAGACCTTGTCTATTTACCCTATCCACGCCTCTCATGATTTTGTAAAATGCTATAAGTTCACCCCTCAGCCTCTGATGCATCAGGGAGAACAGCCCTAGCCTATTCAACCACTCCCTCTAGCTCAAATCCTCCAACCCTGGCAAAATCCTTGTATATCTTTTCTGAACCCTTTCAAGTTTGACAACATCCTTCCAATTGGAAGGAGACCAGAATTGCACACAATATTCCAAAATTAGCCTAATCAATGTCCTGTACGGTCACAATATGACCTGCCAACTCCTCTATTCAACACTCTGACCAATAAAGGAAAGCATACCAAATGCCTTCTTCACTATCCTATCGATCTGCACCTCTACTTTCAAGGAGCTATGAATCTACACTCCAAGGTCTCTTTGTTCAGCAACACTCCCTACGATCTTACTATTAAGTGTATCAGTGCTGCTAAGATTTGCTTTCCCAAAATGCAGCACCTCACATTTACCTAAGTTAAACTCCATCTGCCATTCCTCAGCCCGTTGGCCCATCTGATCAAGATCCCATTGTACTCTGAGGTAACCTTTGTTGTCCACTACACCTTCAATTTTGGCGTCATCTTCAAACTTACAAACTATACCTCATATGCTTGCATTTATATAATGACGAAAAGTACTGGACTCAGCACCGATCCTTGTGGCACTCCACTGGGGCCCTCCACTATTTCCGATGCCTAAAAATAGACCCCGCCACCAGGGATATATTTCCCTCCCCACCCTGATCTGCCTTCCAGAGAGACCATTCCCTCTGCGACTCAGCTAGGGCTGTTTTCCCTAGAGCATTGGAGACTGAGGAGTGGCCTTTTAGAGGTTTATAAAATCCTGAGGGGGATGGATAGAGTAAATAGGCGTGGTATTTCCTCTAGGATGGAGGAATCCAGAACTAGCGGGCATATGTTTAGGGTGAGAGGGGAAAAGTTTAAACAGGTATTAAGGGGCAACTTTATTTCACAAAAGATAGTGCATGTATGGAATGAGCTGCCAGAAGAAGTGGTGGAGTCTGGCACGGTGGCACAGTGGTTAGCACTGCTGCCTCACAGCGCCAGAGACCTGGGTTCAATTCCGCCTCAGGCGACTGACTGTGTGGAAATCTAATCTAATCTAATCTAATCTAATCTAATTACAGCATTTAAAAGGGAATGTGAATAGGAAGGGCTTAGAGGGATATGGACCAAGTGCTGGCCAATGGGACTAGATTAATTTCGCATATCTGGTCAGCATGGATGGACTCTGTTACTATATGTAGAGAAATGCCCTCTCTAAAATTCAAAATCAAAAAAACTCAAGAGAAAAGTCTTAAAAACCTATGTCCAATCCCTTCATATGGTGCAGCTCTGCCACACTATCATTGTGTTGAACGTCAGGAAGTTCAATCCTAACAGCACTGTAAGTGGATCCAACCACATGAACTGCAGAAGTTCATGAAGGCAGCTCACCATCACCATCTTAGGGATGGGCAGTAAAGATTGATGGAGCCATTGATGTCATGGGGTCGTGCAAAGTACAAGGGAGATACATTATGGTTGTTATTCTTTAGTTAATATCCTGGTTATTTCAGTACAGTGTCAAGAGTAATATGGGTTTTAGGGTTTGTAATCCTCAAAGACTGGCCTGGAGTATTCAGAAAAAACAATCTTCAGAATACTGCTGTGTATAGAAAACTTATATATAAAATATGGATAGTAAAAAATAATTTTATCTTGGTACATTAACATTAACAACATTTAAAAAGCATTTGGACAACTACATGGATAGGAAAGGAGTAGAAGGATATGGACCAAGTGCAGGGTTAGTGTGGGTGGATATTTTGGTCAGCATGGACCTCCATGCTGTAGGTCTCTATGACTCTTTTTTTAAATAGTTCTGCTCACCCGATATTGAAATAAAAATATTGAAAATGGATGTTTGGCTGATAGTCAAGAATTCATCCAGTTAGGGATCATATCTTTTTGATTGTAACTTGACCCATAAAATGGTAGCGTGTTCCATGGCTGGAACTATTGGCTGATTAATGGATGAACATAGAACATAGAACAGTACAGCACAGCATAAGCTCTTTGGTTTTCAATGTTGTGCTGGCCTTTTATCCCACATTAAGATCAGACTATCCTACATACTCTTCATTGTACCATCTTCCATGTACCTATCCAAGAGTCGCTTAAATGTCCCTAATGTATCTGATTCTACTATTACCACTGGCAGTGCATTCCACGCACCCACCACTCTCTGTGTAAAGAACCTACCTCTGACATCTCCCCTAAACCTTCCTGTAATTACCTTAAAATTATGCCCACTTGTGATAGCCATGTCCACCATGGGATAAAGTCTCCAGCTATCCACTCTATCTATGCCTCTCATCATCTTGTACACCTCCATCGAGTCACCTCTCATCCTTCTTTGCTCCAATGAGAAACGTCTAGCTTCCTCAACCTTTTTTCATAAGATATGCTTTCCAGTCTAGGCAGCATCCTCGTAAATCTCCTCTGCACCTTTCTAAAGCTTCCAACAATGACAACAAAAAACAAAAACTTGTGGAGAACAAAGGAGAGGTTAACTAAAAACTAAATTGGCGTAGGCCGGGTGGGATAATTAGTCCTCACTCCCCTGGTACAAACCTAGCATCAGTATTGTTATGAAGGTGTAGGCGTGTATTGTACCTTTAAGAGAGACTGGAAGCTGGCACAGACGTAGAGAGGCACAGAATGTGCTGAAAGAATTTAAAATGTACGATTTGACTGTGAAACCAATAGTGCAGCTGAGTTACCATGGAACAAAAAGAAATGCCCCATGATATCAAATTCTAATCAAATTTGAAATATAATGTTTCGATGACATCAAATCAATGAAACGATCCTATGTTTTGGGGTAAAAGATCAGGCATTTGGAACAGTTGGGGGAGAACTGCCCAGAAAACCACCAAGCACAGGCTGTTAGCCAAATCCCTCTCTGAAAAGAACCTGTCCATAAAAAAAGTGCAGCAGCAGAAGAAGAGATGACCCAGATAAACCCAGAGCAAAGTCTACAGAGGAAAATCAACCAAGTTGACTGGTTTTGAAACGTGATTTTGTTTTTGTAAATCTTAATTGGGGTTTTTATTGGACCAGTATTGAAGAGCGAGAAGTAAAAGATAGGTTTAAGAGAAAGGAGTTTTAATGTTCTCCGTTGGACTTAAAGAATAAAATTGATAATTTTTACTTCAAATAGTGAAATCTGGGATGGTTCTTTGACTCTCAAAATTTAACAGATTACGCTGTGGGATGAGCTTCTCTCTGTATTGGGTTTAAATTAGCAGAGGGGTTTCCCCATGTTATAACAGTTTTATGGGTACGAGCTCTGAATTACAGATTCACTTCACTGACCTTAAATTCCCCAGCAGCCAAGCATAGTAATAGGTTAATATATACCAAAGAATTGCACGTGCTGGAGATCTGATACAAAAAAAAAAGAAAGTGCTGGAGAAATTCAACAAGTCTGACAGTATTTGAGGAGATAGAGTTAATATTTCACATCCGGGATGACCACTCCTCAGAAGGGTTTTCTGAACCTTGACCTCTCATGTGATTGGAAGCTCAGGTTGTTCTGCCAATCAAGATTTGAAAAGTAAATTGAAATGAATGGACCAGGAGACAAATGTAGGCCAATTATTGAAAATAATCAACTTCTTTCCTCTTTGGAAAACAGTCTACAATAACATCTTATCTTTAAATAGCATCTTTAAAACACACAACAGCTTTAAATGAAGACAGTATTAATGGCAGCTGAAGCGAGTTTTGGATTCTATCTATATTCTAGATGTTTCTAATGTCTGGCTGTACTTGTGCAATACTGAGAAATGCTACATTGTCAAACATACCAACCAGCAGTTTGCAAGGTCATTAGTGTCAGATGACACATGACCAGATTCGTTGGAGTGGATTTTCAAATGAGGTTTGGGAAGCCAATGGCTGAAGAATAGCCTGTGTTGTGCCATTTGCAAATGTTAAACAGTCAATTGACTGAGGGGTGAGTTTGGTGTACAATCAGCAGCAACAACATGGAGACTCTCACAAAACAAAGCAACAAAAGCAAGTAGATGAGAAGGAAGGTTCAAAAAAGATTTATAAAGATGTTGCTGGGATTGGACTGTTTGAGTTATAGGGAGAGGCTGTTTTCCCTGGAACGTTGCAGGCTGAGGGTTGACCCTATAGAGGTTTATAAAATCATGAAGGACGTGGATAGGGTGATGAGCTAAAGTCTTTTTCCCCAGGTTAGGGGAGTCCGAAACTAGAGGGCGTGGGTTTAAGGTGAGAGGGGAAATATTTAAAAGGGGCAACTTTTCACACAGAGGTGGTGCATGTGTGGAAATGAAGGGTTGGAGGTTGGTACAATTAAATTTAAAAGTTTCCGGATGAGTACATGAATAGGAAAGGTTTAGAGGGATATGAGCCAAGTGCTGGCAAATGGGACTAGATTAGGTTAGGATAGCTGGTCAGCATGGATGAGTTGGATCAAAGGGTTTGTTTCCATGCTGGACAAGTCTATGACTCGATGACTCAGAAACTAAATGTGAGTAAAATGTCTTCAATCATCCTGTGCCTAAGGACACATGGAACAACCATCCCATACCTGGCACATCTGCCTGTTGAGAGCCCAGTATTGGCCTTTGGGTAGGGTGACATTTTGTGCCAACTGTTGTTCAGTAGATAACTGTTTTGTCTCTGAATTGGGAGGTTGTGAAATGTGCAAAACGAATTCAAATTCTTGCTTCCACGCTAAACGTTTTCTATTTGCGAGTTTGTAACAGTCTGGTCTTGTGTCTGGATTGTTTCTGTGACAAAGGTATCTTTCTCTCCTTGAACAGTCCCCAGGATTGAGGAGAATTTGCCTTTACTCTGACTTGCTGGGTTGCGAGATGACCGATAAGTCCAGTGTGTGATTTTCAGACTCCAGCACATGTACGGCAGGTAGGGTAGATGAGGTAATTTTCCTGTGGGATTCCCACCACAGAAAGCATTTGAGGCCAAAACATGATCTGGTTTCAAGGAGTTGGATATAGTTCTTGGGGTCAAAAGAATCAATGGATATGGGGCCAAAGCAGAAACAGGTTATTTTGTTTGGTTACTGACAATGCTCATAATGAATTGCAAAGCAGACTTGAAGGGCTGAATGTCCTACTCCTACTCACTATGTTTGGGATTTTTAAAATCCATTCATTGGATGTTGGTGTCACTGGCTGGGCCAGCATTTATTGCCCATCCCTAATTGCCCTTGGGTGGGGGGAGCATTTAAGAGTCAGTACTGTGGGTCTGGAGTCACATGTTGGCCGGATATTAGTGAATCAGATGGATATTTTCCTGTTCATAATCATCTTGAGACTATTAATTCGAGATTTATTGAAATTGAATTCAAATTCCAAAATCTGCTTTGGCAGGATTCAAACAGATCAGAGATAACACCAGTAGGCTTCAGCCAACTATAGATGGGAGGTGGAAGACCTGGAAAAATGGTGCACTGAGAACAACCTCGCTCTCAATGCCGGCAAAACCAAGGAACTCATTATTGACTTTCAGCGGGATGTTATTCATGCCCCCCCAACACATCAACAGCACAGAGGTGGAACGAGTGGAGAGTGTCAAGCTCCTGGGAGTGGTCATCCACAACATCCACAACAAGCTTTCTTGGACTCTTCATGTGGACGCACTGGTTACAAAGGTCCAACAACGTCTCTTCTTCCTCAGGCAGCTGAGGAAATTTGGCATGACGACAAATACCCTTGCCAACTTTTCTAGGTGCGCCATTGAGTGCATTCTGTCTGGATGTATCACTACATGGTATGGCAGCTGTACCATTCAAGATCGGAGACGGTTACAGACAGTGGTGAACTCAGCCCAGACAATCACAAAGGCCAACCTCCAATCTATAGAATCCATCTACCAGGCCCGCTGTCAAAGAAAGGGCGCCAGCATTCTCAAAGATCCATCCCACCCTGGCAATGTTTTTTTACAAACTCAACCATCGGGGAGAAGGTGCAGAAGCCTGAGCACACACTCCAGCCAGTTTCATAACAGTTTCTATCCTACTGTTGTTAATATACTGAGTGGGCTCACAAACCCTTAGCATTCTCCTGTCCCTGTGTTCTTGTTTTTGCTGCTGTTTGCTTATTATTTACCATTTATGCTACTTAACTCTGTGATCTGCCTGTATTGCTTGCAAGACAAAGCTTTTCACTGTGCCTCGGTACACGTGACAATAAATTCAATTCAATTCCCTGATTGTCACTCTCTCTGGTGCCTTGGCAAAACCCTGATAAAGTCTCTTGATATTTTAATGCCTTCTCAAGTGAATCTTCTCCAGTTTAGTTGATTATAAGCCAAGGGCTGCCATGAATGGGTAGGGATTGTGGACATAGGATGACATTTTTGTCCCTCCTGAGTTATCATTGAGCTGAATGGCTTACTTGGCCATTTTCGAGGGCACATTGCTGTGGGCTTGGAGTCACACCACTGCAATCCTCTCCTTGTCCAGCATTCTCTCTGCTTTTCTCAAATTCTGCCCATTTTAGACATTCCCAATTTCCATCCCTCCGCCATTGACAGCTATAAAGGTGTCTGGAATTCCCTCTCGAAGCATCTCCATCATTCTTTCCTCTTTCAAGATACTTGTTAAAATCTAACTCTTTGACCAAGGGTTGAACTTTTTATGGAGTGGGATTAATTCCTTACCCCCTCCCAGTCTTCCCACCCTAATCAAAAGTCAATAGCTCTTTGCTGATGTTAAATCCCATGGCCCCAAGGGATAAGCTGGAAGTGGCTTGATCGTGAGCTTCCACCTTGAGAGCTGGTGGCCAATTGGAATGGCTGACAACTCTGTAGTCTCACCAGCACCAAACGAACCACTAGTGGTCACGAGTTGAACTACTGTTAGGAAGAAGCTGTCTCTTGGACTCTGAAGTTAAGTCCAGGCATTTTTCTGGCTAAGGATTGGAGACTGGAATGCAAGGGGAATGGGTTGGGAGGTAAGGTTATCGAGGTCAGTGGGAAGGCACAGGGTGGTACCATCTTAATGGAATGTTTCCACATGGGTAAAGTGCACACCACCCCCTCCCTGCCAGCCTTTATCCTATGCATTGAGAATTGCCCGGCTCGTAATCTTCCTTATGACCTCTCCATTTTCCTTCTGTAAACTGTGTGGCTTTGCCCATCATTCTGAAATGGAATAAAATGGGATAAACATCTCAAGCATATAACACAAACTGGAATTAACCTACATTTTAACAAATATGACTGACAGAGTTATGAAACACTATATCTCAGGAGAAGACCAGTCAACTTCAGTGATTCAGCTCTTCACTGGACTCCTTCATCTCACTCCATCAACATAAACTTAATGAATTTAATTTGCCTGATAAATCTGAAAGATCTTTATTTCTAACTCTCATTCAGTTGCTGTGTTTCACAAAGCACGATCAATGTGTTTCACTGTTCCTATATTTCAAGTTAAGATTGATGTGTTTGAGGCGATGTTATTCATGACAGGCAGATTCATGAAGGGTCTGTCTTCCACAAGTTCATTACAGTCATAAAGTCTACTGCACAGAAAAAGGCCCTTCAGTCCATCAAGTCCGAGCCAGTCAAAAAAAGCAATTGAACTATTCTAATCCCATTTTCCAGCACTTGGCCCATAGCCTTGTACACCTTGGTATCACAGATACACATTGAAACACTTCTGCCTCTACCACCCTTACAAGCAATGAGTTCCAGACGCCCACCAGCCTCTGTGTGAAAAAGCTTTTCTTCACATCTCTTCTAAACTTCCTGCCCCTTCCCTTAAATCTATGTCCCCTAGACATTGATCCCTCCATCAAGGGGAAATATTTCTTCCTATTTACCCTGTCTCTGCCTCCCAAAATTAGATACACCTGAATCAGGTCCCCTCCCAATCTCCTCTGCTTCAAGGAATTCAGCAACAGGCTCTCCAATCTCTCTTCAGAACTAAAACTTTCCAGGTCGGGCAAGCATTCATCACCATAATTCCAACCAAAGTCCTTTCCAAATCCGAGACCACGGCTCTGCTCCCCCCTGTGCAAGTGGATCCTTGATTTCCTGACCATAGACTGCAATCAGTAAGAATATGTGACAACAATTCCTCCACGATAATCCTGAATGCCAGTGCCCTGCAAGGCTGTGTACTCAGCACTTGACTATACTCCTTATACACTCACAACTGTGTGGCCAAATTCCGTTCTAACTCGATTTACAAGTTTGCTGATGACACCACCATGGTGGGTTGGAACTTAAACAACAACGAGACAGAACACAGTATAGAGATAGGAAGTTAACTGGCATTTTGTAATGACAATAATCTCTCTCTCAATGTCAGCACAATGAAGGAGTTCGTCATCGAATTCAGGAAACAAAGTGGGGAACATACCCCTGTCTGTATCTGTGGTGCTGAGATGGCAGTGGTCGAGAGCTTCAAGTTCTAGGAGTAAATATCACCAATTATCCTGGTCCATCCTCATCAACGCTACAATCAAGAAAGAACACTAATGCCTCTACTTCCTCAGAAGGTTAAGGAAATTGGGCACTTCCACAAGGACTCTTACCAACTTTTCTACATGCACCATAGAAAGCATCCTATCCGGGTGTATCACAGCTTGGTATGGCAACTGCTTTGCCCAGGACCTCAAGAAAATACAGAGAGTTGTGAACACAGCCCAGCCCATTCCACAAACCAGCCTCCCATTCATCGACTCTGTCTATACTTCCCACTGCCTTGGGAAAGCAGCCAGCATCATCAAACACCTCTCCCACCCTGGTTATACTCTCTTTCACCCTCTTCCATCAGGCAGAAGTTACAAAAGTTTGAAAACATGGACCAACAAATTTAAAAACAGCTTCTTCCCCACTGTTATCAGACTTATGAATGGACCACTCAAAGATTAGAATTTATCTTTTTCTGCAACTTCTCTGTAGCTGTAACACTATATTCTGCACTCTGTTCTGTTACCCTGATGTATTTATGTAAAGTCTGATTTGTCTGAAGAGCACGCAAAACAACACTTTTCACTGTATCTCAGTACATGTGACAATAATAAATCAAATCAAAATCAAATCTCTTCTGCGCTCTCTCCAATACCAACACATCTCTCCTATAATGTGAATTCCTGAGTTGTGATGCTACTGTGTGCTTTAAGAACAATGTTGCTTCAGGAGCTTGATTTGTTAATTGCGATTTTCTAACTAACCTGTTCAGAGGTGCTATTAGACACCCTCTGAATCAGGTAGGACTTGAACCCATGCCTCTTAGCTCAGAGTAGGGACACTACCACTGCACCGCACAAAAGCCCTTCTTGAATTGTTAATAAACCATGGGCCAGCAAGTGGACCACAAAACACATTGCTGGCAGCAGGTTGGATACACGTGTAACTCCACGTCGAATTCTAACCCCTTCATAAACCTGTGGAGCATTTCAAATAAGTTGAATGCATGCTATGTAAACTGTCTTACTCATCAAGAAAACACAGCAGTCATCATGATCACATGGCTGCAAGTTTTGTGCACACAATCCCGACAGGAAGCTCATATCCCATGTTCCGCTAGTTCAAGATGAAGCCGCTAGTTTATTTTTGTTATTTATTCATAGAATATGAGCATCACTAGTACACAGCATTTATTACACATCCTTAATTGTCCAGTGAAAAGTCAACTGTATTACCATGGCTCTGTGGTCACATGTCAGCGAGACCAGGTAAGGATGGCAGATTTCCTTCCCTAAAGGACATTAGTGAACCAGATGAGTTTCTTTCTAACAATTACCAGTGATAAACATGGCAACCTTTAGGTTAGTTTTGAATTCCAGATTTCCAACGGAATTCAGATTTCACAATCTGCCACCATGGGATTCAAATCTCTGTCCCCAGGAATCACGAGCCCCATTGACAACACCACCTCCTCCAAGGCATCAACTCATTGAGTTCTTTTGTTGCAGTTTCCTTCTGGAAATCTGGAATCAGGCAAATATTTAATTGCTAGGACAGGAAAAAAAATCCATAAACTGATGTTGGTGCAATCATCCAACATAGATCAGCTGCTGTACGCCTATAAGGAGGTAAAGTGTCATCCTGCATTGTCTGATCACTGAACCTTACTGCACAGAAAACAGCCATTCGGCCAATCATACCTGTGCTGGTTCTATGAAACAGCTATCCAATTATTCCCATTCTCCATATAACCTTGCAAATTCTCTTTTTCAAATAATTAATCTGATTCCTTTTGAATACTACCATTTACTTTTTCTTCCTATGGCTCTTTCAATCAGTGCCTTTCAGATTATGACCATGCACAGCCTTAAAAAAAGTCTCCACTTGGAAACCTCAAGCTGGTAAGGAAATCTGGGTGTATTAGTTTGTGTAAATCCAAAGATTTTAACAAATGGGAATCTCAATATGAGAGAAAGGAGCACAGCAGAGAGAGAGAGAAATTGAATGCTACAGTCACAATAATTGCAGGAAAATGAGTGGCTGCAAACCAAACCTTTCTAATCGCATCAATGATTCTGACCCTGTCAATCTTGGAAAGGAAAAACAGCAGTCTGAATATCATACTGGGCCAGTTAATACAAGTCTTGTCTAGATTATACGTAATGATACCACAAACAGCCTGTCATTCTGCACGCTGCTATCTTTCTTGAATGCAAACAAGCAGACAATGGCCTGTGTTGTCAGTAGCCACTTCAGATCTCCTCAGTTGGACATTGGGCGTACTGTTGACCTGAATGATGCACTAATCACAAGTGTCCTGTTCTGTCCATTAAATGCATAATGTTTCACTTCTTCCTGGAGGTGTGGAACGTTGAGAATGGCACAATGAAAACATAAATTGTGTCAACCAATTCTCAGAATTGGGGGTTGCTGATCCGTGAGTAGAACCTGACCCATTCAATCACCCTCCTGGTTGAGGGAAGATTCAGAGAAGTAAGCTGCAATAATTTACATTTACATGAACTTTCTAACACAGTAAAACATTTCAGTAAGAGCGTTCTTGTAATGCAGTAGTACCTCTGGGCCAGAACGTCCAGGTTTAAGTCCCACCTGCCCATAATATGGCTGATTAAAGTGGCTGAGGGGTGACCTTATAGAAGTTTATAAAATCATGAGGGGCATGGGTAGGATAAATAGACAAAGTATTTTCCCTGGGTTCGGGGAGTCCAGAACTAGAGGGCATAGGTTTAGGGTGAGAGGGGAAAGGTAGAAAAGAGACCTAAGGGGCAACCTTTTCACTCAGAGGGTGGTACGTGTATGGAATGAGCTGCTAGAGGAAGTGGTGGAGGCTAGTACAATTGTAGCATTCAAAAGGCATCTGGATGGGTATATGAATAGGAAGGGTTTGGAGGGACATGGGCCGGGTGCTGGCAGGTGGGACTAGATTGGGTTGGGGTATCTGGTCGGCATGGACGGGTTGGACCAAAGGGTTTGTTTCCATGCTGTACATCTCTATGACTCTATGACTACAAAATCCCATGGGGCTTCAAAATTTGACGCTGAGCTACACAAATAGATATTGTGACAGGCCATCAAAGGTTTGGGCAAAGAGGTAAGTTTTAAACTGTCTGAAATATGGAAAGGTTTAGGGAGGGAATTTCAGAGCTTTATGCGCTGGTGGCTAAAGGTACAGCCACTAGTGTTGCAGCAATAGGAATGGAAGCTTCTAGATGATCAGAAGTGGGGTTGCTGAGTTTGAAGGAGGTCCAAGGCTGGAGGATGTTGCGGGGAGGGGTGAGACCACAGAGAGAATTGAACATGAAGATGCAAATCTTTAATGCACAGCATTGGTGAACTGGCTGCAGGTATACGTTTATGAAGACAGGGAAGTTGATTGAAAGTGATTTGGTATGAATCAGCTTTCTAGCAGTGAAATTATGGAAATTATGATGAGGTATGCTCAGTCGACGACAGCCTGGATAGGAGGATGTTGGAATAGTTGAGTCTGGAGGCATCAAAAGCCACAACTACTAACATCATCACGGATGAGAGGAGGCCTGGTTGAAGCAGGTAGTCATGGTGTTGGAGAAGACGTGGAGTCTGAAGTTCAAACTCTTGGTTAAATTAAACATTAAGGTTGGAAATAATATGCTTGGTTCTTAAGATAATGGAATGATGTGAAATCATTGATTTGAATGGAGTTTGTGGTGGAAGCTTAATATAATGGTCTTTCCCATGTCTACATCAAGAAAAAGGTGCTGGAAAAGCACAGCCGGTCAGGCAACATCTGAGGAGCAGGAGAATCAACGTTTCGGGCATAAGCTCGAAAGATGGCAGATAGATGGGTGACAGTGAGGGGGACTGGGAGGAAGCAGCCAGTGCAGGGACCCCCTGCGGCCATTCCCCTCAAGAACAAGTATACCGTTTTGGATACTTGTGGGGGGGATGACTTACCAGGGGTAAGTAACGGGGCTCAGGTCTCTGGCACGGAGCCTGTCCCCGTTACTCAGAAGGGAAGGGTGGAGAAGAGCAGAGCGATACTAATTGGGGACTCGATAGTTCGGGGCACAGATAGACGGTTTTGTAGGAACGAGAGAGACTCACGTTTGGTATGTTGCCTCCCAGGTGCAAGGGTACGTGACATCTCTGATCGTGTTTTCCGGGTCCTGGAGGGGGAGGGGGAGCAGCCCGAAGTCGTGGTCCATATTGGCACCAACGACATAGGTAGGAGGAGTGCCGAGGATGTTAGACAGGCTTTCAGGGAGCTAGGTTGGAAGCTCAAAGTTAGAACGAACAGAGTTGTTGTCTCTAGTTTGTTACCCGTGCCACGTGATAGAGATCCGAGGAATAGGGAAAGAGAACACTTAAATGCGTGGCTACAGGGATGGTGCAGAAGGGAGGGATTCCGGTTTTTGGATAACTGGGGTTCTCTCTGGGGACGGTGGGACCTCTATAAACAGAATGGTCTACACCTGAACCTGAGGGGCACCAGTATCCTTGGGGGGAGGTTTGCTAGTGCTCTTGGCGGGGGTTTAAACTAACTCTGCAGGGGCATGGGAACCCAGATTGTAGCTACAGGATGCAGGGCCTGGAGTGTAGGGAGGTGAGGAACATGGCATCAATTTCCAAGGAGGGTGCCTGTAAACAGGGAAGTGGCTTGAAGTGTGTATACTTCAATGCAAGAAGTATACGAAATAAGGTAGGTGAACTTGCAGCGTGGGTTGGTACCTGGGACTTCGATGTTGTGGCTATTACGGAGACATGGCTAGAACAGGGACAGGATTGGCTGGTGCAGGTTCCAGGATTTAAATGTTTGAGTAGGGGCAGAGGGGGGGGTAAAAGAGGGGGAGGTGTGGCATTGCTTGTCAAAGATAGTATTACAGAGGTGGAAAGGACGATGGATGAGGACTTGCCATCTGAGGTAGTCTGGGCTGAGGTTAGGAATAGGAAAGGTGAGGTCACCCTGTTAGGAGTATTTTACAGGCCTCCCAATAGTCCTAGAAACGTAGAAGAAAGGATAGGGAAGGTGATTCAGGAGATGAGTGACAGAAATAGGATCGTTGTTATGGGGGACTTTAACTTTCCTGATATTGATGGGGAAAGCTATAGCTCAAGTTCGTTAGATGGGACAGTGTTTGTTCAATGTGTGCAGGAGAGTTTCCTGACACAATATGTAGACAGGCCAACAAGAGGTAAGGCCATACTGGATTTGGTTCTGGGTAACGAACCAGGCCAGGTGTTAGAATTAAAGGTAGGTGAGCACTTTGGGGATAGTGACCATAATTCGGTGATTTTTACACTCGTGATGGAGAGGGATAAGTGAGGACGACAGGGCAAGAGTTATAGCTGGGG
>NC_057724.1:77357235-77364189 GCF_004010195.1 Chiloscyllium plagiosum | reverse complement strand
GGTAGGTCGTGCCTCACAAACCTTATTGAATTCTTTGAAAAGGTGACGAAGGAGGTTGATGAGGGGAAAGCGGTAGATGTGGTATATATGGATTTTAGTAAGGCGTTTGATAAGGTTCCCCATGGTAGGCTACTGCAGAAAATACGGGGATATGGCATTGAGGGTGAGTTGGAGGTTTGGATTAGGAATTGGCTGGATGGAAGAAGACAGAGGGTAGTAGTTGATGGCAAAGTTTCTTCATGGAGTGCCGTCACTAGTGGTGTTCCGCAAGGATCTGTTTTGGGACCATTGCTGTTTGTCATTTTTATAAATGACCTGGAAGAGGGGTTAGAAGGTTGGGTGAGCAAGTTTGCGGATGATACGAAAGTCGGAGGAGTTGTTGACAGTGAGGGAGGATGTGGCAGGTTACAGCAGGATATAGAGAAGCTGCAGGGCTGGGCAGAAAGGTGGCAGATGGAATTCAATGTAGCTAAGTGCGAGGTGATTCACTTTGGGAAGAATAACAAAAAGATGGGGTACTGGGCTAATGGTCGGATACTTGGTAGTGTGGATGAGCAGAGGGATCTTGGTGTCCATGTACACAGATCTCTGAAAGTTGCCACCCAGGTAAATAGTGCGGTGAGGAAGGCATATGGCGTACTGGCTTTTATTGGTAGAGGAATTGAGTTCCGGAGTCCTGAGGTCATGATGCAGTTGTATAAGACTCTGGTGCGGCCGCATCTGGAATATTGTGTGCAGTTTTGGTCGCCATACTACAGGGAGGATGTGGAGGCACTGGAACGGGTGCAGAGGAGGTTTACCAGGATGTTGCCTGGTATGGAAGGAAGATCGTATGAGGATAGACTTAGACACTTGGGGCTGTTTTCATTAGAGAAAAGAAGGTTTAGGGGTGACTTGATTGAGGTGTACAAGATGATTAGGGGGTTAGATAGGGTTGAACCTTTTCCCGCGTATGGAGTCGGGTATTACAAGGGGGCATAGCTTTAAATTAAGGGGGGGTAGATATAGGACGAAGTTAGGGGTAGGTTCTTCACTCAGCGAGTCGTAAGTTCATGGAATGCCCTGCCAGCAGCAGTGGTGGACTCTCCCTCTTTATGGGCATTTAAGCGGGCATTGGATAGGTATATGGAGGATAGTGGGTTAGTATAGGTTAGGTGGGCTTGGATCGGCGCAACATCGAGGGCCAAAGGGCCTGTACTGCGCTGTATTCTTCTATGTTCTATGAAACGTCGATTCTCCTCCTCTTCGGATGCTGCCTGACTGGCTGTGCTTTTCCAGCACCACATTCTCGACACTGATCTCCAGCATCTTCAGTCCTCACTTTCTCCTACTCCTTTCCCATGTTTAACTGTGGAAATTCCTGTTCATGCAATAGTTTGTGATTTACCGCATGTCAGAGTTTCAGGAAGACAAGAGGAAGGTGCGATTTTACGTCTGGTGAGTCAACCTTCATGTATTACGGGAACCAGTTGCATCGTTTTTTCTCTATTGCTGTCCTGATGAAGATCTTCTCATCTTCATCATGCTATTTGGAATGAGGTCTGTTCATCCTCTTGATTTCTGTTTGACAAGCACCAAGCCTTCCTTCAGTGGGGAGTCACATAGCGCATACCACTCGACACTGGAGCATAGAGTAAAGATTTACCAAGTTGATCCAATCATCTGAAAGCATATTTGGATTTGAAGTACACTCTATTACATTTTCCAGAGTTGTGTTAGCTTCATTTTAATTTGTTACTCTACTTTGTGTGTAAAAGCCTCACTGTTATCATTAGCTATAACTTTAGGGAAGAGGTCTGTTCACAAATTAATTATCTTGGTGCATGGTTCAAGTCACCAGAACGGTCCAGGGTGTCACATGGCAAAATGCAGCTTTTGGAATTTCAGGCAATATGGCATCACAGATCAATACAAGATTTATTTTCCATAAAATTTATTGTCTGTACAGAGCATTAACTGGCATGTGTTCTTTTAATTGCAGCTATTCTGCCTCGCTTGTGTTCGGAGAGAGGGATACAAATGATGTAGCTCTCCTGAATAGTGCATTAGCCACCTTCTTGAGCATTTGCTTGATGAATATTTGCAGTACATCAGTTCCCACTTCAGAGACCTAAGCATATAAACTTGACTGACATTTCCAGAGCAGGTCTGAGGGAGTGCTGCACTGTCAGAGGTGTGCTCCTTCAGCTGGTATGTATACAAAACTAAGAGCTGTCTACCTCTCAAGTGGACATAGAAGTTGCTTTTGCAGTATTTGGAAAAAAAGAGAAAGAATAGAGTTCTCTCTGGTCCACTGGCCAATGTGTGTCTGTCAATTTCCTACCTTGTCGTTATCATGGCATAGTTTTTGGGACCTTGCAATGTGCAAATTCACTGCTGTAATTTTTCTGTAATAAAGTAAGTGCACTTCTAAAGGAGAAAGTGAGGACTGCAGATGCTGGAGATCAGAGTCAAAATGTGTGGTGCTAGAAAAGCACAGTGGGTCAGACAGCATCCGAGGAGCAGGAGAGTCGATGTTTCAAGCATAAGCTTTTCATCAGGAATGTCTAAATTACTCCATTGACTGTAAAATGCTTTGAGATGCCCTGATATTGTGAAAAATGCTAAAAAAAATACAATTTATTTCTTCATTGCCAGAAGAATATCTCAGTGTGAGGCATTCTGAGCAAAGTTGAGTGACACTACTGGAGTAAGTCCCTCTTCAAGCAATGAAAGAGACTGAAATATAGATAAAATAACTCCATTCTTCAGTAGCATACAATAAAATGGCATCCTCAATGCAGTCCCTGTCTCAGTTGTAAACTTCCTCCTGATCCTAATATCCCTTGTACATTGACAATAATTATTTGCTGTAGACCCTGCACTGGGTGGGATGAAGGTGTTGGTATCTCCTTTAGTTTTATTCATTCACAGGGTATGAGCATCACTGGTGAGTCCATTGATTATTTCCCATCCCCAATTGCTCTTGAGATGGTGATGTTTCTTGAACACAAGGAGAAATCCAATTACCCCACTTCTACAGGTTTCACTTGAACCTCCTGGCTTGTTACTTCCTCAAAATCTCTCATAAATTAGGGTGTGTTTGCTGACACGATGGAGCGAGCATATCCAACTTGCTCTGGGGAGGCACTAACACACATGCTGGTGAACGGGTCCGAGGGTGGGGGAGCGGGTGGTGTAATGGGGAGATCGAGATCCATTTGAGGGATGGGTGGATGGAAAGGAGATTGGGACATAGGAGGAGGGGATGGGGAGATATTGCTACTGTGAAGGGAGTGGTGGTGAGGTTTGGGGGGAGCGATGGGCAGGTATTGAATTAAGGATGGGGGGAGGGAAAGCCCCTTTGATTCCTCCCTCTTCCAACCTGATCTGATTTTACCCTCCATCCAGTCCTTTCCCATCCCATTCTCTGACTGTGCCCCTGATCCCTGACGGAGTTTGGAAGTCTTTGCTACTGCAGAGCTCCATTTCAATGTAGTATCTTTCTGTGGACATGTGCACTGCATACTTTGCACATGAGGCAATGATGGTAAGGGTCTGGAACTGTGTGTATACTCATTTCCGAGTGAGCACACAGGCACAGTTGCTCTGCAATTTTGGTAATTTTAGGGTAAACACTGCCAACATCATTTCTCTTTCACAAAATTGCTGATTTTCACTAAGCTGCATGAGTGACCCATGGGTCTCTGCTCAATACCACACAAAAACACATTGAAGGCACTGCATGTTGGAGACCAATAGCAACAGAACTTTAAATCAAAATCAAAACCTTACAACAAATCCCCCGTGCTTTGGGAAGAATGGCAGATTTCCTTTCTAAAAGATCATTAACGAACCAGTTGGAATTTCCAACAATCCAGTAGCTTCATGCAATCAGCACTTTTAATTTTGAATTTAATTAATGAATTGAATTGAGAGTGTCCATTGGCAAAAACAGGATTGAAATTCATTACTCCAAATCTTTAGTTGAGTTTGCTGATACTAGTCCAGAAGCATAACCGCTCTCTTATTCTTGATAACGCTCACCTCCAGCATGTTATCTCAGAGTCACAGATATGTTCCAGCATGGAAAGGAGCCATTCAGTCCAACATACCCGTACCATCTCATTAAATGAGCATCATTGCTTCCTGCCAATCTCCCCTGCTTTTTCAATACTCTTATACATTAGTTCTATCCAAAACATCATTCAATTCATGACTGGATATCTCAAGTGAACCTGCCTTGACTTCCATTATGCCCATGGTGAATTTTGAAGGAAATGTATGATCTTCTCAGGAGGCGTTCAATGGAGAGATTTGCAGTGATAGAATGCAACTTGAGACTGCATTTATGCATTCCATTCTTAAATGCACCTTAAAATATAACATTAGTGCAACATCTCAAACAGAATGTGTTGCCAGAGAGTCAGTGCAGTTTCAGAAAAGATTGAGTAACCTTTGACAAGGTGTTTGCAGTTAGGCAACTCCAGAAGAAATGCCAAGGACAGAGGTAGATAGATTCTTGATAAGCAAAAGGTGAAAGATTATCAGGGGAGGGGGTAGATAAGATCTTATTAAATGACAGAGCAGGCTTCAGGGGCCTATTCCTTTCCTGAATTCAGATGTTGGTGTTTTAGGTATTTGCATATTGGAATGCAGCATGGAGCCTGTCCACCATCTACAAAGAGAAAGTGAGGACTGCAGATGCTGGAAATCAAAGTCAAAAGGTGTGGCACTGGAAAAGCACAGCAGGTCAGGCAGCGTCCGAGGAGCAGGAGAATTGACATTTCAGTCAAGGCACAGGTCAGGAGTGTGATGGAATACCCTCCATTTGCCTGGATGGTGCAGCTCCAACAACACTCAAGAAGCTTGACGCCATCCAGGATAAAGCAGCCCTCACTTGATTGGCACCACATCCACAAACATCCATACCCTCCACCACCTGTGCTAAGTCGAGGCAGTGTGTACCATCTACAAGATGCACTGCAGAAATTCACCAAAGTTCCTTAGATAGCACTTCAAACCCAAGTCGACTTTCATCTAGAAGGACAAGGAGTAGCACACACGTAGGAACACCACCCCCTGCAAGTTCCTCTCCAAGCCACCCACCATTCTGACTTGGAAATACATTGATGTTCCTTTATTGTTCCTAGATCAAAATCTTCCTTCCTGAATGGTATTGTGGGTCTACTCAGTGTGGACTGGAGTGGTTCAAGAAGTCAGCTCACTACCACCTTCTCAAGGACAACTAGAGAGGAGTAATTCGTGCTGGCTTAGCTATTGAGAGACACAACCCTGAATAAAAACAGCACATGCGTTAATCTGATAAATGGCAGATGGCAGAATTTGAAATCAATGAAAAAAGTAACTGAAACTAAAAATATCTAATGCTGACCATGACATCATTGTTACTTTATATTAAAAAAACCCCATCTGGCTCACTAATGGTCCTTTCTGAAGGAAATCAACTATTCTTATCTGATCTAATCTGTATATGACTTTGGACTTTAGGGTTGGCTTTTAGCTGCCTTCTGGGCACTTAGGTGCGGGTGATAAATATTGGCCCAGATGGGGATGCCCACATCAAAAGAGTAAATAGAAGATCATCTCTGATATTCATTGGTCCAATATTAATAGGTAAATCTTCAGATGTTGATCCATAGAGCCATAGAAATGATACAGCACAGAGGAGAGCCATTTGATCCATCTTGTCCATGCCGATCCACAGACTCCAGGATGCCCTTTCTAACCTCATCTTCCTGCACACAGCCCACAGCTCTGCAGTTTATACCATTTAAGATGTAGATCCAGGTACGTTTTAAAAGAGTTTAGGGTTTCTGCCTTTACCACCAACTCATGCAGAAAATTCCAGACACGCACTGCTTTCTGTGTTAGCGAGTTTCCCTTTCGTACCCGCTAATCCTTCTGCCACTTAGTTTGAACCTATGACCCTTATTTGAACTCTCTGCCAAATGAAATATGGTCATCGTGTCTCATCTATCTCTACAATTGTATATACCTCAGTCATGTTACTCTTCAGCCTTCTCTGTTCCAAGAAAAATAGCCTCAACCCTGGGTCCTAAGCTCTGGAAATTCCAGCACGAAACAATGCATCCTCTCTGACTATCTCACCTTCTTTCAATATCTCACTAAAATCTTGGAACATAGGAACACGTATAGACCATCAGCCTCTCAATCCTATTCTACCATTCAAAAAGATCATTGTTGATCTGTGGCCTAACTCCAAAAACCAATTTTAGATCCATCTACCTCATTGACCAAGGTTTTGATGACAAGTCCCAATAAAACATCATCTTCTCGTCCAAATTACACATTTGCAAAGCACCATGGAACATTTTACTATATTCAAGCTGCTGATTAAATGGCAGGTGCTGTTGGAGCCAACAATTTTACTGTTGATTTTTCCCTCGGCTGGTGACTAGCATATTAATTGTTTATTTTAACACAGCAGGAGGAACTTGGCAGGGAAATGATGAATATTTGCACAAAAATATTTGTGGTTATTTCTGTCCTGTGTTTACCAGTTTGTTTAGTTTCTCACATAGCGCCCAATCAGTCTATGCCAGTTGTTATTTTAGACTTGAAACCCTTCTCATTTCTGCTCATTCAAACCTGTCATCTCCATCCTCTGTACCCTCTTCTCACATCTGCATGTCCAGCTTCTCTTTTAATGCAATGATATTTTTTCTTCAACCATCTATGATGCTGGTGAGGTAAATACAATGACTGCAGATGCTGGAAACCAGATTCTGGATTAGTGGTGCTGGAAAAGCACAGCAGTTCAGGCAGCATCCGAGTAGCAGGAAAATCGACGTTTCGGGCAAAATCCCGTCATCAGGAATACAGGCAGACAGCCTGAAGGGTGGAGAGATAAATGATAGGAGGGTGGGATGGGGAGAAAGTAGCATAGAGTACAATAGGTGAGTGGGGGAGGGGATGAAGGTGATAGGTCAG
>NC_057724.1:77353000-77357063 GCF_004010195.1 Chiloscyllium plagiosum | reverse complement strand
CCCCCACTCACCTATTGTACTCTATGCTACTTTCTCCCCATCCCACCCTCCTATCATTTATCTCTCCACCCTTCAGGCACTCTGCCTGTATTCCTGATGAAGGGCTTTTGCCTGAAACGTCGATTTTCCTGCTCCTTGGATGCTGCCTGAACTGCTGTACTTTTCCAGCACCACTAATCCAGAATGATGCTGGTGGGGTCCACTTAACTACTTGTTTATCTATTCCCAGTTTGCTTTATCCAATTTCCCCATTAATTCCCATTTTAAAAAATGTTATCCACTAACTTATCATACTTTGCGAATAGCAGTTACCTCTGAAATGGCATTGGAGACAGTTCCAAAACAATTTACTGACCTGATTCCTGGGGTGAAGGGGTTAACCTTCTCAAAAAAAGGCAAAACAGGATAGGCCTTTCATCTTTTGAATTTAGAATGAAGAAGTGCGATCCTATTGAAAGATGTGCCAGTGGAGGTACCAGTGTTGGGAAACATCAGGTTATAGTCCAACAGGTTTATTTGGAAGCACTAGCTTTCGGAATGCTGCTCCTTCTTCAGGTAGCTGTGGAGCATGACCATAAGATACAGAATTTACAGCAAAAAAAATCAGTGTCATGCAATTGAAACAGTAGATTGCTGTTAAGTCTTTCACTTTTTAGAATGCGTTGCACCAAAATGAACCAAAACCTGCAACCCATTCTAAAAGATGAAAGACTTAACAGCAATCTAGGTTGTTCAATATATCATTTCAGTTACATGACACTGAGCTCTTTCGCTATAAAATCTGTGTCTTATGATCCTGCTCCACAGTTACCTGAAGAAGAAGCAGCACTCCAAAAGCTAATACTTGCAGGTAAACTTGTTGGACAATAATCTCTGATTGAAAGACACATTGCAGAAACAAATACACTTAGTGTTCTAAAATTAAACCTCTCTCTCTTTGTCTCCCTGCTGTGTTGAATCCGCTGATTTGGTAAGATGTGGCCCAACAGGAATTGGCGAACCTCAGGTATCCCAAACACATGATCTCATTTTTGTTCCAAAAATATAGTTTATACATAAAGTTTGTGTAAGGTGTCTGACATTACATTTCACTTGACAATCCTTAACATGCAAAACCGAGCAATTTCGTTAATTCAGTGTGTGACACTTGGCTAAAGTGGGCTGGGACATGATACGAAGAGGAAGGGAGAAAGGATCTAACAGATGGATAGGGTGGTTGTCGATGGAAATTAAAGATGGTATCAAGCTGAAATGAAAGTGTCCAATTCTTCAAAAGTTAGTGCAAGGTCAGATGATTGGATAACTTTTTTAAAAATGAGAATTGATGAGGAAATTGGACAAAACACATTGGAAATAGATAAACAAGTAGTTAAGGATTTCTACAAATATTCAATGAGGAAGATCAACTATCTTGCAAGTTCCCTCTGAGCTCACCATCCTGTCTTGAAATATATTTCTGTTCTTTCCATGTCACAAGGTCAAAATCTTGGAATTTCCTACCTAATGTCATTGTGGGTCTACCTAAAGCACATGGACTGCAGTGGTTCAAGAAGGCAGCTCAGCTCCCTACCATCTCAAGGGGCAATTAGGAACAGGCAATAAATGCTCACTAGCCAATGACACCTACATCCCACAAAAGAGCAAAAAAAGTTGATGGTACTTGATTGAGATGTTTCCACTAGTGGGAGGCTCTAGGAATCAGGGACAATCTTACAGAATAAGCGGATACTCATTTAAAATTGAGATGCAGAAAGCAAGTGAATTCCTGATGAAGGTCTTTTGCCCGAAATGTCGATTCTCCTGCTCCTGGGATGTTGCATGACCTGCTGTACTTTTCCAGCACCATACTCTCGACTCTGATTTCCAGCATCTGCAGTACTCACTTTCTCTTTGGGATTCTCTATTCCAGACTGTTGTGGAGGCTGGAACATTGAAAGTACTTTGCAGAGGAGGTGGGTTTTTGAAATAGCAGGGAAGGAGTGACAATGACGAGGAGTTGAGGCCTTGGGCAGCCATGAGCCTATTGAATGGCAGGGAAGACATGAAGGGCTGAATGGTCTACTTTAATTTTTATATGAATTCCCTACTGGACTTGTTTGGCACGATATTACATTGAAGACTTCTAATTATATTCTTCCTCACAAAAGGAAATATTTCTGTTTATACCTGAATTGACTGTTTGCAGTAAGGAACAAAAACTTTGAAATTCTTTGCTGCTTTTCATGATCTCCAAGTCTCTTAAAAGCGCATCACTGCCAGGAAGCTATAAAGTTGAAGACATGAGGTGGCTAGTTTCTGCACATGGCAAGATTATACTCAAGGCTGAGATAGATGTTTGATCAGTAAGGGTATCAAGGGCTGTCCAAAACCCAGGGTAGAACCCACTTGGAGTACTGTGAGCAGAATTGGGCATCATGCTTCAACAAGGATATACTAGCCATGGAGAGAATGCAGTGTAGGTTTATGAGAATGGCAGAGCTGAAAATGTGTTGCTGGAAAAGCGCAGCAGGTCAGGCAGCATCCAGGGAACAGGAGAATCGACGTTTCGGGCATAAGCCCTTCTTCAGGAATGAGGAAGGTTTGTCCAGCAGGCTAAGATAAAAGGTAGGGGGGAGGGACTTGGGGGAGGGGCGTCGGAAATGTGATAGGTGGAAAGAGGTCAAGGTGAGGGTGATAGGTCAGACTGGGGTGGGGGCGGAGAGGTCAGGAAGAAGGTTGCAGGTTAGGAAGGCGGTGCTGAATTCGATGGATTTGGCTGAGACAAGGTGGGGGGAGGGGAAATGAGGAAACTGGTGAAATCCGAGTTCATCCCTTGTGGTTGGAGGGTTCCTAGGCGAGGAACCGCCTAGGAACCCTCCAACCACAAGGGATGCGCTAGGAACCCTCCAACCACAAGGGATGCGCCTAGAAACCTTCAACCACAAGGGATGAACTCGGATTTCACCAGTTTCCTCATTTCCCCTCCCCCCACCTTGTCTCAGTCAAATCCATCGAATTCAGCACCGCCTTCCTAACCTGCAATCTTCTTCCTGTCCTCTCAGCCCCCACCCCAGTCTGACCTATCACCCTCACCTTGACCTCTTTCCACCTATCACATTTCCGACGCCCTTCCCCCAAGTCCCTCCTCCCTACCTTTTATCTTAGTCTGCTGGACAAATTTTCCTCATTCCTGAAGAAGGGCTTATGCCCGAAACGTCGATTCTCCTGTTCTTTCCAGCAACACATTTTCAGCTCTGATCTCCAGCATCTGCAGACCTCACTTTCTCCTTATGAGAATGGCATAAAACAAAGAACAGCGGATGTTGGAAATCTGAAACAAAAAGAGAAATTGCTATAGAAATGCAACAGTTCTGGCAGCATTTGTGTAGACAGGAACAGAACTATAGTTTTAGGTCCAGTGACCCTTGTTCAGTGCTGTTACGGAGCGCTTCCACACACAAAGGATGGTGGAGGTTTGGAACACTGTGCCACAAATGGCAATGGATTCAGGATCAGTTCTTAGTTTTAAATATGAGTTCATTCCTTTGTGATGCGAAGCTATGAAGGAATGTGGGCCATATGGAGTAAGACAACATTATGGCGGAACTGATATGAGGGGCTGAATGGCCTACTCCTGTTGCTATATTCCTTTTTCTTTCTTCTCTGTGGGTTAAAGGGAAAAGGCAGGAAAATGAGGTTGAGGGTTATCACATTGGTTATGATCTAGTTGAATGGCGGTGCAGACTCGATGGGCTGATGGCCTATTTCTGTCCCTATATCTAATCGAAAAGCAAGATAACTGAAATAACTCTTTCATTGGGGCATTATCGGTAGTGTATCTGGTGGTGCGAGTCACGAAATTGCGGTCTTTGAAGATTTCCTCTTAGATGTGGTTGACGATGCTCTCCACTGTATCTCCTCCACTTCCCGCGCCTCCGCCCTTGAACCCCGCCCCTCCAAGTGCCACCAGGACAGAACCCCACTGGTCCTCACCTACCACCCCACCAACCTCCAGATACATCGTATCATCCTTCGTCATTTCTGCCACCTCCAAACAGACCCCACCACCAAGGATATATTTCCC
>NC_057724.1:77341877-77352436 GCF_004010195.1 Chiloscyllium plagiosum | reverse complement strand
TGCCCGAAATGTCGATTCTCCTGCTCCTTGGATGCTGCCTGACCTGCTGCGTTTTTCCAGCAACACATTTTCAGCTCTGATCTCCAGCATCTGCAGACCTCACTTTCTCTTCCTGGATGATGTTCTAACTTTTAATTATAAGCACCTAGAATTAGAAGCCACCGCTGAATTCGGTCTGAAGCTACAGCTGCACTGCCTGTCCTCTTTAAGCGGACTAGTGGTTTGTGGGCTGTGTTTGTCCATAAGGGTATTGGTGGCACTTCTGGACTCCAAGTATTCTTTTTCTATCTGGGGGCGTATTTATGTGCTGCATTAGCCAAAGTCCTGAATACGTACACTATTAGGCTTTCCTCTCCATTGAGCCACCTATGAGCTAATACTACACAGATGTTGTATAGCAAGGCATTGTATATCAATACCAGATCTTTCTTGGGATTGTAGTGTGCCAACACCTTAGAGGATGATTGCTGTTTCTTTACTTTACTGAAAGCTCGGACTGTCTGTGCAACATTTCCAAGGCTGACCGTTTTTTTAAAAAGAGATGATGCAAAGATGCCAGGGTGGATACCAGGTTATGTCTGGACTTTCCATTATAATTTAGCAGTCCAAGAAATGATGTTATCTCCTGGACAGACATTTACAATTGTACATGTTATAACCTGCTCAGACCTCATTACAATCACTATGACAGCCCTCTCCCTCGGTCGTAGATCTTCTTCAGAAGGAACTGTTGGACAGTGAGAGCAAAGAGTTAATGCTGAAAAAATTGCAGTTTGCAGTTTTGATAGCTGAACTGCTAATACTTGTGGGATTTTTAACCCATCCGGAAGGGTGAGATAGACTTGTTTTGTCGTCCTATCATAAAAACACGTTTCTGACATGGTGTCAGTTTGTTTGCTTTTATGTTTTCAGAGCTAGGCTGTTCACTTTCTTTTTGAACCCTGATTGGCTGCCATGTTTATTTTAACCCGTCTGAGAATGATTTGTATTGATAAATGACTTCACGGGATATTAAACATTGTAATCCTTTACATTCCAGTTTGGCTCAAACTGTGTAGAATGGTGCTAAGTAGAAAGCTTTCTTTTCCCAGATACCATCTGTGACTGCAGCAGGGTTATTTGAGAAACTCAGGGATTCTGTATTTCATCCCTTTGCAACATCAAATTCCCTCCTAATGTTGCATCACCTATGCGCCATCTGAACTTAAATGCAAATGTTTTGCAAATGCAGCACATCACCACCTTTTGTGTTTCAAGCCCACTGACCCTCCTAAGAATGTTAACTCTTTTTTTGTCGTGACAGCTGCTGCCAGACCTGCTGAGTTTCTCCAGCAATTTCTGTTTTTGTTTCAGATTTCCAGCATTTTATTTGGCGTGAATCAACACCTTGATTTAGCAACAGTGGTTCTACCAGTTAGACAGAGCAGAACATAGCATCCTTTGTGCAAACAAACAATGGATGTGTTGCAGAAAGAGGCCATTTATTCCATTGTACCTGCACTGACTCTTTAAATGAGCCTTATTATTTAATGCCAGTCTCTTGCTTTTTCCTTGTACCTCTGCACAGCCATGTTCTTGTTGAATGGTGGGACAGTCTTGAGGGACTGAATGGCCTACTCTTGATCTCATTTCTCTTGTTTTCATGCTCTAAGCCAAGGTCCTTGTATGTTTTTCATCAAGGTGATTATTTTACTGCTTTGATCTAATTTTCTCCAGATGATGCGATGGCTTTTCCCTCAACTACCTCCTTCTGCTAAATCATTCCGAACTCCAGTAACTCCTGGCTTAAAGAATATTTTCCTTAATCTTAACCTCATTGTAGAACAATTTTAAATCCATGACATTCACTATCCAACCAGAAGAAAATCATTTTGGCTGACCTATTCAACTTAATAAAATCCTCCATAATTCAATGACTCCCCCAATCGATCTCCTGTCAGCTTTGGTAGAAATAGTTCCCTGTATCTCAAGACATTCGTAATAATAACTGTATTGCATTCCTGGAATTACTTGCTGCAGTTATTTCAATTCTATTCATTAGAACTTAACTTATTGAAATAACAGCCAGAAGAGTCACCTATCAGCATTCAATGGGAAAAAGTGTTCATAATTAGAGAGTGCCCTTGCAGGAAAAGGAACGTGTTATGTCAGACAAGCACAATACACTTTTTAAGAAAATTAGATGGAAAATTGCAATTCTGAAATAAGAATGAAGAACAGAAAATGGGATTATAATAGTTAGTGCTTTTTTGGGCCATTTGTTATATGATTACATAAATTAGTTTTTGAACAGTGCAGACTTGATGGACTAAAGGATCTTTTTCTGTGCTGTACCCTCCATGATTCTATAACACTCAAAGTGCACAATGGGAGATTCAGCATCTAGAAAAGAGACTGAAATTCGGTAAGGCAATATTAAATTGATGAATTATGTTTTGGGTGTGTCAGAGATCCAATCAATATTTACCTCACCGCCACAAAATGTCAAAATGCAATTGATTTCCTTGCTGGTTGAAATAATTGATCATGGAAAGATAAGGAATCATTGTGATCTAACCATAGTCCCAGTGACCCATGGGGCTGCTCTTTCATTAGATGACCGGTCACTACACCCAGGTTGAGGGGAGAGGTTGAGAAGAAGAGTCCTTCATGGTAACCCCAGCTGGTGTGGGAATGGATCCTACACTATTGGTACTGGTCTGCGTTACAAATCAACTGTACAGACAACTGAGCCAACTGACCCCTTACCCTTCCTCCCAAACCACTCCCCCATCCCCAAATTTGTGCTCTACTGAAGGGAGGAATTATTAGGTGCAGTTAGTGTATTGTCGGATTACTGGATTGGAATCAGATATGACCCAGTATATAACACTTTTCATGAGTTACTTCTTTGTGGGTTCAAGCCCCATTTCTGAGATTTGACCATGACACACAAACCGATATTTAGAACCCTTATGATGTATTAGTAGTGTCCTATTTTTAAGTTAGAAGGTATAGTTTAAAGTCTTACCCTGCCCCAGACATGTCATAACACATCTGAACAGTTTGATTGAAGGTGACACAGTGGCTCAGTGATTAGCACTGCTGCCCCAACGTACCAGAGACCGGGTTTGATTCCAGCCTCAGGTGACTGTCTGTGTGGAGTTTGCACATTCTCCCCACGTTTGCGTGGGTTTCCCTCATGTGCTCTGGTTTCCTCCCACAGTCCAAAGATGTGCGGGTTAGATGGATTGGCCATGGGAAATGTGGGTTTACGTGGGTAGGGTGAGATGCTGTACAGAGAATTGTTGCAGACTTGACGGACTGAGTGGCCTTTTTCCGGACTGTCGGGATTTTAAAAATCTCCTTCGACTGCTATTTCAGTGCAGGACTGAGGTGACATCTTTGAGCTGATGTTGAGTGTTTGCATATTTGATTGATGTTACAGCAATGTAGAAATAACATTAGTTCTACGTTCACAACAGGATTCATCTCCGTGCTTTAATATATGTTAGCAATTACACAAGATACAATTGACATCTGGGCAAGCAAATCTTCTATTAATGTCCGTGTACAGACCCCACCTTCCACCTCCCTGACCAGGTGAAAAATCAGTATTCCTCCAGAACCAGGAGGAAACACAAAGGATGACAGGCCACAAATGTACTCTGTGTGAGATTCTTCAATGTCCATCATTAGGAATTGTTGAAGAAACCCAGCAGGTCTGGCAGCATCCGTGGAGAGAAAGCAGAGTTAACATTTCAGGTCCAGTGACCCTTCTTTAGAACTTGGATCACTGGATCCAAAGCATTAACTCTGATTTCTCTCTATAGATGCTGCCAGGCTTGTTGAGTTTCTCTAGTAATTTCTGTTTGCTGTTTTGTTTTGTTGATTTTTTTTGGTCCATCATCAGGATTGGCTTGTAGCCGAACTATTGCACTATCTGGACAAGTCCTGCAGGACATAGCTGTGAGACTGCTAGTGAAGGTCAACAAAAAAAAACAATCAACCTGGTCTCTGCTGCCCACCCACAGCCCCGAACCTTATAGTCTGAGGACCCCACACCATCTGATTCTACCTCCTCCCCAAGATTCACAAACCTGACTTCCATGGTTGACCCATTGTCTCAGCCTGCTCCTGTCCCAGTGAACTCATCTCTGCATACCTTGACACCGTCCTGTACCCCTTAGTCCAGGAACCCCTCACCTATGTTCAGGACACCACCCAGACATTTCACCTCCTCCAAGATTTTCGTTTCCCCGGCCCCTAAAATCTCATCTTCACCATGGTCATCCAGTCCCTGTATACATCGATCCACCACAACGAAGGTCTACAAGCTCTCAGTTTCTTCCTCTCACACTATCCCAATCATGACCCTTCCTCTGACACCCTCATCCGCCTGACTGAACTGGTCCTCACCCTCAACCCCCCCTACTTTCTGCAAACCAATGGGATAGCGATGGGCACAGCTATGCCTGACTCTTCATCAGTTACGTGGAACAGTCCATCTTCCGCAGCTACACCGGCACCACCCCCTACCTGTTCCTCCACTATGTCGATGGCTGTATCGGCGCCGCCTCGTGCTCCCACGAGGAGGTTGAACAATTCAGCAACTTCACGAACACCTTTCACTCCGACCTCAAACTCACCTAGACCATCTCTGACACCTCCCTTCCCTTCCTGGACCTCTCCATCTCCAACTCCAGTTACCTACTAAACATGGACATGGGGCGGCACAGTGGCTCAGTGGTTAGCACTGCTGCCTTGCAGCACCAAGGACCCGGGTTCAATTCTGGACTCAAGGTGACTGTCCGCGTGGAATTTGCACATTCTCCCTGTGTCTGTGTGGGTTTCCTCCAGGTGCTCCGATTTCCTCCCACAGTCCAAAGCTGTGCAGGTCAGGTGAATTGGCCATGCTGAATTGCCCATAGTGATAGATGCAGTGGTAGGGAGTAGGTGAGTGGGTCTGGGTGGGTTACTGTTTGGAAGGTCGGTGTGGACTTGTTGGGCTGAAGGGCCTGTTTCCGCACTATAGGGAATCTAATCTAATCTACAAAAACCCAAGGACATCCACGGCCCCCAAACTGTTGTGACATGGAGTAAATCCCTCTAACTTAAACCAGCAACACAGAAAAGATTCACTTTATGCTGTAATCTGTTAAAACTCAAGGGGCAAAAAACTATCTCAGAGGTCACAATTTAAAGTAAAAATTAACAATTTTATTAGATTAGATTACATTACATTACATTACACTATGGAAACAGGCCCTTCGGCCCAACAAGTCCACACTGACCCGCCGAAGCGCAACCCACCCATACCCCTACATTTACCCCTTACCTAACACTACAGGCAATTTAGCATGGCCAATTCACCTAACCTGCACATCTTTGGACTATGGGAGGAAACCAGAGCACCCGGAGGAAACCCATGCAGACATGGGGAGGACATGCAAATTCCACACAGTCGCCTGAGGCGGGAATTGAACCCGGGTCTCTAGCGTTGTGAGGCAGCAATGCGAACCATTGTGCCACCGTGTCGCCCACAGTCCAACAGAGAATATCAAAAACCAACAACAATTTACACCTCCTTTCTGTTAAACCTATCTTTTACCTCCCACTCTTCAATACTTGTTTGACAAAAAAAAATTCTGATTACGATTTACGAAAACATAGTCATGTTTCAAAACCAGTCAGCTTTGCCAAGTTTCCTCTGGAGATTTTCCTCTGCAGATTCCCTCCAGGTCAGTTTTGATGTTCTGTGGTGCAGACTCCCCACAGACAGGTACCTCCCAGCGAGCTCTTGAGCTAGCAGCCTACATATGTTGGTCTTTTGGCAGTTCTCTCTCAACTGTTCAAAAATGTCCACCCCAAAACATCAAATCATTTCATTGGTTTTAATATTATCAAAATACTAAATTCAAATTTGATTGGTTTGGTATCTTGGGGTATAATTTAAATTGATTATTGGTCAGAGTATTGAGTACAGGAGTTGGGAGGTCATGTTGTGACTGTACAGGACATTGGTTAGACCGCTTTTGGAATATTGCATGCAATTCTGGTCTCCTTCCTATCGGAAGGATGTTGTGAAACATGAAAGGGTTCAGAAAAAATTTGCAAAGATGTTGCCAGGGTTGAAGGATTTGAGGTATAGGGAGAGGCTGGGGCTCTTTTCCCTGGAGCTGAGGGGTGACCTGATTGAGATTTATAAAATCATGAGGGGCATGAATAAAGTGATTAGCCAAGGTCTTTTCGCTGGGGTGGGCAAAACTAGAGGGCATATGTTTAGGGTAAGAGGGGAAAGATATAAAAGAGACCAAAGGGACAACTTTTTCATGCTGAGGTTGGTGCATGTGTGGAATGGGCTGCCAGAGGAAGTGGTGGAGGCTCGTACAATTGCAACATTTAAAACGCATCTGGATTGGCATATGAATTGGAAGGGTTTGGAGGGATATGGACCAGGTGCTGGCAGGTGTGACTAGATTGGGTTGGGATATCTGGTTGGCATGGACAGGTTAGAGCAAACAGTCTGTTTCTCTGCTGTACATCTCCATGACTCTATGTTTGGCCAAATTTGTATTTGTTTTTTGTCTCATGGCAGCCCAGCTACTGCTAGCTGCTTCGACCACATGTTACATTGTGACCTTGTTCATAACACTTTGTGCTGTGTCAGGCAGTTTTATTAGCTTTTCAACTCTCTTAAAGGTACAGTACCTCTACATCCTTTTAACATCTATCACAAGATCAGAAGTGGGGATCTTTGCTGATAAATGCACAATGTTCAGTACCATTCATGACTCCTCAGATACTGAAACAGTATGTTCAACTGCAATGAGATCTGGACACTATCCAGGCTTGGGTTAACAAGTGGTAAGGAACACTAGTGGCACACAAATGCTCGACAATGTCCATCTTCATTGTAACCATTACCCCATGACATTCAATGACATTGCCATCACTGAATGCACGACCATCAACATTCTGGAGGTCATCTTTAGCCAGAAACTGAATTGGAGTAACCACATAAATACAGTGACTTCAAGAACAGGTCAGAGCCTAGGAGTCCTGCAACAAGCAAAGACTATAGATAGCGGGTAGGTAAATGGAGCTGAATCTGGGATCAGCCATGATCGTATCGAATGGTCAAGCAGGCTTGAGGGGCTGAATTGTCTATGCCTGCTCCTAGTCCTTCTGTTCTGCAATCTTGAAAGTCCCTCTCCAAGTGAATTATGAATTGGCCAATAACAAATGGGCTGCATTGGTTCAAGAAGGCAGCTCATCACCAACTTCTCAAAGACAGTTGGGAAGGTGCAATAAGTACTGGCTCAGCCAGTGACACCCACACCCATGAGCAAATGAGAAAAATGGTTCAACCAAGGTTTAATTAATCAAGCACACATAGTGACAGATCCAAGGTAATGTAATCAAATACAACAGATGAGATATTAAATTGAGGTTCTGGATCAGTGGTGCTGGAAGAGCACAGCAATTCAGGCAGCATCCGAGGAGCTTCGAAATCGACGTTTCGGGCAAAAGCCCTTCATCAGCAATAAAGGCAGAGAGCCTGAAGCGTGGAGAGATAAGCTAGAGGAGGGTGGGGGTGAGGATAGAGCAGCATAGAGTACAATAGGTCAGTGGGGGAGGAGATGAAGGTGATAGGTACTATCGACAAGACACACTGCAGAAATTCACCAAAGATCCTCAGACAGCACCTTCCAAACCCATGAGCATTATCATCAAGAATAGTAATCACATGGGAACACTACCACCTGCAAGTTCCCCTCAAATCACTCACCATCACTTTGGAAGTATATCACTGTTCCTTCACTGTTGCTAGGTCAAAATCTTGGCATTCTCTCATTATCTGCATTATGGGTCCACCTGCAGCATATGGACTGCAGTAGTTCAAGAAAGCAGTTCACCACTACCTTCTCAAGAGCAACTGGGGACGAGTAATATATGCTGGTCAGCCTGATCCTGTGAGTGAATTAAAAAAAATCTAGAGGCACCAGTTGGGAACTGGCACCCAATCCTTACCACTTTCCCGCCTTGGGCAATAGCTTCCAATCCTCGTCCCTGGCCTTAGTTACTGGATTCCAGATCTCTTTGCTCCCCAGCTTCTGTTACTGAACTCTGGATGACGATGGAGTGCTGTTGGGAGGTCAGGATGAGAGGGGTGGAACAGTTTGGGAAATGTGGATAACGGGTCAGATTGAAAGAAGCACCATTGCAATCAAGATACTAATTTCACTGCAAGCATTTTATTAGTCTCTGCTACTTTACCTGTAAGCAGATTCATGTCGATGTAAGAGTCTTTGTTACTTTATGCATTCTTAGTAGAGATTGCTGCAGAAGTATGAATTTCCTGACTCAATATGCAACTTCGCTAATAATGGCAAAACCTTTGAGGCCAGATTGACGGTGGAAGGAAGCCAAAACTCATTCCAAAAGAAAACAGAAACCTTACTCTGGATGGAAATTCCAGACCTGCACAGATCTTTTGGACAGATAGATGGGGGTACTTAATTAGGTAGAAGGTAAGATTTCAGTTGCTTCTGTCAAACCATTTCAGATGGTTGATTGTTTAAGAAACAAATTCAAAAAATAAACCAGTATTAAATAAAAAGCAATGGATGGTCAGGGAAGAAGATACTAATTTAAAATGGATATTAAGAGATCCCGACCTTTGTGGTCATGGCCTGTTTTGTATTCATTGTCATTTATTTTAGATTCAGTTACACCCCATCCTGTGGAATTACCTTTTATGGGTGCTATCTTGTGAACCAAAAATGGAGACTGTGTGTGCCGATAAACTTGACGAGGGTTTCTTCTTCCAAGCTCTGATGAGAGCAGGTGTCTGCAGTTGACCAGGCTCTTACATAAACAAGGCCTTTATTTGTGTGATTGCTCACAGAGAAGCTGGAGGGTGAAGCATCTTCCTGTTGAAGTCTCGTGAAAGCTCTCACGTGCAGTGTAGCTTGTTGTTAAATACTTGCAGTAAAGCTTGAAGTCTCAAGTTTTCCCAAGTGGGGCAGTCACATTAGTTAGCATAAGTAAACCTGCCACGGTGGGCAAGCAGGGCTGAACTCAAAAGGCGGGGGCTCAACTCAAAAGGTCATAGAACATAGAACAATACAGTGCAGAACAGGCCCTTCAGCCTCAATGTTGCCCGACCTGTGAACTAATCTAAGCCCATCCCCTACACTATCCCATCATCTTCCATATCCTTATCCAAGGACTGTTTAAATGCCCCTAATGTGGCTGAGTTAAATACATTGGCAGGTAGGGCATTCCACACCCTTTTTTTGGATTAGTGGTGCTGGAAGAGCACAGCAGTTCAGGCAGCATCTGAGGACCAGCAAAATCGACGTTTCGGGCAAAAGCCCTTCATCATTCCACACCTTGCTACTCTCTGAGTAAAGAACCTGCCTCTGACATCTGTCTTAAATCTATCACCTCTCAATTTGCAGCTATGCCCCCTTGTACAAGCCAACGTCATCATCCTAGCAAAAAGACTCTCACTGTCCACCCTATCTGATCATCTGATCATCTATTAAATCCCCTGTTAGCATTCTTCTCTCCAATGAGAACAGACCCAAGTTCCTCAGCCGTTCCTCATAAGATCTTCCCTCCAGACCAGGCGACATCCTGGTAAATCTCCTCTGCACCTTTTCAAATGCTTCCACATGCTTCCTGTAATGGGGTGACTGGAACTGTACACAATATTTCAAGTGTGGTCGCACTAGCGTTTTATACAGTTGCAGCATGACATCATGGCTCTAGAACTCAATCCCTCTTCCAATAAAACCTAACACACCATATGCCTTCTTAACAGTACAATCAACTTGGGTGGCAATTTTCAGGGATCTATGTACATGGACTCCAAGATCCCTCTGCACATCCACACTACCAAGAATCTTTCCATTGATCCAGTATTCTGCCTTCCTCTTATTCTTCCCAAAGTGAATCACTTCACCGTTCTCTGCATTGAACTCCATTTGCCACCTCTCAGCCCAATTCTGCAGTTTACCTAAGTCCCCCTGCAATCTGCAACATTCTTCTACACCATCTACCATTCCACTTCAAACTATGTGTCATCTGCAAACTATGCCTGTGACTAAGTAATTTATAAAATGACAAACAGCAGTGGTCCCAAAACAGATCCTTGTGGCACACCACTAGTAACCAGACTCCAGGCTGAATATTTTCCATCAACCACCACTCGCTGCCTTCTTACAGAAAGCCAGTTTCTAATCCAAACTGCTAAATCACCGTCAATCCCATGCAATTTGTGGGCGGTACGGTGGCACAGTGGTTAGCACTGCTGCCTCACAGAGCCAGAGTCCCGGGTTCAATTCCCACCTCAGGTGACTGTGTGGAGTTTGCACATTCTCCCTGTGTCTGCGTGGGTTTCCTCTGGGTGCTCCGGTTTCCTCCCATAGTCCAAAAATGTGCAGGTTAGGTCAATTGGCCATGCTACATTGCCCGTAGTGTTAGGTCTGGGTGGGTTTCTCTTCAGAGGGTCGGTGTGGACTTGTTGGGCTGAAGGGCCTGTTTCCACACTGTAAGTAATCTAATCTAAT
>NC_057724.1:77317704-77341131 GCF_004010195.1 Chiloscyllium plagiosum | reverse complement strand
CTCCTCTAGCTTATCTCTCCACGCTTCAGGCTCTCTGCCTTTATTCCTGATGAAGGGCTTTTGCCCGAAATGTCGATTTCGAAGCTCCTCGGATGCTGCCTGAATTGCTGTGCTCTTCCAGCACCACTGATCCAGAATCTGGTTTCCAGCATCTGCAGTCATTGTTTTTACCTTATTAAATTGAGGTCCCAGCCTATTGAATACAACAAACAAATCACATGACACAATTATGAAGAAGAGCAGAGGAATTGTTCCTGAAATCCTGGCCAAAATTGTTGCCTCATCAAATACGGACTGCAAGACCATAACATGCAGGAATAGAAGGCTATTCTGCCCGTTGAGGCTGCTCCATCTTTCAATCAGATCACAGTTGATCTGATAACACTTAACTCCACTTGCCAGCCTTTTACTCACAACCCTAGATATCCTAAAAATCTGGCTGTCTCTGCCTTGAATGACCCAACCTCAACAGCCCTCTGTGATAAAACTTCCATGGATTCACTGCTCTCTGAGAGAATAAATTCATCCTTGTCACCGTCTGAATGGGCGACCCATTACTGTGAAATGATCCCAGACTCTCCCAAAAATGGAAACAACTTCTCAACATCTAGGCTGTCACACCTCTAAGAATCATTAATATTCAATTGTTCTGAACTCTGTCCAAAATACTCAACACTTCCTCTTTAAAAAGATCCCTCCATACCTGGAGTGAACCTTCTCTGGTCTGCCTCCATTGCCAGTATGTCTTCCTTTTGATAGGAGGACCAAACCTTTTTGAGGTATTTTGCTAAAAATTATTATTTGTGCAAACATTGTCCAATTCCAAATGTCGGATATTTCCAAACCTTCAGTTTGACAGAATGTGCACCATAATGAGAGATATTAATAAATGGTTCCAAGGATCAGATTGCAAGAACTGTGGGCTGTTATTAAACTTTCTCTTCATACAATCTTTCTAGCAATGCTTTTTCACCTGAAACAAGCTTTTATTCCTGTATGATATTTAGTGCCCAACAATGATGGCACATTCACCTTCACAACTCTATATATTGCTTCAGCTCTGCGGCCTTCTGAAATCTCTCACTTCCAAAGCCTGGCCTTCGGTATTCCTCATGTTGATCAATTCACTATCGATGAACCACGCTTTCAGCTTTTGGGTCTCTGGGCTCTGGTATTGCCTTCTTAAGCTTCCTTGACTCTACCTTGTTCTTTTCTCCTTTCACACGCTCCTTCTAACCCATCCCTTTTATGAGGTGTAGCAAGGTCAGCCAGGTGAACCTCATAGAATATGAGTTCCCTGATTGGGGCCAATGGTCTGGTCCAATCAGGGAGCCCTGACTGACAGATAGAAACAGGAGTGTCAAGAGTTCTGTTCACTCTGAGAGCTAGCTCTGAGGGAGCTGGGTCAGTGTTAAGGGCTCCCTCCGTGTAAGTAAAGAGGGTCTTGGTGACAGGATACTTGTCTCTGTGGAGTTATTTCACCAAACTTTCGTTCACCTGTCATCTAGCTCTCCATGTGGCTCATTGTCAGATTGTTCCTGATAACATTTCCTTATGAAACAGGTTGGCAAGTTTGACTACATTAAGGCTACTATGCAAGTTGTTGTACCATCAGTCACAGTGTAACCCCCTCTTATTTGTATTGTGCTGTGCACGAGGCAGAGATAATGCTTCCAAGGTCTGGCATGAGGTCTGTGCTGGCACGGTGGCTCAGTGGTCAGCACTGTTGCCTCACAACGCCAGGGACCCAGGTTCAATTCCTGCCTTGGACGACTGTCCATGTGGAGTTTGCACGTTCTCCCTGTGTCTGCGTGGGTTTCCTTCCACAATCCAAAGATGTGCAGGTCAGGTGAATTGGCCATGCTAAATTGTCCATAGTGTTCAGGGATGTGTAGGGCTGGTGGCTTAGTCAGAAGTAATTGTAGCGTAATGGGGAATGGACTTGGGTGGGATATTTTTTGGAGGATTGGTGTGGACTTGTTGGGCCGAGGGGCTTGTTTCCACACTGTAGGCATTCTAAAGGTACATAGGAACAGGAGTAGGCCATTCAGCCCCTTGAGCCTGTGAAACCATTAATTGAGATCATGGCTGATCCGTGACCTAACTCCATATACCTGCCTTAGGCCAACTCTATTGCATTCCTGATGAAGGGCTTATGCCCAAAATGTCGACACTCCTGCTCCTTGGATGCTGCCTGACCTGCTGTGCTTTTCCAGTGCCACACTTTTTGATCCCTATATCTCTTAATAACTTTGCTTAACAAAAGAAAGATCTATGTCAGAGTTATAATGTACAGCTGAAGGTGGTAGCCATAGTTGGTTCTCTTAGACAAGGGCTCCATTTAACCCGTTGCCACCAGCTCCTGAGAGTGGCCATCTGACTAATGGATTCAAAGGGACCACATTGCAGCCACTATGAGATTGGAACAGGATCAGGTCCGTTGGAATGCCCTCGTTCCTGCTCCAGCTCAATTACTCCAGCTGCAGTAGCTGTTTCAAGCAGCAGGTTTCCATTATTTACTGGATTCTGATAGCCTTTGTCATGAGATCAACATTCAGTGCTGTGATCAGCAGACACTGCTGACATGAACCTACATGCTGTAATTTCATCGAACCCCGTCCAATCCAGAGTAAACAAACTCTGATCATGTAATGCAACCTAAATTAGATTATCACAGCAACACTGATGATTACTTTGAAAGTTACCCCTCAACGTGGAACAGTGGCCTGGCTTGTGTCATTCTGTTTTTGTTGAGAATCACAAGTCTTCAAATAAATCTCCCAAAATGTTCTACTGTTTTCTCTGTCAGTTACTTATTACTAATTAAGTGCAGTGTTCTGTTTTATGAAATCATTCACTATAGTCTTTGCTTGAAATAATAATTAACTCGATCAACAATCACTAGCTGTATTCAAACCTAATATATTTCTGGCCTCTTGCATATCCCACCTTTCACTGGCTCACCTTTGGGAATGTTGTCTTTGTATGTGGCCTAAGCCCTGGAAATCTCACACTGAATCTTTCAATGTCTATCTACTTCACCCAACTCTTTTGCAACTTCTCCAAGAAAACTTGCCACTTCAGAGCCTGGCTGCTGATATTTCATTGTAAGACACTGTTCAATTTTGATTGATAATCCATATTCAAGACTGACTTGGAGGATGGTTCACTCTATTAGGTGCTATTTAAATGTAACTTCTTGTTTGCTTACAAACATAACCTGTTATAAATAAGCAGCAGAATACTGTGCCTGAATTCAGTGAGAATCTCCTTTAAGTTAGAGTGGAGGCACAACGCCAAAAATCAAGGAAGTTTTGATGAGTTTGTACAAATCACCAATTTGGTCTCGACAGAAGTATTTTGCTCAGCTCCCCCTTTGAAAAAGAAAGAGAGCGCATGGAAAAGATTCCCAGGAATGGTTATAAGGATGAGGGTCTTTACTCTATGGATAGTTCAGAGAAATTGGGATTCCCTGACGACGAGCAGATTGGAGGAGATTTGATATAAAATCAAAATCATTCCAAGGCAGAGTGAGTAGAGAGAAACTGCTCCCATTGATGGCAAAGTTAGGAACTGGTGGACATTGATTTAAGGCTGTTGGTAAAAAAAGACAGGAGGAAAAATTCTTTCACACAGCAAGATCTGGTCTGCACTGCCTCAAAGTGTGGTGAAGGCAAAATCAATTATGGATTTCAAAATGGAATTGGAGAATTACCGAAGAAAAAAAACTAATGCAGGGTTACAGGGCATGGCCAGGGGGTGTGACTCACTAAATTGCTCTTTTCAAAAGTTAGCATGGACTTAATGTGATGAAGGGCCTCCTTCGGTGTATAGCTATTCTATAATTAAAAACATGCCAACCAGTGTCCAAAGAGATCAATCAGTCAATGTTGATGAATTAATTCAGCAAAGCTTTTCCCACATGATAACTCTGATTGGAAGACCACTCAGACCAGAAGACAACTCAAAATATAACTATGTCAATCTATCCTGGACTGCCGGCCTCATTCACAACCTTTTTTCTACTATTGTGGAAAAGTAAAAGGAATATGAACACTTTAAGCAAGAAAAAGTGTCTAACTTTGGAGCCAGATTAATAAGCACTGCATTTTTAGGAAGAATTTGAAGACATCAGAAGGCAGAAATGATTCATAAAAAGGGGATGAGGAATTTAAGCTTTGAAACACAGAGACTAGGAACAGGAGGAGGCCATTTGTCCCATCAAGCCTACTGTGTCATTCAGTTGGATCATGTCTGATCCTTTATGTCAGTGCCATATTCCACTTTATTCCTATAAGCCTTGATGCCTTTAAATTCTCAAAATGCATTTATCTCTTGCTTGAATATATTCAGTGACTTGACCTCCCCAACCTTCTGTGGTAGAGAACATCTGGTTGACTAATGTACTTTAGAAAAGAAAGCTGTCATCCTTACCTGGTCTGGCTACATGTGACTCCAGACCCACAGCAACTGCGGTCTGGGCAATAGATGCTGACCTAGCCAGTTACGCACTCATCCTGAATTTAAAAGAACAAATTCTACAGAATCTCTACCCTTTGAGCAAAGGAAGTTTTCCTTATCCCACTCCAAAATAGTCTCCTCTCTACCCTGAGACTGGTTCTAGACTCCTTGGCATCCTCCCTGAATTTAGTCTGTGTGGCTCTGAATTTAGTCTGTGTGAAACATACAGAATTGTGTATGTTTCAATCAGATCCTGTCTCATTGATCTGAACTCTGGTGAACACAGGCCCAGTGTTCTGTCTTCACAGGAGAATCGTACCATCCCCACTATCAGCCTGGTGGATAGACAGCCTTCAAGGTACATTAGAGAAACTGGGACAGTTTTCATTGGAGAGGAAAACGCTGAGTGGAGATTTGATTGAAGTTTTCAAACTCATGAGGGGACAGAGTTTTTGTATTTTCAGTCATGGGATCCAGGCATTACTAGCAAAGCCAGCATTTATTGCTCATCCCAGAGGGCAGTTAAGAGTTAATCACATTGATGTGGGTCTGGATTCATATGTAAGCCAGACCAGGTAAGGATGGCAGCTTCCTTCTCTAAAGGACATTAGTGAACCAGATGGTTTTTTCCTCAACAATTGTCAATGGATTCATGGTCATCATTAGACTCTTAATTCCAGATTTCTTTTTGATTGAAATCAAATTCCACGATCTTCCATGGGGAGATTTGAACCTCGAACACCAGAGTATTACCTGGGTCTCTGAATTAAGAGGCCAGCGATAAAACCACTTAGCCATTGCCTCCCCACTAGATTTGGCGAAACTGTCTCTACTCTTGAAAAGTGTAGGAACGAAAGGAGACAGAATTAGATTAATCGGTTTTTAAAAAGACTCAAGAGCTACGTGAAGAAAATGTTTGCACACAGCACGTGTTTAAAACTTGGGATGCACTGCACCCAATTCAGTTCAATTGTGGATTAGAATGTTATCTGAAAAGGAAGAATGTGCAGGATTACTGACAGAAAACAGGAGGACTGCAGTGTCAATTGTTCATTTGGAGAGTTGGTGCTGACTCAATGGGCTGGATGGTCTTCTCCAATGGTGTGATAATTCTGTGAATCTGTTTTTCCTACAGCAATAGTTACCTTTAAAATACATTTATCTACTTCATAGTAGTTTGGTATGTCCAAAGATTTCATTAGGAAATCAAAAAAATGCCTCTGTATTTTAGTGCAATTGCTTACGCTATTAAGACTATGGCTTTTTACATTTGTGCTGACTAAAATGAAATATAACTATCTTAAAACAGGTATTTTACAGGATTGTTGCACGTCTTGAAAAAGGAGTTAACTGACACTCAGTAAACATCATTTAAACAGCTGCTTTAATGAATAGTGAGTGAAATTTTGTTTGCAGATGTACTGGAAGCAAAGGGTCCTGTACATACATCCCTCTCTGGGTGGATACACGAAACTGATCAGTATAGACCAATATTGATAACAAAGGACTTTTATCGTTAGAGCGTTGGAGACTGATGGAGGATCTTATCGAAGCGTACAAGATCATAGATAGGGTGAGTGCACTCAGTCTTTTTCCCAGATTTGGGGAATCGAGGATTAGAGGGTATCAATTTAAAGATAGAGGGGAAAGAATAAAAGGGAACCTGAGACGCAACGTATTTACATAGTGTGTTACGCATATGGAATGAACTAACCACGGAAGTGGTTGAGGCGATACATAACAACATTTAAAAGGCATTTGGACAAATACATCGACAGGAAAGGATTAGAAGGACATGGGCCAAATGCAGGGAAATGGGGTTAGCGTGCATGAACATTTTGGCAGTTTGGGCTGAAGGGCCTGTCTCCATGCCGTAGGACTCTATGACTCTATGACCTTATGCCTGCCAATAGCAATGTGATTGATTCCCAGATAACAGAACAGCTTGAGACAGGGAACAACATGCAAAGAGGGATGATTTGAAGTCCACTAGTCAGGAGATATCTCTACATTCACTGCAGTCAAAACCCATTTTAAACCTGACGAGAACCAGCTAATCTTCCATTCAGCTGTTGTTTGTGTTATGGTGTTATATGTCAACACATGTGGTGCTGGAAAAGCATAGTTGGTCAGGCAGCATCCGAGGAGCAGGAGAGTCGACATTTGGAGCATAAGCTCTTCATCAGGAATGTCTGTGCTTGGGATGCTGCCTGACCTGCTCTGCTTTTCCAGCACCACATTCTTTGACTCTGACCTCCAGCATCCGCAGTCCTCACTTTCTCCTTATAGTGCTGTATGCCAACAGTTTACTAAAAGCTATAGTCTAATTACTTATAATAAACAGTAATTCCTGTCCAGTACAGAAACCTGGCCCATGCTTTCCATCAATCTGAATTTGAAAAACAGATGAATTGGGAAATTTAGTGTACATATTTTAAAATATTTTACATATGGAACAATGCAGTGTTTAATTTTCAGCCACTACCCCAGAGAATGGTGAAAATACCATTTCTTTTAAGTCAATTAATGCTTCTGCTGGAACAGTGGGTAGATAGATTTGGTTTACACATCAATATCCCCAAGAAATAATTCTCCACCCCGTTTCATTCATTCAATTTTATAGAAACTTTCATAATAAAACAATTTTAGGAGATCTTTTTGAATGCTAACTGAGCACTAGAATATAAGTGTGATCTCACAGACCTTGGCATACCCTTTAAATTGTTGCATGCCACTCTTCTGCTTTTGTATCCTGGCTTTGTATTGGCCTTTATTATTTTTAATTGTAGAATTGCATTGTCTGGAGATTGAATGCAGTCAGTCTACAGTTACTTCCACGTCACTTTCAAAGTCCCTGTGATAATTCAGTCCCATCTTAGGCTATTGTGATGGTGTTACTTGAATCATCCTTTCTTATATAAAAAGTAGCCACTGTAAATGCCCTTTCTGACTCACATAATTTGAGCACTCTATTAATATCTGGCAGCTAAGTACCTTTGGTGTAACTGTATCTTAGCCAAGGGGATTGTACACAATTCTCACGGCTGACCCTGCATCAGTTAAAATGGCAGGGCCTAAACAGACAACCCTTTACTTACAGATGCAGTGTGCAAACACACTTTAAAAAGAATAGACAGAGGGGTTTCCAATGTCAATGTATTCTGATGCAGATTTTTTTTATGCAACTGTTCCCATATAACCTTGTACTGTAAAGATTTTTGATATTTTTAGCTTTGTTTCTGACATCTAACAAAACATTATCAAAAGCAAGTAATATTCTTCAAAAGTATTCTGTTAAGAAGCTGATGTTACAGGAACATTGTTTCTGGAAATATTTGAACAGCACAAGCACAAAATTGGCTCATATATTCAAGAATCACGTCCGTGGTGTGTCATCCTGGATGACAGTACATCTTGTAACTTTTGTCACTGCTCTCGCGTGATTGGAGCTTAAATTTAAAGAGCTTGCAGTGAGAATGGGAGACTTGTGCGATGATGTGGGGGAGGGGGCAGTGAAACCCACAGAGAGAGCTATGCCATGAAAGAATCTCCTGGAGGGTCTTAATCACAGCCACCACCACCACCTTGTCCAACTCTGCTGCCATTGACTAAACAAATTGAGAGCACAAAGATGCCATGGGTGTGTCTCTAGCTTAAATTCTACATTTCTCATTCTTATTTACTTCACTTTACCCATATGTGCACGATCCTTATTTGTTGAGACTAGCTCAACCAAGGACCCCAATGGGTTGGCAAGGAGTGATGGTTACAGAGAATTTAGGGACATTTCCTTTATGGTGGAAAACAATGTTTCTTTTTTCTCGCCTTCTCCTACTTCATGTTAATTTCCAACATTATACTCATCATGCAGTCTCTGCATCTCACCCACCCCCACCCCTACCCCCATGCCTATTCCTTCCCTACCCTCTAGGTGTAAGGGAGATTGTCTGGATTTCTCTCAGCTGGACTGGCGGAAATGAATGCTGAGATGGACCCCATGCTGCCACATCGTCTGTCTTCTGCTCCCCCAAGTCTCTGAGTCCATCCTCTCTCCACATTTAAATAGTTATAAACAGGGTGCCGTGAGGTTCTAATGTACCACTGACGTTATCCTGAAGCAGAACATGATGTGAACAAAACATTTTCCACTAATAACTATTCATGGCATGCAAATTCATGACAAGCATGAAGCTACCAGAACTAAGGTGGAGCTTTTCACACAATAAACACAATAAACCACTGACATCATCTCTGCACAATTACAAGCAAATGTCGAAATTGTCTCTCACATAGACATGCACACAGGCACACAGAGCCATACAGACACAGAGAAAAACACACACACACACACAGAGTCAAATACAGACACACACACAGGCAAAACAGACACATACAGGCAAACACACAGCCAAACACAGTCACACACAGACACACACACACAGGCAAATATAGACACACACACACAGGCAAATATAGACACACACACAGACAAATACAGGCACACGCACAGGCAAATACAAACACACAGGCACAGAGAGATACAGACACACACACACACACATCCATCACACAAGTCAACCTTCCACCCATTCACTTCATGTACACGGCTCACTGCCTTGGAAAGGAAGCCAACATCATCAAACCTCTCCCACCTTGGGTTATAATCACTTCCAACTGCTTTTGTCAGGCAGAAAATGCAAAAGCTAAAACACACACACACCAACATGTTCAAGAACAGCTTCTTCCCTGCTGTTATTGGATGCTGAGTCGACCTCTTAAATTTCAAATCAAATGTTGATCTTGGTTTTTGAGCACCTTCTTTGCAGCTGTAAGTTTGTATTCCTTGCTCTGTTTTATTGTCCTATGATATTTGTACTGTATGACTTGACTGTCCTGCATGCACATCAAAACTTTTCACTGTACCTTGATACATATGACATTAATACATCAAATCAAATCAAAACCATCAGAGATCAAAGCTCAACAATTAGAACTTGTTCCTTTGATATGTAGAGGTAGAGGAGATGGTGACATTATAGTAATATACCCATTAGTAATCCAGCAGTCCAAACTAATGTTATAGAGTCATGGAGCCATAGAGTCATAGAGATGTACAGCATGGAAACAGACCCTTTGGTCCAACCCATCCATGCTGACCAGATATCCCAACCCAATCTAGTCCCACCTGCCAGCACCCAGCCCATATCCCTCCAAATCCTTCCTATTCATATACACATCCAAATGCCTCTTAAATGTTGCAATTTTACCAGCATCCACCACTTCCTCTGGCAGCTCATTCCGTACCCGTACCACGCTCTGTGTGAAAAAGTTACCCTTTAGGTTTGTTTTATATCTTTCCCTCTCACCCTAAACCTATGCCCTCTCGTTCTGGACTCCCCAACCCCAGGGAAAAGACTTTGCCTATTTATCCTATCCATGCACCTCATAATTTTGTAAACGTCTACAAGGTCACCCCTCAGCCTCCGACGCTCCAGGGAAAACAGCCCCAGCCTGTTCAGCCTCTCCCTATAGCTCAAATCCTCCAACCCTGGCAACATCCCTGAAAATCTCCTCTGAACCCTTTCAAGTTTCATAACATCTTTCCGGTAGGATGTTCTATGGACTTGAGTTCAAACACCATCATAGTGTCTGGATAGAATTCCAATCCAATTAATAAATGAGGCATTTAAAGCTAGTCTTAGTAATGGTGACTTTGAATCTACCGTAAATTGTTGCAAAGCTCATCTGATCCACTAATGCCCTTGAGGGAGGGAAATCTGCTGTCTTTACCCAGCCCACAACAGCCTCCAGATACACAGCAGTTTGGATAACTTAACCGTCGTCTAAGATGAGTCCATTTCTCTGCTCTGTAGACCAGGGCTGTTGTGGCCAACTTTGTGCTCTGCAGATGCGATAGATGAGGCTGACTAACTCAGCTATATTCAGGGATGTAACCTGCAGCCATCAGTGCAGTGCAAACAGCCCTACCCATTGGGTTCTCACTCCTGCCAATCAACTTACCACTGGCTCCTCAGGATCATCTCAGAGTCATAACTAATTTCTCCAGCTTCAATGCTCAGAACCAATCAACTATTTGCACACAGGAAACTCTGTCAAAAACAGCAATTCCTCTTTAAATCACAGTTAAAGGTGATGCAATTTGTCTTCCTGCTTTCCACTTTAGTTCACTTACTAGTATTATCTTTCAGTTGTATTTAGTGTCTTATGATCTAGCTGCGCAGATTGAGAAGCTCTCTTTTTTAATCCATCTTTTTCATTTCAGGCAAATCTTGTAGACTGAGGATTGGCAATGAAACATAAAAACTTTGTGTGATTTGTAAGGATCAGCTATTGGTGAATAGACCACCGCAAGAGGATCAATAATTTCTTTAAAAAAGATTGAATTTACAATAATTAAGAAGACAGTCTTTTATATTCCAAATGAAGTAAGTGAAATGCCAAAGCTTTTTGCAATATTAAATGTTGAACTCCATGTTTTATAATTACTGATTAGTTATGCATCACAGTTGATGCTTTTGACATTTCTAATCATTATTCAGTTAAGATCAACACCCGCTCTATTCTTATTGCAAATGTTTGAACTGTTTTGAACACCAATAACTACTTATCCAGCTTCTTGACTGTAGGAGAAAAGTCCTAAGATACTTCAAGCTGAGAATAATCAACCAGAATTTGACATTGAGCCACATAAGGCAATATTAGGACAGGTAACCAAAAGTGCGATCGAGTTAGTTAGGTTTTAAAGACTTAAGGATAAGAAAAAGATAGAGAGGCTGAGGGATGAGATTTTAGAACCGGGAGACCAGGTAGCCAAAGGTATGTGTGCCCACTAAAATCAGGAGTGGTCAAAGATCCAGTATTGGAGGAACATAGACATATCAGAGGGCTGTAGAGCTAAAGGAAGTTATAGGGAGTCATGGAGCGATGAAAATTAGGGACATGCAAGGTGAGAAATGGCAAACAGTATTAAGACCAGAAACCAGCGTCTGTAAAATAGCATAAGACATTTTCATCAGTTCAATAAAAAGAATGAATTAATGATGAATCTTCCCATATGATTAATAGTGTTCACATTTTATCTTTACTTGCCATCATAATTAATATAATGACAATATTTTGTGAATTAATCGGAAGATGGCGAGTTTCTCTGAAGTTAATGAGGTGGCAGGAATTAACATTGCAAGTATATAAAACATTGTTAAAAGGAAACAAACTGGGTTTTATAAATGTCTAATTGTTCTTCTACTTCATCAAGTTTGGTTTCTTGTGAAAAGTGACATGCTGACAGTGACAAACATTGTCCGGTAATTGACATTATTTTTCTTACATCACTCAGGTATTATTGACGAACCAGAAATTAGCTTCACTCCTTACTGCACCTTTGGAAAGTATTTAATTAACTGCAGTCTAAAATAATTAGCTTTAGGTTACTGATGATTTCATTAGCTTTGGTTTCTCCACTCCATGTAGACATTGTGGTTAGGGTAAGTCTGCTGACTATGGTGACAGGATAATGGATAAGGAGTCTGGGAGAAATAATGGCAAGATTGACCAGCCTAATGAAAAAGAGAAAGACAAAGATAGAGGAGAATATAATGACTCCTGGGTCTGGTCTTAAAGTATATTGTTTAAAAAATGTCATGAATAAGAGAAAGTGTTGACCGTCCATGGTCAAAGTACAAAGGGGAACTGAAAGCAGACTTCAGACATGTCTAAATGGTCAACTCCTTGCCAAACATTACAAGGTTTGTTAAATAATGCCTTCTCCCCTGGTGCTTTTTGGAACTGGAGTAGGCCATTCAGCCCTTCAAGCCTGCTCTGCCATTCAATGTGATTGTGACTGATCATTCTACTCAGCACCCTATCCCTGCTTTCTCCCAGATCCCTTTCACCTGAAGAAACATATCTATCTTCAACTTGAAAAATGTGGCTCGGGATCACACTTCATCTGATTATGCTGCTGTGAAATACATTAGTGATGCTTTTAATACATTAGTGATGCTGTATAAGTGGAAGTTATCATAGTAATTCTCTACTTAAGAATGATTGGGATATACGTTGAAACTTTATTGCTGGGACAGCACAGCAGGTCAGGCAGCATCCAGGGAACAGGAGATTTGACGTTTCAGGCACAGGCCCTTCTTCAGGAATGGCCAGTCTCCTGTTCCCTGGATGCTGCCTGACCTGCTGTGCTGTTCCAGCAATAAAGTTTCAACTTTGATCTCCAGCATCTGCAGACCTCACTTTCTCCTCCTGATTGGGATATACAGCATGGTCAGGCTCCTCAATGCCAACCAGATATCCTAAATTAATCTTGTCCCATTTGTCAGTTTTTAGCCCATTTCCCTCTAAACCCTTCCTATTCATTTACCCATTCTGATGCCTTTTAAATGTTGTAATTGTACCAACCTCCACCACTTCCTCTGGCAGCTCATTTTATATATGCACTATCCTCTGCATGAAAAATTTACACTTTAAGTGTCGTTTAAATCTTTCCCTTTCACCTTAAACCAATGCCCTCTAATTCTGGACTCCCACAACCTTGGGAAAAGACCTTGTCTATTTACATAGTTTGCAGATGACACTAAGATGAGTGGCAGAGCAAAGTGTGCAGAGGACTGTGAAACTTTGCAGAGGAACATAGATACATTGAGTGAGCTGGCAGATGGAATACAATGTTAATAAATGTGAAGTCATCCATTTCGGTAGGAGTAACAGTAAAAAGAATTATTACTTGAATGGTAAAAAGTTCCAGCATGCTACGATGCAGAGGGACCTGGGTGTCCTTGTGCATGAATCGCAGAAGGTTGGTCTGCAGGTGCAGCAGGTAATTATGAAGGCAAATGGAGTTTTGTCTTTCATTGCTAAAGGGATTGAGTTTAAAAGCAGGGATATTATGTTGTAGCTGTACAGGGTGCTGGTGAGGCCACACCTGGAGTACTCTGTGCAGTTTTGGTCTCCTTCCTTGAGAAAGGATGTACTGGCACTGGAGGGGTACAGAGGAGATTCACTAGGTTGATTCTGGAGTAAAGGGGGTTGGCTTATGAGGGGAAACTGAGTAGACTGAAAATTGAGGCAGGATCTTATAGAAACAATTAAAATTATGAAGGGAATTGAGAAGGAACTTCTTCAACCAGAGGGTCGTAAATCTATGGAATTGCTTTCCAAGTGAAGTAGTTGACCCTACTTCAGTAAACATTTTTAAAGTTAAGGTAGTTTTTTGAACAATAAAGGAATTAAGGGATACGGTGAGGGTGCGGGTAAGTGGAGCTGAGGCCACTAAAAGATCAGCCATGATCTTATTGAACAGCGGAGCAGGAACAAAGGGTCAGATGCCCTACTCCTGCTCCTCGTTCCTACGATCTTATGTACCCTACCCATGTCCCTCATGATTTTGTAAATCTCTATAAGGTCACCCCTCAGCCTCCGATGCTCCAGGGAAAACAGTCCTAGCCTATTCAGCCTCTCCCTCTAGCTCAAACCATACAACCATGACAACACCCTTGTAAATCTTTTTTGTACACTTTCAAGTTTCACAACATCCTTCCTACGATGCTGCCTGACCTGCTGTGCTGTTCCAGCAATAAAGTTTCAACTCACAACATCCTTCCTACAGCAAGGAGTCCAGAATTAAATGTAGTATTCCAAAAGTGGCCTAACCAATGTCCTGTACACCTGCAAGTCCTATACACAATGTACTGACCAATAAAGGAAAGCATACCAAATCCTGTCTCCTTGCAACTCCACTGGCAATGAGCTATGAACCTGTACCCGAAGATCCCTTTGCTCAGCAACATTCCCCAGGACCTTACCATTAAGTGTAAAAGTGCCCTGATGTGTCTTTCCAGCTCCTCACATTCATTTAAATTAAACTCCATTTACTCCCTTCTTGGCCCTTCGGCCCATCTGATCAAAGCCCTTACACCGTTTCAAATTGCTGCCTCTCACCCCATGTCATAGGCCATGTTGAAACCATCCTCCTTGACTTTGTTATTGCCACGTTGTCCCAGTTCTGCTCACTTTGGGTCTGACTCTGAAATACAGATCATCTTTGTGTGTTTAATTGTGGAAAGATCCCAGTCTGAGCTTGATTGTATCGCTATTGTTCATGCCAGAGATATGGGTGTTGTAGGCAGCATTTATTGTTGAACTCCAGTTGTTCTGATGGCAGGTCAATGTAAACCATGAGACTTACCAGAGCAGTTCAAGGGTCATTTAAGATGTAACCATATTTCTGTGCATTTCGAGTGACGTAAAACTCAGATCAAATAAAGACAGCAGCCTTGTTCCCTTAAGGACCTTATTAAATGTTAGTGGTTTTTATGATAATCTGACAGCTTCATGGTAATTTTTATGGATGTAATATTTTTAGATCCAGATCTCTTCTCAAATGGAATTTGAATTCTCAGACTGATGTGGTGGGATTTGAATGAACATCCACTGGATTAATAGTCCAGGCCTCCAGAGTCCAAGTCCAAACATTAGATTAGATTAGATTCCCTATAGTGTGGAAACAGGCTCTACGGCCCAACCAGTCCACACCGACCCTCTGAAGAGCAACTCACCCAGACCCATTTCCTTCTGACTAATGCACCTAACACTATGGACAATTTAGCATGGCCAATTCACCTGACCTACACATCTTTGGACTGTGGGAGGAAACCGGAGCACCCAGAGGAAACCCACGCAGAGTTAACGTTTCAGGTTGGTGACTCTTCCTCAGAATTGGGACTCTTCTTGATTCTAGTAATTCATGAAAGATCCCCAATGCCTCTACAATCTCGGCTATTTCCTTCAGACCTCTGGGAATAGTCCATCCAGTCTGTGTGATTTATCTACCTTTAGATTTGGGAAAGGTCACCAGACCCGAAACATTAACTCTGATTTCTCTCTGCAGATGCTGCCACTCCTGCTGAGCTTTTCCAGCAGCTTCTGTTTTTGATACTCTTTGTCCCATTGTGTCTGTGGCACCTCTTTGAAGGATCTACTCAATTGGTCCCACTTTGTTGCTCAATACCTTTCACCCTGAAAGAGCTTCCTTTTCTAAGTATGTACTCAATCTCCTTTTGAAAGTTACTGTTTAATTTACTTCTATTACCCTCCCAGACCACCAGTCGCCTTGTTAAAACATTACCCCACATCTTCTTCCGAGAAATGATTTTCAGTCTGTGTCCTCTGATTTCTGGCCTTTTTCCTTTTGCGAAGAAACATTTCTTAACATAATCTCTTAATTTTATGTGCTCGGGAAAACACAATGCATTGACTTGTTTGACGAGAACCTTTAGTTAACAGGTGGATCTCTGCCCCTATGCTCTTTTAATCACAGAATCCCTATACCATGGAAACAGGTCAAAAGGCCCAAAATGTCCACTCTAAAGAGTATCCCACTCAGGACCATTCCCCTAACTAATGCACCTGACCAACATATCCTTGAACACTGGGTAATTTAGCATAGCCCATTCACCTAACCTGCACACCTTTGGACTGTGGGAGAAGACCCACACAGACACGGGGAAAATGTGTAAACTCCACACAGACAGTCACCCAAAGCTGGAATCAAATACAGGGTGCTGGTGCTGTGGAGCAGCAGTGCTAACCACTGATCCACGATGCCACCACCTTAAATAATTGCTTATTTGCCAAAAGTAATTGATCAGATCCGCTGAGAAATCATAGTTATAAATATTCATGGGTGAAAATGTGGAGATGACATTTTTTTATCAGCCAAAATTTAAGAAGCCATGAGTTCAGGTAGTCCCACAGATGGTAACAATTAATGCCTGTTAAGTTTTAATGTATGTCTTTCTGTTACAGAGTTGTTTGTGGTATCATGTAAATTGCTGAGAAAATGTTGTTTGATAGCACTCATCCCTTCCTGATGATCAGGAGTGGTGAACAAAGACCAACCCCCCATCTCTAGAATAGAGCTACCAGGCCTGTTGTCAAGGAAAGGCCACCAGCATTCTCAAAGATCCATCCCACCCTGGCAATGTTTTTCTACAACCTCTACCATCGGGGAGAAAGCACAGAAACCTGAACACACGCACCAGCCGGTTTCAAAACAGTTTCCACCCCACTGTTAGAATACTGAATGGACTCTCAAACTCTTAACATTCGCCTGCACCTGTGTTTGTGTTTTTGCCGCTGTTTACCTATTATTTACTATCTATGCTACTTAACTCTGTGATCTGCCTGGATTGCTCTCAAGACAAAGCTTTTCACTGTGCCTCGGTACACGGGACAATAAATTCAATTCAATTCAATTCAAGAATAGGTTGATGGGATCGTGCGTGATCAGGTTGGATTTATCTTACCTTTTACCCAAGCAAGAACTGATTAGTTTTTGCTCAAGTTTCAATTCCAGACCTTTTTAAACATTATCTATGAATATAGGAAGATAAAGTGAAATATTTTAGTTTTCTTTTAAGACATTGTGGATAGTTTTTTTCAGTGTGTTCTTAAAAGTCTAATCTGCTGAGTGCAAATTGTCATAGCTATCAAAGCATGAGCCGAGTTTTCAGAGCAGGTTGTTGGATATACATTGGCTTAAAGCTTCCTCAGTGAGATGGAAACTTTTATATTTTTCCCTCTGTTTTGTATTTACACAGCATCAACCAGTCAGGAAAGAAATCTCAAGGAAAAGTGAGTATAATTATATTGAAAGACAATATGGTGTTTTCCTTTTATTCAGTCTTGGGACATAGGTGTCACTAGCAAGGCCAGCATTTATTTCCCATCCCTAGCTCGCCTTGAGAAAGGTGGCGAGCTACTTTCTTGAACCATGTGCAGTCCATGTACTGTCGGAAGAAGCAGGGCTATGTGCTGCTCCCATCTGCTTTTGTTCCCTTTTTTCTTTTTACTTATTCTCTGTTTCTTTTCATCTTTTTTTGTCTTTCATCTGTTTTTCTTTTCTTTAAAACCTTTTGCAGTGTGTTAATCAGAACTGCAGTGAGAGTGGGCCACGCACCGAATGACGGCAGTCGCCAGATGGTCGGAGGTGGTGGCATGGGACTTTTCAAGATGGCGTCGCTGGCAAGATGACACCTCTGAGGGAGGGTGGTCGCAGCAGGACGCTTGGTGAGGTGGTAGCCTGGCTTGGCAGCACAACCAGGGAATCCTGACTGCAGTATGCCCAGACCAGGGAGTCAAAGAGAACAACAAAAATATAAAAGAGAAGCACAGCACAGGAACAGGCCATTCAGCCCTCCCAGCCTGTGCTGATTATCATGCTCCAACTAGACTAAAAAACAAACCATCTGCCCTTATTCAGTCTGTATCCCTCTATTCCGTCCCTATTCATGTAACCATCCAGATGCCTCTTAAATGTTGCTAATGTACCTATTTCCACCACTTTTTCTGGTAGCACTCCTACCATTCCAGGCTCCTACCACTCTCTGTGTGAAAAACTTCCCTCATACATCTCCCTTAAACTTTCCCCTACTCACCTGTACTCCCTTCTAATTGAAACTTTAACCCTGGGGAAAAAGTCTCTGTCTACCTACTTCTGAATAAGCCTCTCATACTTGTGTAGACCTCTATCATGTCTCCTGTCAGCCACAGTCTTTCTAGTGAAAACAATCCTCATCTTTTTAACCTTTCCTCATAACCAATACCCTTGAGACCAGGTAATGTCCTGGTGAACATTTTCTCCAAACTTGCACGCCCTTCTGGTAGTATGGCGACCAAAACTGCACACAGTACTCCAAATGTGGCCTAATGAGGGTCTGTAAAAGCTGCAATATAGTTTGCCAACTCTTGTACTCCATGCCTCGGCCGATGAAGGCAATGTGCCATATGCCTTCTTAAAAACCTTGACCACCTATGTTGCTACTTTTAGGGAACTATGGGCCTGTGCGCTCAGATCTTTCTGCATGCTAATGTTCCTAAGGGTTCTGCCATTTACAGTGAAGTTTACACATAAATCTGATCTTCTAAAATGCATCACCACGCATTTATCTGGCGTCATCAAGGCAGTAGTGGAGTTGGGGATTCCCGATTATCGGTGATGTGGTGGGACAGTGGAGCTGGGGATTCCTGGTTATTGGTGAGGTGGTGAGACAGTGGAGCTGGGGATTCCTGGTTATTAGTGAGATGGTGGAACAGCGGAGCCAGGGATTCCTGGTTATCGTTGAGGCATTGGTACAACAGAGCCGGGGATTCCTGGTTACCGGTGCGGCGGTGGGACAGTGGATGCCGGGGATTCCTGGTTATCGGTGAAGCGGTGGGACCACGGAGCCAGGGTTTACCGGTTATCGGTGAGGCAGTGGGACAGTGGAACCCATGATTCCTGGTTATCAGTGAGTCAATGAGACAGTGGAACTGGGGATCCCTGTTGTGCGGTAAGTGTGTGTTCATCACGGGGCCCAGTATCGGCGAGGTGAGCTCAGTGGCAAAAATATGGCACAAAAAGTATGGTGACTCCTACATTGGTGGGTCAGGTGCAAGCGGCGGTGAGGTGATGGATGAGCGGTCATGGTGTAAGTGTCACTAGTGAGCCAGCTCAGGACCCATGGCAGAGGCAGCGGCACGAAGATAGACCCTCTTACTGTTCTTAAACTACTCAAAATGGCACCAGAATATGTGGACAGTCGAAGCTTTTGAGTGTTTTACTGTGTTATTCACTGTAAAGAGCAAGTGACAATAACTCATTCAAATTAAATCAAATCAGGAAGAGAGTTCCAGGACTTTGACCCAATGATGCTGAAGGAGCAACAAAATATTTCCAAGTCAGGATGGTGTGTGGGTGGAAGAGAGGGTGGTATTCCCATGTCTCTGCTGTCCTTGTCCTTCTAGATGAATGTGGGTTTGCTGTCTAAGAAAGTGCTGTCATAGGTATTTGTTCTGAATAGCCTGTCCACTTGCCTTTCTTTCTTTCTGTCCTCCTTTGGCAATCTTTAATATTTTGAAGCAGAGAGCACCAGGATGAATCATTTGTTCTATTTTCATGGCAGCGTCATGCTCACCTCTGAGTGTTGGATGCAAAGGCAGTTGGAGCTCAGGCAACTGAAGCTGCTTCGGTCTTAGGTACCGCACAGAGGAACTCAATGACACCCGGGGACTGAGATATTGGTCTTCAATAACCCCAGCCAAATTCTATGTGCACAGCAGGTCTCCAGGTGGAGGGTTTTTCCCCGACTTTTACAACGAGATCTAGGTGTTCTTGTAAATCAGTCAATGAAAGCAAGCATCTTCTGGATTAGTGGTGCTGGAAGAGCACAGCAGTTCAGGCAGCATCCGAGGAGCAGTAAAATCGACGTTTCGGGCAAAAGCCCTTCATCAGGAATAAAGGCAGAGAGCCTGAAGAGTGGAGAGATAAGCTAGAGGAGGGTGGGGGTGGGGAGAAAGTAGCATAGAGTACAATAGGTGAGTGGGGGAGGGGAAGGGGAAATGAGGAAACTGTTGAAGTCCACATTGATGCCCTGGGGTTGGAGTGTTCCGAGGTGGAAGATGAGGCGTTCTACCTCCAGTCTGGTGGTGAGGGAGCGGTGGTGAAGGAGGCCCAGGACCTCCATTTCCTCGGCAGAGTTGGAGGGGGAATTGAAGGAGGCCCAGGACCTCCATGTCCTCGGCAGAGTTGGAGGGGGAGTTGAAGGAGGCCCAGGACCTCCATGTCCTCGGCAGAGTTGGAGGGAGAGTTGAAGGAGGCCCAGGACCTACATGTCCTCGGCAGAGTGGGAGGGGGAGTTGAAGGAGGCCCAGGACCCCCATAAAAGCAAGCATGCAGGTACAGCAGGCAGTGAAGAAAGCTAATAGCATGCTGGCCTTCATAACAAGAGGAATTGAGTATAGAAGCAAAGAGGTCCTTCTGCAGCTGTACAGGGCCCTGGTGAGACCGCACCTGGAATATTGTGCACAGTTTTGGTCTCCAAATTTGAGGAAAGACATTCTGGCTATTGAGGGAGTGCAGCGTAGGTTCACAAGGTCAATTCCCGGAATGGTGGGACTATCTTATGCTGAAAGATTGGAGCGACTGGGCTTGTATACCCTTGAGTTTCGAAGGCTGAGAGGGGATTTGATTGAGACGTATAAGATTATCAAAGGATTGGACATTCTGGAGGCAGGAAGCATGTTTCCGCCGATGGGTGAGTCCCAAACCAGAGGACACAGTTTAAAATAAGGGGTAGGCCATTTCGAACAGAGTTGAGGAGAAACTTCTTCACCCAGAGAGTGGTGGGTGTGTGGAATGCTCTGCCCCAGAAGGCTGTGGAGGCCAAGTCTCTGGATACTTTCAAGAAAGAGTTGGATAGAGCTCTTAAGGATAGTGGAATCAAGGGTTATGGGGATAGGGCAGGAACAGGATACTGATTGAGGATGATCAGTCATGATCATATTGAATGGTGGTGCAGGCTTGAAGGGCAGAATGGCCTACTCCTGCACCTATTGTCTATTGACTCCTGATGCTTTCAATTTTACTGGGGGCTGCTTGATATCATACCCTGTTTAGATGTCATATTGACCTCAAATGCAGTCAATGTTCCCTCTGCACCTCATCTGCACTGTCAATATTTGACCAGAACTGTAATGAGGTCTGGAGCCATGTGTTCACTTTAAAATAAAAGCCCAGAGTTTTTGAACTTTTACACATTTAACTTAACTCCGACACTTCTACATTTCGTGGTTGTAAATTTGCTGTGTCAGAGATTACCACCATGAATAATGGCTTGACTGGTGGCCCAAACTCATTACAACTGCTCGCCTATAGACTCCTGCCTACCCCCATGCAGCCTATTCAGTCAGACACACAGAAATAAAGGAAGCAGCCGTGAATTGAACATAGATTAAATGTGATGGGTAGACCAAAGAGGAAGAGTGAATAAGAATCTGACAAATCAGTGCCTTTTAGAGAATGGTAAATGTCGCAGTTTTCCTCCTCAAATACCTCACAGAAGCTGATCTTCATCAGCCACTTGCAAAATAACACAAGGCTTTCTTAATCTAATACTTTCTTTCTTCAGATCATTTATGAAATCTGGTTAAGTTTGAAATGTGTCGCTGATTGCATGTGTTACTCCATCAGAGAAAGCCTCAATAGTTTAAGAAAGGAATTCAAGCCTAATTTTTACTGTTTAATTGACGATGCAGACCTGTCTCCTTCACATTTTAAAATAATTAAACTGAGCTTTCTCAGCTCTATAAAGTACAAGAATTATTTTTCCCAATTTGCACTGATGAAAGGGTAAATCAGTACAAAGGCATCTGACTCTGTGTGAGCAGGAACCAAAATCAGAAATAACACACACTGAAATGAATCCAATTGATAATGTCTTATATGACATCAGCCCCAGTTTCATTTTGTGAAGAATTTATTTGAGAACAGTCTCTGGAGTGTACAAAAACAAGAACATTTTGTTTCCAAACACTGACGCTCAGGTAAAGCTACAATAATATGTACTTGTTACCTTGTGAACAACATACAACTCTCCCCTTGTTTTACACCTTTACACATTATAGCATGTATTCCAGTGCATTTAAATTTAGCACAAAGCCAAGATTCAGTGATGACAATTTGTCTCTAAATTCTCCAATTCACAATTTTTCATCTCGTTTCTTTCACTTCATGAAACAATTTGATATAAACTCGTCGTAAGCCATATCTGATTGTAATTTATGTCGAAACTACAGAAGGCAAATGGCCATTCGGCCCAATAGCAGCTTTCTCCAATTTGATTTATATCATCTCCACCAAATCCTCCTCGTCCCCTTTCTGCCATGTATAATGATTTTGTTTCTCCAAAATACTTCAATATGATGATGAAATTTTTAATTTGACAAAACAGAAGCACTTACCATTTTGCTGTATCGGTTGTCTTTTTGAACCTGCCAAGAAATACTGCCCCTCCAAAGCTATGCCATTATTTCAGGTGTGGTGAACTCAGCTTGAAGATAGAAGGTGAAGGCGAAAAGGAGACTGTCCATTTATCACACTCACTACGCTCACACTGAGCGAGAAACCCCAGTAATAGGCCATGACAGAGCCCTAACACTGAGACCTTTTCATTCAGCCAGATTGGTGCATACAAATGTTGACAATACACCATTCAGAGTCACTGTGGATATTCTGCATTTTTTAAATAGTTGAAGACATTGGACAATATGGAGGGGGTGACGAAAACTTGGTCAGGAGCTGACCTGGAATTAGGGTGCTATAAAAACAAGTCGCTGTTAAGTTCGGATATAAATCTGTAACAAACAAAACATTGTTTCATGCAGATGTAGATCAGAAATGCCTGCATTATTGATGTCTGAATTGACCTGCAGTTCCAAGCAAAATAGCACTTACTGCACCCTTGCTTTGTGTGCGCAGTTCTTCAATAAATAAAACAAACGTTTATTCACAATCGACTGTAGATTCGTTAAAATCCCAAACTCAAATGAACTGTGTGTAAATCCAACAGATCTTGAACAGGAACATAAGTTGTTTGTCAGAAGGTGAAATGGACAGTTTTGTAATGTTTGTCTATTTCGAGGTTTGACAGTAGCATTCATTCACATTTGGTACTAATCCACTTCATATGTTGATTAATACCAGGCTCTCAGTTCAGAGGTTCTATAAGTGAGGGAACCGGGAGGTCGTTTGCTTGGAGAAATGCAAATTCTATAGAGAATTAGAAATCAGCAATCCAATAATGTTCTGTACATGGAATATTCCATCTTATTTTCCTAATACTTCAAAGTTATTCATTAAGGAGGGCAGACAGGATGCAAAATGTGTGTGTGTCTTTATGTGATTGTCTGTGTCTGTGTGGATGTGGGGGATGTCTGTGTGGATCTGTGTATGCTTACGTGAATGATTGTGTGTCAGTGTGAATGCGTGTGTGTTTGTATGTATGGATATCTGTGAGTGTGTTTCTATGTGGATGTGGGGGGTGTCTATGTGGATGCATATATGGCTGTGTAGATGTGTGTGGGTCTGTGGGTGGGAGTTTGTGTGTGTGTGTGTGAGAG
>NC_057724.1:77292035-77316451 GCF_004010195.1 Chiloscyllium plagiosum | reverse complement strand
GTGGGTCTATTTGTGTGTGTGGGAGAGAGAGAGAGTGTGGATGTTTGTGTGTGTGTGTGTGTGGGGTGTGTGGTGGGTCTATTTGTGTGTGTGGGAGGGAGAGAGAGTGTGGATCTTTGTGTGTGTGTGGGGGGGGCGTGGTGGGTCTATTTGGGTATGTGTGTGTGTGTCTGTTGGGTGTGTTTGTGTGGGTAAATGTGTGTGCGTGTGTGTCTGTTTGGGTGTGCCTGTGTGGTGGTGCCTGGGTGAATTTGGAAAGAGGAACCTTATAACCCAGGACAGTCTGAAATTCCAAACCGACAGGTGGCACATAAACCTGAATGATGAGAAATGGAGGGTGCATTGAACAGCAGTTAACTGTACTCTTGTCAAGCCCTAATAGAGAGACAGTCAAGCTCCTGGTTACTTCGAGGCGTCACCTTTAGAGAGAATAAGATCATCTGTCTGACCGGTGTCACTTTTAAATATGATAGATGAGGTTTTCATTACCATCATCCCGAGGCTTTAGAGAGAGAGAAAAAAATCCCTTTCAGTAGCCGGTGGAGCTCCTTGAATATGTTATATTCATCCTGAAAATTGCAGCTATCACACATAGTCCTATCAGTGCATTATCCGATCACTTATTCCAGCATTCAGCTATTGAAATCTATGCTGCATGACTCCTGGCAAAAACAAGTTGTCTACCTTACCATCCCAGCTACACCTGAACTATTACACATCATCAAAGCCTTAATTTAACTATTACATTACAGCAACTCAGTACCAACTTCCTATCCTCTGTGATATTATGGAAAAATGATACGTAATACTAGCATATGCATGGGAAACAACACAGGGGGCAGGTGTCCTGCTTTCTTTCTGACATTAAACACAGGCTGCAGAACATTTAAGCTGAGCCATGGTTTGTGCAGTTTGAAAGATGGTTTAATTTTATTTTTAAAAGGACAAGCATTTGAAATGTCATTTTCTTAAAGAATGCATCAATAAACATTTCCCCATGGTTTGAATATCAATGATTCTAGCTTTGACCTAAGGTAAAGCAAAATTTTAAATTCATTAATATACTTTTATTAGTTTGCCTTGTCAAACATTTATTTTTTAAAAATTAAGTTAGCAGATGAATTATGGTCTACACATAAGGTGGATCTAATAACTTTTCCATCGCAACTTTTATCAATTAATTCAAACTGGTTAAATAGTTAGTCCTTTTCACACAAGGAACATCTATAAGAGACACTGTCCGCGCAAACGTAAAATGCTTTCCTTTCATATAATTTTGTCAGTTTTTAATTAAAATCTTACCAAGGTCTTCTGCTTTTTTTAAAAAAATAAATTGTGGCATTTAATTCTACATCACATCAAAAGGATATGTGTCATTCTGTGGGTGTGTGTGAAAGGCAATGAGACTGTAAGAATAGCAGAGTAGAATGCAAGATGTTACTATAGCGATAGGGTCAGATCGGTATACTGGAAGACAGTTGTGGAACCATATGCCCATTGTGTACCCCTCAGTGAAGGTAGTCTTTGGAAGATTTTTAGTGCTATAATCTTCATCTGAAATTTTTACATGAAGCATCTATATGTTTTGACGTGATCATTAGTGTAGGGATCACAGTGGAATTGGATTTCTGTCAACACCTTTGTTAATTAGAATTGGCCATTTTCCAACACACAAATTCATGACCATATGTCCTTTTAACTGGCTAGGCCCCAGTTGCCAGCTAATTAAATTTTCTTCACCTATAAGTACAAAGTAACAAAGCTCAACCACCCCTCCCCTCACAAAAGCCTAAACGCTGTTCTCCATTGTGTAGCTGACCCATGACCTTGTCTGTGATTGGCAGAATGGTTGACGGACACAACTTAGCAATTTCCAATCAAATCCTGCTAATTGAGAAATGTCTTGAAGTAAATGGCTAGAAAATAATAACAGGGAATTATTTCTTTGTTTGCATTCCATTCTTTAAAATATACATTTGTACAGTTATACTTTTCTACATCACCACCAACAATTCCATACTTTCATGTTCTGCACCCAATCTAGTCATTTAGACTCAGAGTCATAACAACTGTACAGTGCGGAAACAGACCCTTTGCTCCAACTCATCCACACTGATCAGATATCCTAACTTAATCCAGTCTCAACTGCCAGCATTTGGCCCACATCCCTCTAAACCCTTCCTATTCATATACCCATCCAGATGCCTTTTAAATGTTATAATTGTAGCAGCCTCCACCACTTCCTCTGTCAGCTCATTCCATACACGTACCACCCTCTGTGTGAAAATGTTGCCCCTTAGACCCCTTTTAAATCTCTCCCCTCTCACCTTAAACCTATGCCCTCTAGTTGGTTCTCAGGATTTGGGCAGCACTGTAACGTTACATTCATTGTCCAACCAGAAGAAAAGTCCAGAGAGTTTTCCCAACGAAGTGGAGTTAGATTTGTTTGTGCAAGTGATTGGCATTAGCCCCGTAGTGTGAATCAAGTGTCACACATAGGAACAATCTTTCTGTTTGGAGAAGGAAATCTGTGAAACAGTTGGGCTGTCAACAAACACATCAAAGATTTACACGCAGACATTTTTTGTACTAATGAGAACTCAGTTGGTAAAGGGCTCAGCTCTTACATTAAAGAAGGATGTTGATTGTTGATATTATCTTGTGTAGAGTCAGTACAGTACTGAGGAAGTGCAACATTGTTAGTATCAACCAACACCTTTCAAAATCAGTTATTTTGTGATGTGAGCTTATAAATTACCAGTTTCATTATGTTTACTCTCATAATTTGACCTACAAATGTTAGGAATTGGAGAAGTCCAGTGAGCACCTTCAGACTGCCATTCACTCAAGCATCGCTAAATCAGTCTTTTTTCCATCTTGGCTTCACATCCATTAGCATTCTCCCTCAACAGAAATCTCTTAATCTGACTTGGAAACTCCCTCAGCATCTCCAGCCCTTTGGGGTAGGGTCCCAGATTACTACACCCTGATTGGATTTGAATATCTGATTCCTGGACTGTTGGGCTGTGTGGCCCCGACTGATGGTGCTACTGGACATAAAATCGGGCTTGATGGATCATGTTTTGTTTTTCTCTTCCTTACTTTAACCTAATGATCATTCACCAAAATATAATCACACATTACGATAGACTTAAGTCTCAACTTCACCCTCTGCAACTTGGATCCATAGCTTCCTGACCCACTGACCACAATCTTCGAGGAGAAAGTGAGGACTGCAGATGCTGGAGATCAGAGCTGAAAATGTGTTGCTGGAAAAGCGCAGCAGATCAGGCAGCATCCAAGGAGCAGGAGAATCGACCATTCGGGCATGAGCCCTACTTCAGGTGATTCCTGAAGAAGGGCTCATGCCCGAAACGTCAATTCTCCTGCTCCTTGGATGCTGCCTGACCTGCTGTGCTTTTCCAGCAACACACTTTCACCACAGACCACAATCAGTGAAGATAGGGAACAGCACCTCCTTCACAATAACCCTCAATACTGGAGCCTCCCCTCCCCCAAGGATGTGTTCTCAACCCCCTATTGTACTCCCTATGCACCCATGAATGAGTTGCCTAATTCTGAATGAACACCCTCTCCAAGCTTGCTGAAGCCATCACTGTCGTAGGATGGATATCTAACAATGATGACTCAGAATACGAAGTGAGACGGAGGGCTTGGTGTCATGGTACAATGGTAACAATCTCTCTCTCAATGACAGCTAAAACTAAGGAACTGATCATTGACGTCAGGAAGAACGGAGGAGAACATGTCCTCATCTACATCAACGGAGCAGAGGTTGACTATAGTCGGCAATATCTCTGAGATGCAATGAACCATGATGCAATATAAAGCTGATCCAGATTGAAACGTTAACTCCGGTTCTGTTTCCACAGGTGCTGCTGGACCTGCTGAGTTTCTCCAGCATTTTCCTTGTTGGTTTACGATCTCCAGCATCTGTGATTCTTGGTTTTATTTCAATGAAAATCGTGGAGGTGTCAGACCAGCCTGCCCCACAATGGAGTCAGCCCAGTCAGCAGTAGGAGGGTGATGGTTCATGATCATAATCAGCCACATCCTTAAACCGTCCTTGTCAAAATCTGAAAATTTGGGATTGGGGTTAGGAATCCCGAGTCCAGGATCTATTGTTAATTCTCAAGGGCTCTTCACTCACTCTGATAGACCAATATATACAATTAGGAAAAAACAAGGACTGCAGATGCTGGAAACCATAGTCTGGATTAAAGTGGTGCTGGAAAAGCACAGCAGATCAGGCAGCATCCGAGGAGCAGGATAATCGATGTTTCGGGCAAAAGACATTCATCAGGAATAGAGGCAGGGACCCTCCAAGGTGGAGCTGGGGAGAAGATAGCAAAGAGTACAATAGGTGGATGGGGGTGGAGATGGAGGTGATAGGTCAGAGAGGAGGGTGGAGTGGATAGGTGGGAAGGGGGATTGGCAGGTAGGACAGGTCATGGGGACAGTGCTGAGCTGGAAGGTTGGAACTGGGGTAAGTTGGGGAGAGGGAAAATGAGGAAACTGGTGAAGTCCACATTGATGCCCTGGGGTTGAAGTGTTCCGAGGCGGAAGATGAGGCGTTCTTGAATATTTTGAAAAGAATATTTCAAAGCAGGGGATATTAGCTACAGCAGCAGAAATATTGCATTTTCAAAGAAAGCAAACTGCCAGATAGAGACTGCAAGTGTGTAACAAACTCAGGCAGAGGTCACATGTCATTGTTTGTGGGTGTAATACAGTTTAGTTTTGAATATGGACAGTTAGAAAGAACTTAGCACAGGGGCAACTGTCTTTGCCACCTCTCAGTTTTGAGAGTTCAAAGCACTAGAAGACTTCATTATCCAAAGTGCAGAATTCTTAAAAGAGAAGACTGAATCTACATCACTGTCTCCAGATGAAATAAATTCAATTTATCGTGATGGATCCCAGAAGAAACCTCAAACCAACAACTCATGCCAAAAATGCCTTTGGCTGCAGACAAGCAGGAGGTCAACTGTAAATAATTCATTTTTTCTGAATTTAAATTAACATTCTTAACCATGAGAATGGAATAGTGTAGGTTAGATGGGCTGTAATGGAATAGTGTAGGTTAGGTGGGGTTGTGGGCGGCACGGTGGCACAGTGGTTCTCACAGCGCCAGAGACCCGGGTTCAATTCCCACCTCAGGCGACTGACTGTGCAGAGTTTGCACATTCTCCCCGTGTCTGCGTGGGTTTCCTCCGGGTGCTCCGGTTTGCTCCCACAATCCAAAAATGTGCAGGTTAAGTGAATTGGCCATGCTAAATTGCCCATAGTGTTAGGTGACGGGGTAAGTGTAGGGGAATGGGTCTGGGTGTGGACTTGTTGGGCCGAAGGGCCTGTTTCCACACTGTAAGTAATCTAATCTAGGAGGGCGGTGCTGAGTTGGAGGGCTGGATCTGGGATAAGGTGGGGGAGGGGAATACATCATATCATCTTCCACCATTTCTGACATCTAAAAACAGACCCTGCCACCAGGGATATATTTCCCTCCCCACCCGGATTTTATAAACCTTATAAATCATGAGAGGCATGGATAGGGTAAATAGACAAAATCTCTTCCCTGGGGTGGGGGAGTCCAGAACTAGAGGGCATAGAAACCAAAAGAGCTGAAAATGTGTTGCTGGAAAAGCGCAGCAGGTCAGGCAGCATCCAGGGAACAGGAGAATCGACGTTTCGGGCATAAGCCCTTCTTCAGGCTTATGCCCGAAACGTCGATTCTCCTGTTTCCTGGATGCTGCCTGACCTGCTGCGCTTTTCCAGCAACACATTTTCAGCTCTGATCTCCAGCATCTGCAGTCCTCACTTTCTCCCCATAGAAACCAAAAGAGAAAATGCTGGAAATTCTCAGCAGGTCTGGCAGCATCTATAAGGGGAGAAAAGAGCTGATGTTTCGAGTCTAACTGACCCTTTGTCAAAACTATAAAAAGGGAGAAATAGGGAGGTACTTATATGAGGCTGAGAGAAGTTGAGTCATGGCTCCAGAAGCAAAGGTGAAGAGGTGATAATGACAGTGCATAGAGAGATTATAGGGAGATGCACTGTCATTATCACTTTTTTATTGCTATCTTTGCTTCCGGAGCCATGACTCACTTTCTCTCAGTCTAGTATAAATACTATTTCCCCCTTTTTTTAGCTTTGACAAAGGGTCAGTTAGACTCGAAACATCAGCTCTTTTGTCTCCTTACAGATGTTGCCAGACCTGCTGAGATTTTCCAGCATTTTCTCTTTTGGTTTCAGATTCCAGCATCCGCAGTAATTTGCTTTTATGTAGAGGGCATAGGTTTAGGGTGAGAGGGAAAAGATTTAAAGAAACCTATGGGGCAACATTTTCACGGAAAGGGTGGTACGTGTGTGGAATGAGCTGCCAAAGGAAGTGATGGAGGCTAATATGATTGCAACATTTACAAGGCATCTGGATATGAATAAGAAGGGTTTGGAGGGATATGGACCGGATGCTGGCAGGTGGGAGTAGATTGGGTTGGGATATCTGGTCGGCATGGACGAGTTGGACCAAAGGGTCTGTTTCTGTGCTGTACATCTCTATGACTCTATGACTCCCTTGATGCGTCCACTGTCCCCACCAACCCACCCTCCCCTGACGGTTCCTTCCCCGGCCACCACAGAAATTGCAAAACCTGCACCCACACCTACCCCTCACCTCCTTCCACATCCAACCTGTACTTCCACACACGTCATCGACAGTGTCTGATGCTTTCGATGTGGTCTCCTCTACGTTGGGGTGACAGGACGCCAACTTGCAGAACGTTTCAGAGAATATCTCTGGGACATATGGACTAAACAACCCTACCACCCAGTGGCTGAAAGCTTCACCTCCTCCTCCCATTCTACCAAGGACATGCAAGTCCTGGGCCTCCTCCACCACCAAACTCTAGCCACCCAATGCCTGGAGAAAGAATGCCTCATCTTCTGCCTTGGGACCCTCCAACCACACGGGATTAACGTGGATTTCACCAGTTTCTTCATTTCCCCTCTGATCTCCAGCATCAGCAGTCCTCACTTTCTCCAAGACAGACTTCTGTTCTTCTTTGGGGTGTGATAAATCCACCTGAGCAGATAGTCTCCGAACCATGATACATTTGACAATGCCACACTCAAATCAAGACATGTGGCTTGAACTCAGAACTCTCAAACCCCAGAGTTGCGAGAACTGAACCTGCTACAAAGCCAGGCAATACCAGCCAGAGTGTCACCTTGGCTCAGGGTGTAGCTCTCTTGCAATGCATTTATGGAGGAGTGGTTTCAACTCCCTCTTCAAAGTCTTCAGTGGGAAAAAAAAACTGGGGATGCTGAAAATCTGAAGTAAAATCCAGAAGGAGCTGGAGAAATTCAGTAAGCTGCTGAGCTGCTGGCTTCCTTGACCATATGAATGAGACATACCAGTTGGTAACTGGGTCACAGCAGTCTTAGGATCCCTTGTGGTGCAGTGGTAATGTCCCTAACTCTGAGTCAGGAGGCCTTAGTTTAAATTCTACCTGCTCCATAGAGGTATAATACCATTTCTGAACAGGTTTATTAGAAAATGTCCATTACTGTAGTTAATGCTATCAATGTAGTACTGGGCAGTTTCAATCCCCCCTTGTGTTGTTTATACACAAGCTTCTACAATCTCAGCAGTTTCGAGCACTTTCCTGGTCACTTTCCAATGTTCCACTCTTCATAAATGCTTCTGCTCTCCATATCCTGTTGTCTGACCTGACCTCTGGTTTCTCACAAAATGATTTGGCCAAAATCACATAACTCAATAACCTGATTACTGAAACAGGAAGTCTGCCATCCTCTCTTGGATCTGTTCTATATGTGAGTCCAGTCTTACTTTGGTCTGTTTGACTTTGAGTTGTCCTCTGAAGCATTCACATCTCTAAAATGGCTCGAGAGCAAGGCTAAGCCCACTTCCTCCAATTCTGCGATAGATAATAACAAGAAATAATGCTGCTCATCCCAGTGACATCTTCATCCCAAGAATCGATAAAAGAAAAGGATTTTCCAAAGGCCTCATCTTATACCACATTTCTATCGGTGTTTCTTCGCGATTAGCCACCTAAAAGGGTTGAACAGCCAGTAATATGCTGTCAAAGCATTGGGAGAAAGAGAGGACTGTAGATGGTGAAAATCAAAGTGGAGAGTGTAATGCTGGAAAAGCACAGCAGATCAGGCAGCATCCGAGGAGCGGGAAAATCAACATTTCAGACATGATGAAGGGCTTATGCCTAAAGTATCCTGCTCCTCAGATGCTGCCTGACCTGCTGTGCTTTTCCAGCACTACACTATCAAAGCATTGGGTCAACTAAATAACATTGACAACACCGTTGTCAGTCTTTTGGACAAAAGAAGATGCTGAGCAATATTTGCCTGACATCGTTGTAGCTCACTGGGCAATGCCAACTGCCTGGTCCATTCCACCCTATAACTTTTCTCTTGTTGCATTTTCAGAGATGTTCTTTTGCAAACAAAAATCAGAAACTGTGATTGGTGCAAAATGCATTACAGTCATTCTAAAATCGCTGTGTACTGCGTGCCTGGATTAACGAGTCGGTGTATCCATAAACAGGTTCAATTTAACATTCCCAAAGGAGTGTTTAGTAGAATTAGTCACCAATTTGAATTTCTAAAGTAATCTAGTCAGATTTAGGAAATGGTATTCCTATGAATCACATCACAAGATAATATAAGGGCCAGAAATTTGACAAAGTGAACATTTATAATAAAACATATGTTTTGAACCTTCCTGAGAAATTTAATTGGCTCTTCCTCAACGCTGATTCCTGACTGCACAATTACTTTGCAACTGCTTTGAATGAAACTGCTGAGAGCTCCAGAAACGTCCAATCAAACCCATACCTCCAACACTTGGCTCCGTCAGTCTGCTATCCGTTCAGGCGGGCAGTGAATGTAGCCTCAGTGCAGTCACATTGAAAAGCCCTGAATTGAAATGAAACAAACCGTGGTTCCCACCAAAGGCAAAGCATCAGGCATTCTTCAAAAGAATGGACAAGGGCACAAGGACAAACTGAAAGCTGAGAAAATGCCTTCTGAACACAGCACTGTAAAAAGGAAAGGAATGTGTTGGTGATGCCGTGAATTGGGAAGTTGTGCAATTAGTTGTGAACATCAGAGGGGACACACTGCGCCTTGTTTCATTACTGCATTTCACAGGGTCTCAGGGTAACCTAATGTGAGACTCACTAATAAGGATTGACATTTTAATGTCGCTGTCTGCTTCCGATTTGGGACCTTATATCGTATTATGAAGTCATCCCACTGCCAGCAATTTCCATTGTTTGGTTGACTTGTGCAAACTGATTACAGCTCGATATCTATTCACTGACCTGAAGAGACCTCTCCAGAACAAGGACAAAGAGAGAGCAGCGAGTCCATTTACAATAATTTAATTTCTTTGCCAATCCACTTCAATTTTGTTTTTAACAGGGGAAACCTTAAAAAGAGAATAAACTTTGCATTGCTAACAATGAAATAAGTTCGAACAAAATTGTAAATATTCTCGCCAATATCTCTTCTTTTCCGTTTTGTGCATTTTCACTCATAAATAATTTATGAGCAATTAATTAATTATAATTAATTGCATCTGAAGTACATTCATTTCCAAGCAGGAGTTAGATATAGTTCTTAGGCATCAAAGAATGCAAAGAGAAAGTAGAAACAGATGACTGAGTTGGATGATCAGACATAATTATGTTGAATGGTGAAGCATACTCAAAGGGCTGAATGGTTTACTGCTGCCCCTATTTTCTGTCTTCCTAAAATAACTTCACGGAGCCCGTTATCCCATCACCAGGTCACCCTTTATTTATCTGTGCACCATATATGACCCAGCAAGCTCAGAGCCAGTCCCTAGAGTGAGGAGAATTCCTGAATCGCCTGTTTATATCTGTCAGCCAGGACTCCCTGATGGGCCTAGGTGAACAGCCCTAATTAGGGAACTCATACTCAATGAGATCCATCCAGTCCTCATTCCAATTACTACAACTCCTATTGCTACTACGGACACAAATCAACTTTCACATACAGAAAGATCACACCAATAAAAAAATAAATAAATAAACCATTTGGGAAATGAACACTGACAAGCAAACCTCTATACCTGGCACATCGGAATCTTTGACATCGAACACAGCAGGTTGGTAGATCAACTCAGCATCTCATCTAGAAGATGGGATCATTGACAATGCAGCATAGCTCACTGTCACAGTGATGTGGCTGCTAACACTATGGGATAATTTACAATGGATGCTCTCCAGTTTTGCTCTTTTGATAGTAGATCCAAAAAAGCCACATTTATTCCAAATGCAACTGTTCGACACTGAGGCTGAAACCATGAACATTCTGCCTGAATTATGAAAGGAGCCAAACTGATAAATAAAATATAACTCCTTCATGACGTTCCATGCTAATTGTCACTGCTATGTCTTCATCATTCAACCAAATTCCAAACCCACTACCGATAGCACCTGGATGAGCAAGGCAGGACAGAGGTCCAGCTATCACCATCTTTATGTTCCCCTCCCACCCTCATCGTAACTCTGAACCATCTTACCATTTCTGCACTGTTACTGGGTCAAAATCCTGGTATTCTCTTCCTGTGGGTGTACCTACATCTCCTGGAAGCTGTGGAGAACATTGACTGCAGCGGTTCAAGATGGCAGCTCACCACCATCTTCTCAAAGCCAACTGAAGATGGGCAATAAATGCTGTTGGTGAAGCCCTTAGCCTGTAAGTGAAAAGAGAGCCCTCAAGTAAAATGCTTTCTCCTGCTGAAATGGAGTTTCAGTTCAGTACTCAGTAAATCACAAGTGAAGAGGAAACAAAAACAGAAATTGCTGGAAAAGCTCAGCAGGTCTGGCAGCATCTGTGGAGAGAAATCAGAGTTAACATTTTGGGTTGGGTGACCCTTCCTCAGAGCAAGCGAAGATGTGTTGAGATTAGAGTGAGGGAGGCCCATGTGCCGATATCGCAAATATTAACTGATTTCTTGTGGTGACTCAGGTACATAACTCCCAAAACGCGCCCCACCCAGCACCCCTGAACCTCTCCCTCTCAACAACTCTCTCTCCTGCTTTAAATTGTTCCTTAAAACCTATATCCACATGCCCAATTACTTCTTATGTGGCCCAGTGTTGCATTACATTTGATAATGTTTTCTTAAAAATTCAAATCACTCGATGTGGACATCACTGGCTGGGTCAATATTTGTTTCCTGCCCCTAATTGCCCCAGCAGGCAGTTAAGCATCAACATTGCTTTCAGTCTGGGATCACATGTAGGCCAGAACAGGTAAAGATGGCAGATTTCCTTTCCAAAAGGGTGTTAGTGAACCAGATGAGTTTTCCAAAAGTTGGTGATGGTTTTAAACTCCAAAATTTGCCCAAGGTAGGATTTGAACCGGGGTCTCCAGTACATTACCTGGGTTTCTGGATTACCAGCATAGCAACAGCACCACTAGACCATTATTTCCCAATCCGCTGCATGTTGGATGTTCAATTACATTAAAGGTGCTATCAGAATGCAAGTCTGCATTATTGATGTCTTGACTGACAGTAGTGTTTGTGGGATGAACCCCTGACCATGTAAGAACATATGGAATTGGAGCAAGAATAGATCAAATAATCACTGGAGCTTGTCCTATCATTTAGTAAGATCACAGTCGGATCCCTACATCAAAAATTTTAAGTGATCTGTAAATGAAGCAAGGGTGACATGAGAAAATATATTTTCAGCCAGTGAGCTGTTAGGATCTGGAATGCATTGCCTGGAAAAGTGGTGGAAGCAGATGCAACAGAAGCATTCAAGAGGGGCATTATTTGGATAGAAATGGTGTGCAGGGAGAGAGAATAAATGCAGGAATTTAGCACGAGGTAGTAGAACCTGTGCATATTCAATGGATCGAATGGCCTCCTTTGGCACCATAACAATTCTGTAATTTTGTGAACTCCACTTCTCCAGCCCCCTCCTTTATTTGTTTAAGAATTCCTGCCTTGGGCATATTCAACAATGTAGCATTACCCAGCACTCTGGATTCACTCTGGATTCACAGCCTTCTGAGGGAAACCTTTTCCTAAATGACCATCTTGTGAAACCTGGTTTTGGCTCACTCATTGTGTGACCCAGAGCCTGCGTGAAGTCAATTCTCTAGACTGTTCCCTGGAGATGATGAATCATAACTGATGATATTATGATGATGCTATCAGCATGGTGGCTCAGTGGTTAGCACTGCTGCCTCACAGCACCTAGGGCCCAGGTTCAATTCCACCCTCAGGCAACTGTCTGCATGGAGTTTGCACATTCTTCCTTGTCTGTGTGGGTTTCCTTTGGGTGCTCTGGTGTCTTCTCACAATCCAAAAATGTGCAGGTCAGATGGAGTGGTCATGCTAAATTGCCCAGTGTTGAGGGATATTTAAGTTGTTCTGGGAAATGGAGGTTAGGGTAGAGAGGTGAGATGGTCTTAGGAGGGGCAGTGTGGACTTGATGGGCCAAATGGCCTGCTTCCCTGCTGTAGGGATTCTACTGGCAAAGGAGAACTCTGTTTCCTGGTGATCACCACATATTCATTTGAAGGTGATTGGAGGAAGGTTTAGGGAAGATGTCAGAAATCTGTTTGTTATGCGGAGAGTGGTGGGTGCATGGAATGCACTGATGGCAATGATAGTTAAGTCAGACACATTAGAGACATTTAAGTGACACTTGGATAGGCACATTGATGATAATAAAATGAAGGGTATGCAGGTTGGTTTGATCTTAGAGTGGGATAAAAGGTCGCCCCAACATCGAGGGACGGAGGGACTATACTGTGCTGTACCGTTCTACGTTCTACATTCCATAACCCAGGGAGAGCAAAGTTATGGGACTTTACAACCAGACAGATTGATGGGCTCACCCTGGAGGATCAGGGAAGTCAGAACTCCGATTTAGCAACATAAATTGGAATGATGTTCCTTTGTCCGGGAAAGGTGTCACTGTGTTTCGTATGCGGGAGCATTTGTAACAGAGTTTCTCACAAATCACCTGTCGCCCCAATTATCAGGAGAAGTGGGATTTGTGATGAGAAGCACATACTTCAGAATTAATTTCATTAAGACATCGTGATTTGGACAATACCAAATGGGAAGTGCCCCTATTGTACTTTTATTGTGGAGAACATTTGTATGCTAATTGAAGCTATTATAAAGCAGTTTTTTCCTAATTAATCAATGATAAATTATTTCCGGCATAAAAACTTTTTTTTATTAGGCAAGGCTTTCTCCAGCTAATTAATGGACTATTCAGAATTATATGTAATACAATGATGATACTTACTATTCATGCTGAATTATTCAAATAATACCACACACTTAGATCACTAAGATGAAAGTAACATTGCAGATTTAAAACTCTCAAGTGCTCAGCTCCTATTCACTGAGAGATGTCGGTCTTCATATTTCATTAACCTCCTCGCAACTGAAGAGTGCTTTTAGCTGCTAAAGGATGATGCGAAGCTCTCAGCTTTACGATCCATCTCTCTTCTATAAGATGATGAACATGAGCCAAAGCAATTCTGCTGGGACTGGAATAGCATCCTGACAGCAGACCCTAGGTCATTCCTATGGTATCTTGGACCCAGCTAGCTCACTGTGTAGAAGGCCTTCAGCTATGGTACTGTCTTTCAGCTTGCGAACATTCCCAAGCAAAGCAAATGGTGACTTATTCGTTCCCGGGATGTGGTCATCACTGGCCAGGCCAGCATTTCTTGCCCATAGATTAGCTAAAAGTCAGGAAAATGTAGGGACTGCAGATGCTGGGGATCAGAGTCAAAAAGTCTGATCTTGATGAAGAGCTTATGATCAAAATGTCAACTCTCCGGCTTCTCAGATGCTGCCTGAACAGCTGTGCGTTTCCAGCACCACGCGTTTTGACTCTAGTTAAGAGTCAGCCAGATTGCTGTGGGTCTGACTGGGTAAAGCTGGCAGGCTGTGGCTCACTGGTTAGCACTGCTGCCTCACAGGATCAGGGACCCAGGTTCGATTCCAGCCTCGGGTGACTGTCTGTGTGGTGTTTGCACGTTCTCCCCAATTCTGTGTGGGTTTCCTCCTACAGTGTAAAAATGTGTAGGTTAGATGGATTAGCTGTGCTAAACTGCCCAACAGTGCCCAGGCATTTGGAGGCCAGATGGGTTTGTCATGAGCAATGTAGGGTTACAGGAATGGGCTGGATGCTCTTCAAATGATCAGTATGGACTTGATGGGTTAAATGGCTTGCTTTCACAATAGAGGGATTCTATGATTCTTTCCCACAAAAAGTGTGTATGAACCAGATGGACTTCTCCCTGACAATCACCTTTTTTATTAAAATCAAATTTCACCCACTGCTGTGGTGGGATTTGAACCCATTGTCCCCAGAACATTAACAGAGAGCTTCTGGATCACTAATCCAGTGACATTACCACTACACTATGACAGATACATTTTTGTTCCAGAGAGACTTGCCTTTGAGAGCTCTGCCACAATTGTGATTTCCTCCTTTCATCAGATGCCCAGCATGTCCCTCAACTTGCAAAGCTAAACATTGTTAAGCTTCATTTCTTGATAACTGTAAGTTTCACAGCAAATACAATAAATTGCTGAGAAAACAGATTTCATAAACCCATGCCTGGGTTTTAAGCACCAGCTTGATGTTCTTCATTGCACATTTTCCAAACCAGCAACAGGTAGAGGCTGCTATCTCTCGGTGTGTGTATTAAATACCGCATTGCAAGCAATTAAAGATTAGATCTTACCAACCATTTCCAACAGAGAGATATTTAGAGGATAAAGGTGTGATATCCTGCTCTATCTCTGCTCTATCTCTGCAGTTTTCTTGACCCCAGCAGCAAGGGAGAACAAGTTACAGATGTGAGAGAGATATTTTGTAAATCTTCATGGCTGCATTTTTGTGTGAGCAGCTACTAAAACATTAATAATCCCTACAGTGCAGATAGAGGCTGCTTGGTCCATCAAGTCTGCACCAACCCTCATGAAGAGCAGCCCACCCAGACCACCCCTCCAACACTGTAGTCCCCTATTAGTGGTACAGCTAATCCACCTAACCTGCATATCCCTGGAAACTATGCAACAATTTAGCATGACCATAGAACATAGAACATAGAAGAATACAGCGCAGTACAGGCCCTTCGGCCCTCGATGTTGCGCCGATCCAAGCCCACCTAACCTACATTAGCCCACTATCCTCCATATGCCTATCCAATGCCCGTTTAAATGCCCATAATGAGGGAGAGTCCACCACTGCTACTGGCAGGGCATTCCATGAACTCACGACTCGCTGAGTAAAGAACCTACCCCTAACATCTGTCCTATACCTACCCCCCCTTAATTTAAAGCTATGCCCCCTAACCGACATATTTTTAACACTGGAAAGAAACTGGAGCACCTGGAGGAAAACCACACAGGAGAGCGTGCAAACTCCACACAGACAGTCACCCAAGGCTGGAATTGAACCTGGGCCTCAGGAGCTTTGAGGTAGCAGTGCTAACATCTGAGCCATCATGCTGCTATTAAAACACAGAAGGCTATCTGAGCCAAATGTAGTGTCTGCTCTGACCCTTAAGGTTTAGGTGGCTGTAGATTTGAACCTAACCACAGGAAATGAGCTCATCAACTGGGCTTCCCAGAGGAGAAAGGTAGACAAGCAGGAGGAGGCTGGGAGAACACAGCAAGCCAGGCAGCATCAGGAGGGACAGGCAGGAGGCTGGGGGAACACAGTAAGCCAGGCAGCATCAGGAGGGGGAGAAGTCAACGTTTTGAGTGTAACCCTTCCCAGAGGAAAAAGCCAGTAATACTGAAAATGAAACATTCTGGTCCAAACTGTTATGTACATTTAAAATTGGAGTTCCAGGACACTGAGAACATATATTTCCAAGCATTCCAGATTTTTCTGCCTGGGTCATGCAAGATTTGATGTATGAGGGAGACATAGAGCCTGGAATGGGGCTAATTAGCCTGCCTTGTATGTGGAGGATCTTTGACAGAGCTTTTCAGTTTTCCCATTTCCTGCTTTCTGACCATAATCGGGTGGCACGGTGGCACAGTGGTTAGCACTGCTGCCTCACAGTGCCAGAGACCCAGGTTCAATTCCCGCCTCAGGCAACTGCCTGTGTGGAGTTTACACATTCTCCCCGTGTCTGCGTGGTTTTTCTCCCACAGTCCAAAAATGTGCAGGTTAGGCGTATTGGCCATGCCAAATTGATTGTAGTGTTAGGTGAAGGGGTAAATGTAGGGGAATGGGTCTGGGTGGGTTGCGCTTTGGCGGGTCGGTGTGGATTTGTTGGGCAGAAGGACCTGTTTCCACACTGTAAGTAATCTAATTTAATCAAAAAACTGCCCCATGAGGGTGGCTCAGTGGTTAGCACAGTATAATCTATCCACTGAATGGCCTGCTGCCTCACAGTGACAAGGACCTGGGTTTAATTCTAGCCTCAGGCAATCATCCGCATAGAGTTTGCACATTCTTCCCGTGTCTGCATGAGTTTCCACTGGCTAATCTCATTTCCTCCCACAGTCTAAAGTTAGGTGGATTGGCCATGCTAAATTGCCCATAGTGTCCAGGAGTAGGCAGGCTAGGTGGATTAATCATGGAAATGCAGGGTTAAATGGGTGGGTCCAGGAGGGATGCTCTTTGAAGGGTTGGTGTGGACTCAATGGGCTGAATGGCCTGCTTTCACACTGCAGGGATTCTATGACTTTGCAAATGGTTTCTTTTCAAGTATTTTTCATTTTGAAACAATTGCAGTTCATGGGTCCAATAACTCAGCGAGAGGTCATTTCGAGAATTGAACTTAATTCACTTGGTGAGAGTTAAACAGAATCTGAACCACCACCCTTTCGGATCACAACAACAACTCACTGGGTGAAAATAAGTCTTATCTCCCCTCCATTACTTCTGCCCATTCTCCTAGCTTTCTCTTCCAAACTGACACTGTACCTGCCTCATCAGCTCAACTAAGGCATCTCATCATTATTTACAGTTCTATTAATTCTTGTTGCAAACTTCTTTACTCTAAGGAGAGTAATTCCAATATCTCTAATCTATCCACTTCAATGCAGCTGAATTACACACTCAAAAAAAAACAAGTAACTAGTTCGCCAGGGAATTTTCCTGACCTGGATCTGGATTCGAGTTGGATCATAATCTTCTGATTAAAATCTAGCCAATTTTGCAAACCTTGGCAACCGCAATTGTCTAATTCATTCCACCAACAATTTAATCGACACAACAAAATATAAATACACAGCTGCAGCGGAGTTATTCTTCAATCACTGACTCTCACAGCCTCGTGAGGGTCACTGAGTTTAATTTGCTGGGTTTTATTTCTATTACCTTGGCTTTCTTTGGCTCGGTAAAAGTACAGGGCCAGAGGAATTGGTGAATTTTCGTAATCATTGTCAGGGTTGTGATGATACCCTCACACCCGGAGCTCCTCTCTCTGTCATGACATGAAACAGAGGTTCCAGCAAACCAAAGTAAATCCTTTACCCAGCATCATTTAAACAGATTGCCTGTTTTTCCTCCTGTTATTGCTGTTTGCGGGTGCCTGCCTTTGCAAATTAGCTGCATTTATTCCTGCTTTGCAAACCCTTCAAAGTTGCTTCGTTGGCTGGAAAGCACTTTCCGATGGCCAGGGCTCATCAAGGATATGATGGAAATTCAAGTAAGTGAGCTGGTCAGTTACAAAGTCGAGAGTGTGGTGCTGGAAAAGCACAGTAGGTTCAGGCGGCATCTGAGGAGCAGGAAATCGACGTTTCAGGCATAAACACTTCACCTGAAGGGCTTACACCTGAAACGTCAATATTCCTGCTCCTTGGATGCTGCCTGAACTGCTGTGCTTTTCCAGAGCCACACTCTCAATTCTGATCTCCAACATCTGCAGTCCTGACTTTCTCCCGGTGAGTTACAAACACAGGCTTCCCCAGGTTAAGAGAGTCCCAAACTCCAGGGCGTAGGTTTAAGGTGAGAGGGGAAAGATTTGCAAAGTACCCAAGGGACAAGTTAGACTGAAGGGTCTATTTCAGTACTGTACATCTCCATAACTCTATTAGAACACAGAACATAGAACTTAGAACATTACAGCGCAATACAGGTCCTTCCGCCCTCGATGTTGCGCTGCCCTGTCATACTAATCTGAAGCCCATCCCACCTACACTATTAAACGTACGTCCATATGCCTGTCTAATGACGACTTAAATGCACTTAAACTTGGCAAATCTACTACTGTTGCAGGCAAAGCATTCCATATCCTTACTACTCTCTGAGTAAAGAAACTACCTCTGACATCTGTCTTATCCCTATCTCCCCTCACTTTAAAGTTGTGTCCCCTTGTGTTTGCCGTTCCCATACTTGTTCTCTGACATTGCTGGGGAACTCAACAGGCCTGGCAGCATCAGTAGGAATAGAAGCAGAGTTAATGTTTCGAGTCTGACGTGCATCATCTTTGTACCATTAAAGCCAGTCAATAAATGTGTCAGCCTTTCAGTCATTCCATTCAGCTTTCTTTAGCGTCATTGCCAATTGTGGGATCTTGCTGTGCTATGCTCAAGGAATGTTATAACCGCGTCAGCAGCTCCCATGTTTGGAAGACAGATCCACACTGTTCTCTCCTTGTCCCACCCAAACCCACAACACATCACGTTGCTGGGATGCAAGTGTTACTGGAGTGCAATCAACAAGAAGGCAGAGTTAGTCATCCAAAGTCAAAGTAGGACAAAGCATGAGAGTTGACATTTTCTATGTGAACACATGGAAGTAGACTGTATTGTTGTGTCCAGCCTAGGACACATGACATTGTAATGAGTGATGGAGAAGTCCTGTGAACAAATAGGTGACATATCAAAACTGTACATCATTGATCGATCACTCATCAAACGCATGGTGACAACTTGGGATTCCCTTCTGAGCTGCACTGTGCTCGTCCCTCCAGACCAACGCTACAGTGAGCCAAGCTTAATGACAGCTCCCGACCACCTTCTCCAGGGATGGGTCAGCCAGCGAAACCCACTTCCTATGAATGGATCAGGAAAACGTGGGATATACTTCTGGGTGAGAAGTGCCCAGACTCCTGGTCGGTGTCTGTATATTTCCCCTACTCCCACAGTCTAGATTAGAGTGGTGCTGGAAAAGCACAGCAGTTCAGGCAGCATCCTCAGATGCTGCCTGAACTGCTGTGCTTTTCCAGCACCACTCTAATCTAGACTCTGGTTTCCATCATCTGCAGTCATTGTTTTTACCTACTCCCACAACACCACCGGGTGAGATCACCCCAACCAGATGCCTGGCTGTTGCCAATCCCCTGGACTAGTCTGGGAGGGCTGCCCCTAACTGACAGTGCTAGGACTCCTGGGCTGTTGAGTGCCTCCATGGGAATTGATGATGACTGCTCTCCTGAGGCCTGCTTGCTTGCTGCATGTACTGTGTGACCTGCTCACACACAATGCAGGGTGTGGGATAAACGCTGCACTCTGCCAAACAACAAAATCTTCACCCCCTTAGACTGAGCACATTTGAGCTAAGCTGCCTGGTGTTGTGACTGTGCTAATTGGTGAGACATGCATGCTGCAAACACACAGGAAGAAGCTATGGCAGTCAGCAGTGACAGAGCAAGCAAGGGCTTGAAATGCAGCTTGGTCTAGTCTGTGATCTGGAGTCCAGTCCATTTTTACGCAGGGTTTATGTAGCAGCTGGTCAATGTAGTTGCCAATGTGCTCTGCAATGAAGTCAGTGCTTCTAGAGTAAGCTGCCAGTGAATCGGAGTGGCACCACAGGGGGTTGGCAGATGCTGGATCTCAATGCCCAAGAACGAGGGGTGCGTGTGCATCATGCCCTTGGCTGCAATTTGATTTAACTTTGAGGTCATTCTGAGCAAGGGACGAGCTGAATTTGCCTGCTACATTCTCTGGTTCCCATGTAACTGAAGGAGGGGAAAATGATTGGTGGAGATGAAGCCCAGAGAGAGAACAACAGTTGGACAAAGGAAGATGGGGCGATTCACTAGCTGTTAATAGGTGGCGATGGGTTGTTTGTGATATTAAGGCCTGGTGTGTGAGGTTTAAGGTAGGGACATGGGAGAAGTCATTCAGACCTTGTTATTATTGAACTTGATATTGATCCTTTGTCCTCTGGAAGTTCTACATTGTCCGCCTCAAATCAAGTTCACAACTGCCTTCCTCCACCCAATCTTCCTCCCCTTCCCACCACAAATCTCCAGTAATTTAAAGTTAATATCCTGAACTTTTCATGATCAGTCAGAAGGAAATCTCACCAGGAAATAGCCTTCTCTGTTTTCACTGCTCGGAGGAATCAATAACCCACCCAGAGTGTTACAGAGGCCCTATTCACCGTGGTGGGAGGGTTGCTCCTGTGCAGAGGATTGTGGGAGTTATTGCTGACATTGTTAACTGGTTGAGTTTTAAGATGGCCAATGGCAAGAGAATGGGATTCTGGGCATTTGGAGGTGGGAGTACATGCAATGCAGCCTTCTATGGTCGAACCAAAGTGGGGAACCATAGCAGTGATGGAAAATGAATTAAATAGCCAGGGATTGACCTTATGTCATGTCATATGTAAGACACTGTGCAGCACTCCCCATCTCTGAGTCATCAGGATGTGGATGCTGTGCCCTGATTCAAAAACATCATCAGTAAATGTAAGATGACACTCCCACCAGAGACCTGAGGGAGCCCCTCACCATCTGGAGGTGAACTCATCATTGGAAATGTTAAACTGATCCGTTGTCTACCCTCTCAGATGGGTATAAAGGATCTCATTGTGCTCCTTTCAGGAAGAACAACAGAGATTTTCACAACATTTAATCCTCCACTAACATCAGGAAAAGAGAGTATGTGGCCATTTTCACATTGTTGTGTGTGGGAGCTTGCTTTCTACAAATGGATGCCTTACTTTTGCATGGTCATAGTAAGATACATCAGAAAGTATCTCATTGGCTGAAAAGCGCTTTAGAGCATCATAAGGTTGTGAAAGGTGTTGTATTGAAAAAAGTTCATTCTTATAAAGAATTAAAAACAAAGAGCTGGAGGCTTTCAGGAGGTCCCGCAGCACCTGCGAAGGGAGCAGAGTGGGTTGCAGTGCAGGTGCTACATTCCTCTGTTGAGAGACTTGCCCCAGTTTGCTTTCCTGCTTGGCATTTTGTGGGGTTGATGAGGCTTTGTTACACCACTAGGCGTCAACTGGTGGAAAATGCCTGAGAGTTTCACAAGAATGGTTCCAGGGATGAGGGGCTTATGTTATGAAGAAAGATTGGAGAATAGACTATTAGGGAAAATGTGTTGGTTCATCAGCAGTAAAGCCCCTGTTAATAGATTGCAAATGTTTAATAAATAGGCTTTAATACTGTCAGCTTCTCGCAAGACACCAAAAAAATGTGACAACAGTAAGGTTTGAGTGAGATAAGGAAATGACAGATTAAGGGAATTAGCGAGATTACAAGTAATTGATGAATAAAGTTATCCGACCAAGGATAGAAAAGGCTGGTTGGTGTTATCTCTGCCTCAGTCCTTTTCCTCTGAGGTTATCAGTTTATTAGGAATTAGGATTTTTCTTGACAGGGAGAAACATACTCGTGAGGCCAGAAGACATTAGTGATGGTGTTGTTGCATAATTAACTTCCAATTTTATCTGAGCCGTCAGCATAATGCTTTCCACGAGGACTTTAGAAAGTGTCTGAGCATATTCCCTGGTCTCCTTTATGCATGGCGGCTCGGTGGTTAGCACTGCTGCCTCACCACGCTAGGGACCTAGGGTTGATCCCAACCTCGGGCGACTGTTTGTGTGGAGTTGGCCCTCGATGTTGCGCTGACCTGTGAAATCATTCGAAAGCCCATCTAACCTACACTATTCCATTTTCATCTGTATGCCTATCCAATGACCATTTAAATGCCCTTAAAGTTGGCGAGTCTGTACTGTTGAAGGCAGTGTGTTCCGTACCCCTACTACTCGCTGAGTAAAGAAACCACCTCTGACATCTGGCGATATCTACCACTTCTCAATTTAAGGCTATGCCACCTCATACTAGCCATCACCATCCAAGGAGAAAGGCTCTCACCGTCCAGCTTATCTAACCCTCTAACTATCTTGTATGTCTCAACCTTCTTCTCCCTAACGAAAACAGCCTCAAGTCCCTCAGCCTTTCCTCGTAAGACGTTCCCTCCACACCAGGCAGTACCCTCGTAAATCCCCTCTGAACCCTTTCCAATGTTTCCACATCTTTCCTATAATGTGGTGACCAGAACTGTACACAATACTCCAAGTGTGGCTGCACCAGAGTTTTGTACAGCTGCAGCATGACCTCGTTGCTCTGAAACTCAATCCCTTGACCAATAAAAGTTAACACACCGTATGCCTTCTTAACAAAAGTAGGTATGTGAGGCATGTCTGCTTGGTCCTCCAGGTACTTCTCCCTTTCAAACTCCAGACTGAACTCTACCATATTATGGTCGCTACTTACTAAGGGTTCCCTTACTTTAAGATCTTTTATAGAGTCTGGTTCATTGCAAAGCACTAGGTCCAGAATAGCCTGCTCTCTTGTGGGCTCCATGACAAGCTGTTCTGTTTCCACACTGTAGTGATTCTATGAATTTATTTGGAACAGCTTATTGATCCTTTGAATGAACTGACAGGAGAACATGTTGTACAAAGACATCACACACAGTAGTGCACCACTGCTCCTTTTAGGAGTTTTCTGTGCATGAAATGACTCAGCTATCAACTGCAATGACAACTCGTATTTATATATCAATATGAAAAATTTGCAATGCCTTGCAGGAACGTTTCATACCAGAGTTACTACACTTTGAAAGCAATTAATTGGCTTTAGGATTTAATATTATAGAAACATAAAAACAGGAGTAGGCCATTCAGCCCCTCATGTCTGTTCCACCATTCAATGAGGTCATAGCTGATCTGTGGCCTAACTCTATATATCTGCCTTTGGCTCATTTAACTTAATACCTTTCCTTATTAAAAATCTATCTATCTCAGACTTAAAATGAATGACAGATCCAGTATCTGCCAGCATTTATAGAAGAGGGTTCCAAAGATCTTTTGCCCTATGTGTGTAGAAGTACTTCCTAACACCTCTCCTGAACAGTCTGACCCTCATTCTCTGACACTACCCCCTAGTTCTATACGCAAGGTGTGCCATTGTTGCAAAGCTGATATTAAAAAAAGAGATATTTCTTGTCAATAGTATGCTATTGTTCACCTTGACCCCATTATTCCAAAACTGTTTCTGTTGATATTTACATACCATGCAAGACTTATCTGCGGATTTTGCGACTGTTTACAGAACAATTGACTCCACAAAATAGACTTGGCTTCTCAGTTTGAGGGACATGGGCATTGCTGGCATGTTCAGCATCAAATGCCCAGACCTAATTGCTTTTGAGTAGGTGCTGACTATCTGCTTTCTGAAATACAAACGAATGGTTCACTCTGACAAAAGAGAGTGCTGTGGTGCATGGAGATCTGAAATGCAGACAGGAAGGTGCAGGAGAAACCTAACAAATCTGTGACAGAACATCTGCAGATGGAGAGAAACAGTGCAGTTTCCCACCAATTTCAAGGGACAGTTAGGAGTTGGTCACATTGCTGTGGGTCTGGAGCAAAAAATACGGAGGCATGGCATTGAGGGTGAGTTGGAGGTTTGGATTAGGAATTGGCTGGCTGGAAGAAGACAGAGGGTAGTAGTTGATGGTAAAGGTTCATCTTGGAGTGCAGTTACTAGCGGTGTTCCGCAAGGATCTGTTTTGGGACCATTGCTGTTTGTCATTTTTATAAATGACCTGGAAGAGGGGTTAGAAGGTTAGGTGAGCAAGTTTGCGGATGATACGAAAGTCAGAGGAGTGGTAGACAGTGAGGAAGGATGTGGCAGGTTACAGCAGGATATAGAGAAGCTGCAGAGCTGGGCAGAAAGGTGGCAAATGGAATTCAATGTAGCTAAGTGTGAGGTGATTCACTTTGGGAAGAATAACAAAAAGATGGGGTACTGGGCTAATGGTCGGATACTTGGTAGTGTGGATGAGCAGAGGGATCTTGGTGTCCATGTACACAGATCTCTGAAAGTTGCCACCCAGGTAAATAGTGCGGTGAGGAAGGCATATGGCGTACTGGCTTTTATTGGTAGAGGAATTGAGTTCCGGACTCCTGAGGTCATGATGCAGTTGTATAAGACTCTGGTACGACCGCATCTGGAATATTGTGTGCAGTTTTGGACGCCATACTATAGGAAGGATGTGGAGGCACTGGAACGGGTGCAGAGGAGGTTTACCAGGATGTTGCCTGGTATGGAAGAAAGATCGTATGAGGAAA
>NC_057724.1:77281758-77292021 GCF_004010195.1 Chiloscyllium plagiosum | reverse complement strand
ACTCAGTGAGTCGTGAGTTCATGGAATGCCCTGCCAGTAGCAGTGGTGGATTCTCCCTCTTTATGGGCATTTAAACGGGCATTGGATAGGCATATGGAGGATAGTGGGCTAGTGTAGGTTAGGTGGGCTTGGATCGGCGCAACATCGAGGGCCAAAGGGCCTGTACTGCGCTGTATTTTTCTATGTTCTATGTTCTATAATGTGGAGGCCAGACCAGGTAAGGACGACAGATTTTCTTCCCTAAGGGACACTAGTAAACCAGATTGGTTTTTACAACATTGCAATAACTCCATGATCGCCAATACTAAGACTAGATCTATATTCAAGATTTATTCAATTATTTGAACTTAAATTCTGAAGTTCCCAAGCAGAAATTTGATCTCATTTGTGTGGGCCATTCCTCCAGACAGTGGTCTGCCAGCCCAATAACATAGCTTTTATGTGCCTGGTTCTCTAATTATTTGGAAAAGTGCAGCAGGTCAGGCAGCATCCAAGGAGCAGGAGAATCAACGTTTCGGGCATGAGCCCTTCTTCAGGAATCCTGAAGAAGGGCTCATGCCCGAAACGTCGATTCTCCTGCTCTTTGGATGCTGCCTGACCTGCTGCGCTTTTCCAGCAACACATTTTCAGCTCTGATCTCCAGCATCTGCAGTCCTCACTTTTTCCTCTCTAATTATCTGGTCAGGATCAATTGTGCTCTACACTTCTGCTGGGTGAGGACTGGCTATTGTGATTTCTACATCGACAAATTCTTCACTGGGTGTAAAATGAGATGGTCTGAAGTTGACAAGTCCACTGTACAATATAAAGTAAAAACTGAAAGAACTGCAGATGTTGTAAATCAGAAACAAAAACAAGAGTTTCTGGTAAAACTCAGCAGGTCTGCCAGCATCTGTGCAGAGCAATCGGAGTTAACATTCCGGGTCCGTTTCAGAACCTCAGTTCCAAGGAACTGAGGCAAGGAACTGGACCCGAAGCATTAACTCTGATTTCTCTTCACAGATTCCACTGTACAATATACATCATTCATTTTTCCAATCAGAATTACTCAAATCACAAATGGCTGTTTCCTGTTTTCTTTGGGGCGGCGGAGGGGGAGGGGGGGTGCGGAGCTAGCATGCAAGGGCATGAATCCTGAATAAGGGGTTGCCCACTGAAAAACAGGGATGAAAAAGATTTTCTTGACTCAGAGGGTAATGAATCTGTGGGGTACCTTGCTGCTGGCACCTGTGGAGGATGAATCATTGAGTCTATTCGAAGTTGAGATGGAGGGATTTTTAATCACTGAGGGAATTGCAGGTGATGCAGCAGCAGTGTACCTTCCCCTGGCAGTGAGACCTGGGTTCAAGCCCCATCTGCTCCAGAGGTGTGTAACAACATCTCCAATCAGGTTGATTAGAAAAATTGGCTTTTTTATAATCAAAAAGGAAATCAAGGGTTAAGCTGAGGCAGGTGAGCATGGTGGCTCTGTGGTTAGCACTGCTGCCTTACAGCACCAGGGACTCGGGTTTGATTCCACCTTTGGGCGACTATGTGGAGTTTTCACATTTTCCCCGTATCTGCATGAGGGTGCTCTGGTTCTCTCCTGCAGTCAAACAGTGTGAATGTTAGGTGGATTGGCCATGCTAAATTACCAGCAGTGTGCTGACTACATGGATTAGCCATGGGAAATACAGGATTATAGGGTGGGTGTGGATGGGATGCTCTTCAGAGAGTTGGTGTGGACTTGATGGACCAAAATACTTGCTTCCACATTGTAAGGATTCTATAATTGCTAGAAGCGCCCAGTGGAGAATATGCCTGCAGGAGCCCTGTCCAATTTGGATGCGGGTGAATCTGGGAACTAGTGAGCTCCCAGGAGGCTTCCAAATGTGCAGCTGGCAGCTCCGCCAAGAGAACAAAACCCAGTACAGCACAGGAACAGGCCCTTCGGCCCTTCAAGCCTGGGCTGACACATTTTGCCCTTCTATACTAAAACTGTTTCATTTACAAGATCCATATTCCTCCATTGCTTTTCTCTCCTGATTTAGAAAGGAGAAAGTGAAGATCCAAAGGCACACAATGAAGAATTATGAAAGTGCAAATACAAAAGCATGGCCATAGCCTTCAGTCCATTTATGTGGTTGGTTAGCTCAGTTGGCTGGATGGGTGATTTGTGATGTAGAAAGCATCATGAAAATACATCAACACCTTCACTTCCTCAGGAGGCTAAAGAAATTCAGCACATACTCAAGGAAACTTACCACTTTTTATAGGTGCCCCATAGAAAGCATCCTATCCAGATGCTTCACAGTATGGTACGGCAACTGCTGAACCCTAGACTGCCATAAATTACCGAGAGTCATGACCACAGCCCAGTCGATCACACAAACCAGCCTTCCATCCACTGACTCCATCTATACTTCCCACTGCTTGGGAAGGCAACCAATATAATCAAAGGCCCCTCCCTCCCCAGTTATACACTCCTCCATCCTCTGCCATCGGGCAGAAGATACAAAAGTTTGAAAACACATACCAACAGATTTAAGTGACTTTATGACTCTATGAAAATTTGAGACTGAGCCATATAGAGAGAGGTTCGGGATGGTGTTATTCAAAATTATAATTTTCATGGAGCACCTTAAAGAGACAAAAAAAAAGGTTGAGAGTGTTTGAGGGAAAGAGAATTGCAGAGTCCACAGCCTCAATCCCAGCATGGAAACTCAGCATTTGGTTCTCAAAAGCATTAACTCTGCAGAAAAACACCAGCTAATGACAATATCAGTGTTGAAAAGACATTAAGAAGAGTTCTCACCTGCTCACTGCCACGTTGTCTCGTATTTCAGTGTAATTACGTGTGAGTTAGCACAAACCAAGCAGAAACAATGGAGACAACTTGCTAGAAATGTAAAAGGTGTGGCTTTTAAAGAGCAGAATGAACTTGTTGAAACAGAATGTAAAAAGTACTTAAAATATATCTTTTACAGCTTCAGCTTCATGAGTACCTATTAACACCAGTTTAAACATGTATTTTTTTGAAAGTTAATCTAATTAATATACATGCCTTTCAGAATCAGTTGTGCTGTCTTGTTGTACTATTTAGGTATTATCTTCAAGGTTATGTATTATGCGTAATGCAATGGGACATATTTCAAGAAATTAGCAGCGGATGGTGTGACGTTATGCAATTACCATTCGCAATGTGAACTGGTTTGAATTTCTCTCATGTTTCACACACGCAGGAAGGTGCATTAATGTGCACAACATTACAGAACAAGCCAAAAAAAATGGAAATAGAGAGGGCTGAGGTTAGAAGTCAGAGGTGTAGCAGAAGAGAGCTATTTCCAGGATGTTTTGATGATTTGGGCAGTATCTCTTCCCAATAGTTTGTACGAGATATCCAAATGAATCTATCAGAAACTGTACTAAATACGCAATGATAGAAGGAATATTTCTTTAGAAAACAGATTTTTGCGAAACACAGTTCCCTAGTTTCCTATAAATGTCTATTTTTAAATGGAACACAAATTGTCTGAAGAGTAAATGATCCTATAGCTGTACTTTATTATCTCAGTCCAAGGGAATCAGAAAGAGGTAGAATGAGGCACCTTTTTGCACATTAATCTGCAGCAGGGTTTCACTGTGAACCGATTCCAACACAGTGTTGTAGAAAGACACTGTCAGATCCGAAAGCTAATCCAATTATATTCTCTGCCAGAATTTGGTACAGAGTCTCTGATAACGCTTCAGACTTTATCAAAATTGAAATTAATGATGAATGAACTGCAGGTGGGGATTTCATATGAACATGACAAAATTGTAATTAAAATACAGTACTCTAAGAAGATTTTGGGAAAGTCAGCAAGACTGCATTCTTAAAATACTTACTTTAGCATAATTGATTTGAATTTTTTAACAGTACCATAGGTTCAGACATTGAAAAAGCATTGGCTTGGAAACTGGCCATGCCTCAATTTTACCAGCTCCAGAATCCAATTGTGGACATTCCTCCCTTGGGCTGTGGCATTAGGAGAATCAGTCAGATTCCAGATTGATTCATAAAGGTCACAAACAAGCTAGTGTTCCCAGTGTCCCTACCTCTGGGCCAGGAGATCCAGGTTGAGGTTGTCCCCACCTGAGGTGTGTTCTAACATGTTGAGAGTGTGGTGCAGGAAAAGCACAGCAGGTCAGATAGCATCCGAGGAGCAGGAAGGGCTTTTGCCTGAAACATCTGCCAAAGCAGGATTCAAATCCTTGTTCCCATAACATTACTCAAACCTCTGCCTGTCCTCGGATGTTGCCTGAATTGCTGTGCTCTTCCAGCACCACTGATCCAGAATCTGGTTTCCAGCATCTGCAGTCATTGTTTTTACCTCTGCTTTAATAATCCAGTCTAGACTCTTACCAATTTTCATGGATGCATCACAGAAAGCATCCTATCCAGATGCAACACAGTTTGGTATGGCAACTGCTCAAGACCAAGACCACGAAAAGCTGCAGAGAGTTGTGAACACAGCCCAGCCAATCATGCAAAACCAACCTTCCAACCATTGGTTGTGAATGTAGGAGGTATCGTTAGTAAGTTTGCAAATGACATCAAAATTGGAGGTGCAGTGGACAGCGAAGAAGGTTACTCAGAATACAATGGGACCTTGATCAGATGGGCCAATGGGCTGAGGAGTGGCAGATGGAGTTTAATTTAGATAAATGTGAGGTGCTGCATTTTGGAAAAGCAAATATTAGCAGGACTTATACACACTTAATAGTAAGGTCCTGGGAGTGTTGCTAAACAAAGAGACCTTGGAGTGTAGGTTCATGTTTCCTTGACAGTGGAGTTGCAGGTAGACAGGATAGTGTGGCACAGTGGCACAGTGGTTAGCACTGCTGCCTCACAGCGCCAGAGACCTGGGTTCAATTCCCACCTTGGGCAACTGTCTGTGTGGAGTTTGCACATTCTCCCTGTGTCTGTGGGTTTGCTAAGGTTTCCTCCCACAGTCCAAAGATGTGCAGGTTAGGTGAATTGGCCATGGTAAAATTGCCCATAGCGTTAGGTGTAGGGGTATGTGTCTGGGTTGGTTGTTCTTCAGAGGATCGGTGTGAACTTGTTGGACTGAAGGGCTTGTTTCCACATTATAAGTAATCTAATCTGAAGAAGGCATTTGGGATGCCTTCCTTTATTGGTCAGGGTATTGAGTACAGGAGTTGGGAGGTCATGTTGCGGATGTACAGGACATTGGTTAGGCCACTTTTGGAATATTGTGTGCAATTCTGGCCTTGTTCCTATTGGAAGGATGTTGTGAAAAACAAAAGGGTTCAGAAAAGATTTACAAGGATGTTGCCAGGATTGTAGGGTTTGAACGAAAAGGAGAGGCTGAACAGGCTGGGGTTATTTTCCTGGATCATTGGAGGCTGAGTTTATAACAAGTTTATAAGATCATGAGGAGCATAGATAGGGTAAATATACAAGACCTTTTCCCTGGGGTAGGGGAGTCAACTAGAAGGCATATGTTTAATGTGCGAAGGGAAATACTTAAAAGGGATGTAAGGCGCAACTTTTTCACGCAGAGGGTGGTGCGTGTATGGAATGAGCTGACAGAGGAAGTGGTGGAGGCTGGTACAATTACAGCATTTAAAAGGCATCTGGATGGGTATGTGAATAGGAAGGGTTTAGATTAGATTCCCTTTGACCCAACAAGTCCACATCGACCCTCTGAAGAGTAACCCACCCAGTCTCATTTCCCTCTGACTATTGCACCTAGCACTATGGGCAATTTAGCATGGCCAATTCACCTAACCTGCACATCTTTGGACAGTGGGAGGAAACCAGAGCACCCAGAGGAAAACCACGCAGACATGGGGAGTATGTGCAAACTCCACACAGACAGTCACCGAGGATTGGAATCGAACCTGGGACCTTGGTGCTGTAAGGCAGCAGCGCTAACTACTGAGCCACTGTGCCATTTAGAGGGACATGGACCAAATATTAGCAAATGGGACAAGATTAGGTTAGGATATCTGGTCAGCATGGACAAGTCAGACCAAAGGGTCTGTTCCATGCTGTACATCTTTCTGACTCTCTGACTCTATCAATGGGACTAGATTAATTTCGGATATCTGGTCAGCAAGGATGAGTTGGACTGAGAGATCTGTTTCTGTGCTGTATATCTCTATGACGGTCATACGTCGTCTACACTTCCTGCTGCTTCAAAAGAAGCCAACATAATCAAAACCCTCTCCCACTCTGGTTATGCACCCTTCCACCCTCTCCCATTGGTCAGAAGATACATAATTTTGAAAACAAGTACCAACAGATTTAAGAACAGCTTTTTCCTTGCTGTTATCAGACTTATGAACAGACCTCTCATATGATGAAGGGTTTTTGCCCGAGATGTCGATTTTACTGCTCCTCGGATGCTGCCTGAACTGCTGTGCTCTTCCAGCACCACTAATCCAGACTGTCATATGTTTGAATTGATCTTTCTCTGCACCTTCTCTATAGCTATAACACTATATTCTGCATTCTGTTCTATTACCCCAATGTAGTTATGTAAGGTATGATTTGTCTAGATAGCATGGGAAACAATACATTTCACTGTCTCTCGGTACATGTGACAATAATAAATCAAATCAAATCAAATCCATTATTAGTATCATAAGGTCATCATTCCTCTTAAACGTCACTCAACACTTTGTGGTAATCTGGATGTGTGCGCCAAGAAAACTTCTTACGTTTGCAACTTTTGTTTCTCAATTGACTGGCTGTTAAAAAGCAAAATACACAGATGCTGGAAATTTGAAACAGACACTGAGATGAAACTCAACAAGTCTGGCAGTCTCCATGGAGAGAGAAACAGAGTTCATGTTTTGAATCCAGTCTGACTATTCCTTTTCAGAAGTACTTATGTTGTTGTGAGGAAGAGTCATACCTGACTTGAAACATTGACTTTGCTTCACTCTCTACAGATATTAGAGTCATAGAGTCATAGGGATGTACAACATGGAAACAGATCCTTTGGTCCAACTCATCCATGCCAACCAGATATGCAAAATTAATCTAGTCCTATTTGCCAGCATTTGACCCATATCCCTCTAAACCCTTCCTGTTCATGTACCCACCCAAAGGCCTTTTAAATGCTGTAATTGTACCAGCCTCCACCACTTCCTCTGGCAGCTCATTCCACACACGTACCACCCTCTGCGTGAAAAAGTTGCCAGGTAAAAACAAGGACTGCAGATGCTGGAAACTAGAGTGTGGATTAGAGTGGTGCTGGAAAAGCACAGCAGGTCAGGCAGCATCCGAGGAACAGGAAAATCAACGTTTCGTGCAAAAAGTTGCCCCTTAGGTCTCTTTTAACTCTTTCCCATTGCACCTTAAACTAATGCCCTTTAGTTTTGGACTCCCCTACCTGGAGTAAAAGACCTTGTCTATTCACCCAATCCATGCCCCTTATGATTTTCTAAACCTCTATCAGATCACCGCCCCCCCGCCTCTTACACTCCAGGGAAAACAACCCCAGCTTATTCAGTTTCTGCCTATTGCACAGACTTGCTGTGATATTATTAGGTCAAAATGGTATGTATAGGTAAGATTTTTACAGTACAGCTTTAATGATTTCTCTTAGCAAAATAGGAGAAAAATATTATTTGTATATTCATTCCCAATATGATGTGTTAATATTTGTTTCTATACAACTAGTACAGTTTAACAATTACCTTAAATCATGACTTTGTTGCTAATGGTAACAGTTATTTCATTTTGTTTTATTCACTCATTTTGTTTTAAGATTAGATTACTTACAGTGTGGAAACAGGCCATTCGTCCCAACAAGTCCACACTGACCCTCTGAAGAGCAACCAACCCAGACCCATTCCCCGACATTTACCCCTTCACCTGACACTGGCAATTTAGTATGGCCAATTCACCTGACCTGCACATCATTGGACTGTGGGAGGAAACCGGAGCACCCGGAGGAAACCCACACAGACACGGGGAGAATGTGCAAACTTCACACAGACAGTTGCCCATGGCAGGAATTGAAACCGGGTCTCTGGCGCTGTGAGGCAGCAGTGATAACCACTGTGCCACCGTGCCACCCATGTGGGCTTGTTGTGGCTGGGCCCATCATTTATTGTCTGTCCCCAGTTGCCCTTGAAAGGTGGAGGTGAGCTGCCATCTTGACCAGTCCATGGCTGACCCACAATTCCCTACGGGAGGGGATTTCTTGATTCTGACCCAGTAACAGTGAAGAAACGGTGACGTATTTCCAAGTCAGGATGGTGAGTGGCTTGGAGGGGAACTTGTAGGTGATGTTTTTCTCATGTATCTGCTTCCTTTTTCCTTCTCGCTAGTCATGGTCATGAGTTTGGAAGGTACTGTCTCAGGATGTTTAATGGATTTCTGCAATGTATTTTGCAGATAGTACACACAGCTGTTACTAAGCGTCGGTGTTGGAGGGAATGAATGCTTGTAGAAGTCATGCCAATCAAGTGGGCTGCTTTGGCCTAAATGGTGGGAGATTTCTTTAACAATATCCTTCATAGTTTTGAACCTCTCAATGAAATATTCCCTTCACAATTTATTTAGTCTCTTTAATTCCAGTTCTCAGCTCCTGATGTCTGCTGTTTGTGACAACCCAGTCTCAATCCTGTCACTGACTGCTAGCGCCATAACTCCCGTTCCATCAAGGGTAGATTTAAGGATAAAATACATCAAAGATCTGTGGATGCTGGAGCTCTGAAATGAAAGCAGAAATTGCTGGTGAAACTCAGCAGGTCTGGCAGCAACTGTAAGGAGAGAATGGATTTAATGGTAAAGGGAACCGGAACAAACTCACAGAATGCAGTTTTATAAAAACCACAATCCAAGAGGTTGTGAAGGCCAAGTTAAATTATCACAATGTCACATTTTATGTCAAGGTGAAGATCTTTAAGATCTTTGTTGAAAGAAACTCCAGATTGCTTCTGTTGCAGTTCATGGTTAATTCATCTCAGTGAAACAATGAATATGCGCGCAGGATTCAAGTCTATTGTCTGCGCAGTTATGTCAATGGTGTGAATCTTCTGCATTGTTCTTTTTCAGCAAACACTGAAATACCCTGGTGTTTATCGCTGCATTTTGCATAAATGCAGATTAACTTCTAAACAGGAGGGAATAGCTGCAGTTTGGCTCTTTAACCATAGTTTGTGAGATAATCACACAGGCCATTTTAAACAGTTATTCAAGGGAGGATAGGCAGGTTTACAGCCACTTTATCCTTAAACCTGGTTGCTTGACCAGGTCACCCAAAGAGCATTAAACATCCATCCCAAAGTGACACTCATAGAATCCTGACAGGCCATTTGGCCCATCGAGTCCACAGAAACCCTCTGAAAAATATCCCACTCAGGCCCACCCCTCCATAATCCTGCATTTCCCATGGCCAATCTGTACATCTTTGGACTGTGGGAGGAAACTGGAGCACCTGGAGCAAACCCACGCAGTCACGGAGAGAATGTGCAAACTCCACACAGACCGTCGCCTGAGGCTAGAATTGAACCCAGGTCCCTGGCATTGTGAGTCAACAGTGCTAACCACTGAGCCACCGTGCCACCCCATCTGGGCGAGCCAACACCTTGGTTTAACAATTTAGTAAATCCACAAGACACAAGGAGATTGTGCAAACTCCACACAGACAGTCACCCAAGGCTGGATTTGAACCGAGTCCCCTGGTAGAGACAGCAGTACTAACCACTGTATCACCATGCACAAATGGCAAGCAAGCAAGCTAGCATAGAAACATACAAGATAGGAGAATGAGGAGGCCATTCAGCCCTTCAAACCTGCTCTGCCTTTCATCACGATCATGGCTGATCATCCAACTCAAGAACCTAATCCTGCTTTCTCACCATAACCTTTGAACCCATTCACCCCAAGTGTTATATCTAACTGCCTCTTGAATACGTTCAATGTTTTGGCATCAACGACTGCCTGTGATAATGAATTCCACGGGCTCACCACTCTTCGGGTGAAGAAATGTCTCCGTGCTACATGGTCCACCCCGAATTCTCAGACTGTAACCCTTCGACGCACTCACCATCAGGAACGTCCTCCCTGCATCTACCCTGAAGTCCCATTATAATGTTAAAAGTCTCTATGAGATGCCCCCCCCATTCGTCTGAGCTCCAGTGTAAACAACTTCTGGATTAGTGGTGCTGGAAGAGCACAGCAGCTCAGGCAGCATCCAAGGACCTTCGAAATCGACGCTTCGAGCAAAAGCCCTTCATCAGGGATAAGGGCAGTGAGCC
>NC_057724.1:77254328-77279152 GCF_004010195.1 Chiloscyllium plagiosum | reverse complement strand
CTTATCTCTCCACGCTTCAGGCTCACTGCCTTTATCCCTGATGAAGGGCTTTTGCTCGAAGCGTCGATTTCGAAGGTCCTTGGATGCTGCCTGAGCTGCTGTGCTCTTCCAGCACCACTAATCCAGAATCTGGTTTCCAGCATCTGCAGTCATTGTTTTTACCTCGTTGTTTTTACCTCCAGTGAAAACAATCCTAACCGAGTCAATCTCTCCTCATCCGTCAGTCCCACCATCCCCGGAATCAGCCTGGGAAACCCTCGCTGCACTCCCTTGAGAGCGAGAGCATCCTTCCTCAGAAAAGGAGACCAAAATTGCACCTAAGTTCAGCACATTATTATTGACTTTCGGTGGGATGTTGCTCATGTCCCCCCAACACATTAACAGCACAGAGGTGAAAAGAGTAGAGAGTGTCAAGCTCCTGGGAGTGGTCATCCACAACAAGCTTTCTTGGACTCTTCATGAGGATGCACTGGTTACAAAGGCCCAATGTCTCTTTTTCCTCGGGATGCTGAGGAAATTTGGCAGGACGGTGAATACCCTTGCCAACTTTTATAAATGTGCCATCGAGAGCATTCTGTCTGGATGTATCACTACCTGGTATGGCAACTGTACCATTCAAGATCGGAGATGGTTACAGAGAGTGGTGAACTCAGCCCAGACAATCACAAAGGCCAACCTCCCATTTATAGAATCCATCTACCAGGCCCGCTGTCAGGGAAAGACCGCCAACATTCTTAAAGATCTATCCCACTCTGGCAATGTTTTCTACAGCCTCTACCATCGGGGGGAAGGTACAGAAGCCTGAACACATGCGCCAGCCGGTTTCAAAACAGTTTCTAGCATACTGTTGTTAGAATACCGAATGGACTCACAAACTCTTAACATTCACCTGTACCTGTGTTTTTGTTGTTGCCGCTGTTTCCCTATTATTTACTATCTATGCTACTGAACTCTACGATCTGCCTGGATTGCTCACAAGACAAAACTTTTCACTGTGCCTCAGTACAATTCAATTCAATTCACATAACAGGGAAGGCAATTGAGTGTTGTCTTTATTTCAAATGGAATGGAGTGTAAAAGTAGGGAGCATTTGCGAAAATGTTACAATGCACCAGGTAGACCACAGCTGGAATATTGTGAACAACTTTGGGCCCATTATCTGAAGAAAGGTATAATGTCATTGGAGGCAGTCCAGAGAATGTTCACTGAGCTGGTCCAGGGTATGGAGGATTCTTTCAAAGTAAAAGAGTTTGAGTAGGTTTAACTCGGATTCACTAGAGTTTAGAATAATAAAAGGTGACTTTATTGAAGTACACTGCATTTGCTGACACTGATGCCTGTACACTATGCGCTGTGTTGAATTATTGTTGCAAAGATTTTAGAGGGAAGTGGCCAAAATTAAGGGGAAGAGGGGAGTTGGGTGGAAGACATTGTGATGTGGAATGGGAGAGATCAGGAGGACCCTGGAAAAGATAGGGGAGGGATTGGGATTGAGCAGCTTACCCATGGGGAAGTTGGGGAGAAAGAGAACTACATTCCAGCATAGATGGAAGACGGAAGGTGGGAGAGACTCCAGACTCTGGGCTCTCCTCCTCTTCCCCGCTCACTCCGGAGACTCCTCATCCCCCCACCCGTCCCAATCGGACATCTCTTCCTCCAGTATCTGAATCCCACTTCCAAATCACACACACTTCCCTGCACACGCACAATAATAAATCTCTGCGTGACATTACACGTAAATTCTATGTGATGACATCAGTGCTTGGAATTGTATGTTCCCCAATGAGCTTGTGGCATGGTGGTTCAGCGGCTCAGTGGTTAGCACTGCTGCCTGACAGCACAGGGACCTGGGTTCAATCCCAGCCTTGAGGACTGGCTGTATGGAGTTTGCACATTTTCCCCTTGTCAGCAAGGGTTTTATCAGGGTGCTCCAGTTTCCTCCCACAGTCCAAAGATGTGCAGGTTAAGTGGATTGGCCATGCTAAATTGCCCATCGTACCCAGGATGGAGCTTGTAAATTAGGTGGATTAGCCATGGCAAATGCAACATTTCGGGGAGGCGGTGAGTCTAGGTGGGTTGTTCTTTGGAGACTCAGTAGGGTCTTGTTGGGCTGAATGGCCTGTTTCCATACTGTAATGATTCTGTGAGTGCGTGAATGTAGTTGCTGATGTTAGCAAACACCGCCATTGAAGTACACAAGATTATGAGGGGACTTGACAAAGTGGATGTGGAGGGGCTGTGTCCTTTTCTAAGGAATCAAGGCTGCTGGGAAAAGGAAGATGAAGTATCAGATTGGCCATGACCACATTGAATAATAGTGAGGTCTCGATGGGCTGAAGGGCCTACTTCTGTTGCTACACCTTGAGGGAGAAAGTGTGGACTGCAGATGCTGGAAATCAGAGTCAAAAACTGTTGCCCTGGAAAAGCCCAGCAGGTCAGGCAGCATCCGAGGAGCAGGAGAGTCAACAGTTTGGGCATAAGCCCTTCACCAGGAATGCAATAATGAAGCCATTCATGATGAAGTGTTTATACCCAAAACATTGACTGTCCTGCAGGATGCTGCCTGACCTGCTGTGCTTTTCCAGCACTACACTTTTCAACTGCTACATCTTATGGACTTATTCAACCCAAAATAATGTCAGTGAATAAATTTGGGAATTTCTTCAGACCATGGCAACGCAGGATGCAGTTTTCATGTGATTTTTGTTTAATTGCGGATATGAACATATGAAGTGTCAAAAGCGATGGCATTTCTACTAGTGGCTGCCAATCAGAGTTACCTCAGCTGTATGTGCACCTGCAGCCTTTCCATCATCCTGAGCATGGCGATTGACATATTGACATGGTTTGTAGCATTAATGCCTATTTCTCTAAGTCTTTGCTGCACACAGACCTCAGAGATCCACAGAGAAAAAACATAAATTGTCAGTTAAGGTCTATTCCTAAAGGGTTCAGAGGTGAGAGGGCAAGACCTTTCCCTCTGCTTCTCACCAGGTTGTGGCCCAGGGGAGAACAGTTGGAGGTAAGGGCTGTAGGTTAGCTCTCAGATGGCACCCACCTATCCATCAGCCACGCTTCCAAAGGCCCTCAGAGGCCCTCACCCTCCTCAGCAGCCAGATTCCCCAGTCAGAAATCTGGCCACCTTTTTCTCCCACTGGGGTGGCAGGAACTCAGGGAGTTGGTGAGCTGAATCATTAGTTAACTACTCTAGGGTCTTAATTGCTGGTGAGTCAAGACAATCAGCCCTCGGGCTCTTGTGATGCAGTGGCAATGTCCCTAACTGTGAGCTAGGTTTTATCGGGCAAGGGATTGAGTTCCGGAGCCGTGAAGTCATGCTGCAACTGTACAAAACGCTAGTGCGGCCTCATTTGGAGTATTGTGTGCAGTTCTGATTGCCCCATTACAGGAAGGATGTGGAAGCTTTGGAAAAGGTGCAGAGGAGATTTACCAGATGTTGCCTGGTCTGAAGCAAAGGTCTTATGAGAAAAGGCTGAGAGACTTGGGTCTGTTCTCATTGGAGAGAAGACGGTGATTTAATAGAGACAGACAAGATGATTAGAGGATTAGGTAGGGTGGACAGTGAGAGTCTTTTTCGTAGGTTGATGACATCTGCTTGTAGGAGGGGGCATAGTGCAAATTGAGGGGTGATAGATTTAAGACACATGTTAGAGGCAGGTTCTTTACTCAGAGAGTGGTAAGGGCGTGGAATACCCTGCCTGCTAATGTAGTTAGAGCTGAAAATGTGTTGCTGGAAAAGCGCAGCAGGTCAGGCAGCATCCAGGGAATAGGAGAATCGACGTTTCGGGCATAAGCCCTTCTTCAGGAATGCTAATGTAGTTAACTCAGCCACATTAGGGAGATTTAAACAATCCTTGGATAAGCACATAGATGATGATGGGATAGTATAGGGGGATGGGCTTAGATTAGTTCACAGGTCAGCGCAACATCAAGGGCCGAAGGGCCTGTTCTATGCTGTATTGTTCTATGTTCTATGTTCTATGTTTTATGTTCGAGGAGGCCTGGTTTCACATCTGACCTGCTTCAGAAGTGTCTAATAACATCTCTGAGCAGAATGATTGGAAATATTTTTAAAAAGAGAGTCACACATGGACCTTCTCGCCAGAAGCTAATTACTGAGGTATCAAAAACAGTGTGCATATCCATCCAGGGAACAATTCAGCCAATTATTGCCCCTCTCATCAGCTGCAGGGAGGGGTCATCAGAGTCCATAGAAACAGACAGACATTATCCAATCCCTGAGCATATTCTGCCCCTCAGTTACACGATAGCTGATGGGCAGCCTAAAAAGAAGAAGTCATGGTTTGGAGATGCTGGTGTTGGACTGGGGTGTACAAAGTTAAAAATCACATAACACCAGGTTATAGTCCAACAGGTTTAATTGGAAGCACACTAGCTTTCGGAGCGATGCCCATCTGATGAAGGAGCGTCGCTCCGAAAGCTAATGTGCTTCCAATTAAACCTGTTGGACTTTAACCTGGTGTTGTGTGATAACTAAAAAAAAGAAAGATTTGCATTTACAAGGTGTTCGTCATGACAACCAGACCCTCCCCAAAGTGTTTCACAGCCAATAAAGTATTTTGTAAACTGCAAATTCCATATAATTGGTTGATTCTGTAACCCTCCAAAGTGTTATCTAACTAAAATCAGTATTAGAACATACAAAATAGGAGGCCATTCAGCCCTTTGACTCTGTTCTACCTTTTAGTATGATTGTGGTTGATCTTCTGCTTCAACTCCACTTTCCTTCCCATCATTCCCCTCACTGACACTCCATTCCCATCATTCCCCTCACTGACTCTCCATTCTCATCATTCCCCTCACTGACTCTCCATTCTCATCATTCCCCTCACTGACTCTCCCTTCCCTCCTTTCCCTCCATTCCCATCATTCCCCTCACTGACTCTCCATTCTCATCATTCCCCTCACTGCCTCTCCCTTCCCACATTTCCCTCCATTCCCATCACTGACCCTTCATTACCTCCATTCCCATCATTCCTCTCACTGACCCTCCATTCCCTCCCTTCCCATCATTCCCCTCACTGACTGTCCATTCTCAACATTCCCCTCACTGACTCTCCCTTCCCTCCATTCCCTCCATTCCCATCATTCCCCTCACTGACCCTCCATTACCTCCGTTCCCATCATTACTCTCACTGATCCTCCCTTCCCACCATTCCCTGATGGAGCTAAAACATTTTTCTCCCTGTCTTAAATATGTTGGACGATGGATACTCCACAATCCCTTGAGGCTGAGAATTGCAAAGATTCACTCTCCTCTACACAAAGACATTTTACCTCGACTCAACTTTGAAAGATCAGCGCCTGATGCTGAATCTGTGCACCCTTCCCCCCACCTCCATTATATATTCCCCAACCAAAGGATATAACCTCTCAGTATCTGTTTTGACAAGTACCCTTCTGAAATAAAAGGTTCTGGCAAAACTCAGCAGTTCTGGCAGCATCTGTGGAGAGAGAAACAGAGTTAATGGTTGGGTTTGACACAACTCTTCTTCAGAGCCCCTTCTGAACCTCATATATTTCATGGTGATGGTTCACATCTCAATCTTCTTAACCACAGAAAATGTCAGTTCAGTTTACTTAGTCTTCATCACAGGGCACCCTATTCATTCTGGGAACCAATTTAGAAAATCTGCAATATACTGTCACACTGCATGTATATCCTTCCTTAAACATGAAGAACAAAAATTCAACTGTGGAATCACCAACACCTTTTACAAATGCAGCAAACATCCTTATTCTTTACTCTCCCATTTGTGATAAAGGCCAGCAATTTATTTGCCTTCCAAGTTGCTTGCTATCTGCAAGATAAATTTCTGTATTCCTTCCACAGATAAAGGCATTTCCCTTCAACACTTAAAAAATTCATATCATTTAAAGAATATTCTTTTTAAAAATACTTTTGCTAATATGGAACAGGTTCGAGGGGCTGAATGGTCTCCTCATCTTCTTACTTTCCGACATTGATAGAGTCATAGAGTCAGAGAGATGTACAGCATGGAAACAGACCCTTCGGTACAACTCTGCAAACATACTAACTGTGCCTCTTATGCTCGCATCCAAATAATTTATGTAAATGGAAAAAAGTAGAAGACCCAGCACCAATCCTTGTGGCACTCCACTGGTGAGAAAGTGAGGTCTGCAGATGCTGGAGATCAGAGCTGAAAATGTGTTGCTGGAAAAGCGCAGCAGGTCAGGCAGCATCCAGGGAACAGGAGAATCGACGTTTCGGGCATAAGCCCTTCTTCAGGAGAGAATTTCCAGCCTTTCCTTTCACCCTGACAGGAATTTACTTTCTTTGGATTCTCGTTATGTCATTTCTGAAGGCTTCCCATTTTCCAGCCATCCCTTTACCTTCGAACATCTACCCCCAATCAGCTTTTGAAAGTTCTTGCCTAATACCGTCAAAATTGGCCTTTTTCCACTTTAGAACTTCAACTTTTAGATCTGGTCGATCCTTTTCCATCATTATTTTAAATCTAATAGAATTATGGTCGCTGGCCCTGAAGTGCTCCTCCACTGACACCTCAGTCACCTGCCCTGCCTTATTTCCCAAGAGTAACCCAAGCTTTGCACCCTCTCTGGTAGGTACATCCACACACTGAATCAGAAAATTCTCTTGTACGCACTTAAGAAATTTGTCTCTATCTAAACCCTTAACACTATAGCAGTCCCAGTCTATAACCACCCTACTTTTCTTTTGATAGCTGTAACTTTGTAAAGGAAACAAATGATCCCTAGAATTCTGCAATAGATCCTCACCATCGTCATCATCAGCAGTCCCTCACAGACAGGGATGACTCTCTCCAATTTCAGGGGGAGTCTGCAGGCATCTGTACAAACCGATGGGCCTACCACAGGCTCTGTTACACCTGGGGCAGGTGATGGTTACAGGATGGTGGTGGGTGGGGTATTAGTGAGGCAGCGTGCTCCTCACGCTCTTCCCCCCCACCATGGCTTCTGCTTTAATCCGACAGCAGGTCTCGAGATGGTCTACGTCTTCCTGAATAATCCTCCCTCAGTTTGGACGGTCTCGGGTCAGTGATTCCCAGGTGTCTGTGGGAATGCTAAACTTCACCCACTGAGGCCTTGAGCGTATCTTTAAAGCACTTCCTCTGTCTAAATGTTTGAGAGGAAATACAACAGATAGATCCTGGGCAGCTATCACCATTGTCAACTCATCCAATATGGATTGTTTCAATAGATTGAAATGAGGAAGGCACCAATAGTGTGGATGGTTGCTGCAAAAAGAGATCTTGAAATTGTTGGCAATGTTAGTGGGATGAACGTTTAAAGTATCTCCATGACATTTTGATGTATGGTGCTTTAGAAGTTGGATAAACCACTTACTATAAGCTACTTCATACCACCTAGCTTTGTTGGCTGGATGGCTGGTTTGTAATACAGAGTGACACCAACAGCATGGGTTCAATTCTAGCACGGACTGAGGTCACCATGAAGATCCTACTCTCGACCTTGTCTGTGGCATAGTTGTCCTCAGATTAAACTCAGGACCAATCATCTCTCTCTAATGGGAGAGGAGTCCTGGGACACTGGCGATTTTAACTCTGCATCGATCTAACAGAATATTGTAAGAACCCATTAAGTTTTCATCTCTGACTATCGCTGCACTTAATTCCCAGGCTTCTTTGTGAGATTTTTCAGAGATTGAAGATTTCACTTGCAGAACTTGCCCTGAAATTATCTCTGCACAGTGGACTTCTATTTGCACTGTCATGTCTGATTACATCAAGCTGTCATGTTCGAATATGCCAAGCTGCCATCTTTGATTATACCAAGCTGCCATCTTTGATTATACCAAGCTGTCATCTTTGTATGCACTGCTGTTAAGATAAGAGTTTGTTGTGAGCTGTTATTGTAATTGTACTATCCCTGGGGAATGATAAAAGTGATGTAAACAGCTGCAACAATCTTGTTGGTTCCAAAACAGTTCAGCTTAAAGAATTGGTCATTTGAAGAATGGCGTACAGTTGGACAAAGTATCTCAGGTAGCAATTTTAACCTTAATACCCTTATATTTAAGTTATTGGAAAAAGCAAAAAGATATATTATTCAGATTAGTGTCATAATTAAAGCCACAGAGCACTAAGAAAGAGTTTGCTGCCTTATGAAATTGCAAGAGGATTTAATATAACTTGGAAACTGTGGATTCAGATAAAATTTATTGTCATGTTCAGAACTCAAGAATATAAAGCTATAGTTTAAAATTAAGGATACGAAAAGATGGGGAACCAAAGATGCTTTTCAGTAAAACTGATAAATGTGTAGAACAAATGACTCGTGCAGATGGAAGGAAGGAAATGGGGACAGGGACAAAATAAAAACCAGCATTGATGTAGCACCTTTCATGAGTTTAAGATTCCCGAAGTGTCTGACTTTACACTTTATATATAGTCAAGGTTGTCATCCGAGGAAACAATAGCAAACAATTTGCACCCAAAAAGGTGTCGCAATTGGATGATATCCATGATGCTGCTGAAGGGACAACCAAGAGATCAAAGAGAACCACATCATCATTTTTCAAACAACGTTGAGGGATCTTTAACATCTACCTCAGGTTGGTTACAAGTCCTGTCATTTGGTTAGTGCATTGTCTAAAAGATAACTCATCCCACTGAGAAGCTTCTCCATTAGAACAGCCCATCCTTAGCATTTCACAAGGGTGTCAACCTAGATTTGATACTCACATTGAGTGGAGTTTTAATCACATCCTTCAGTCCGAGGAACCTGAGGCATACCTGGCAAGGTTAAAAACCGCTGGTCGTGTTTTCATCAGTAATTTCAAGGAGCATCTTAATAACTCATAAAGCTGGACTAAACTGGATCAGCTAGTTAAATCCTATAGCTTTAGTAAGGTGTTTGATAAGGTTCCCCATGGTAGGCTGATGAAGAAGGTGGGGTTGCATGGGATCTAGGGAGTTCTAGCTAGGTGGATAGAGAACTGTTGGGTAACAGGAGACAGAGAGTAGTAATGGAAGGGAGCTCCTCAAAATGGAGAACTGTGACCAGTAAATGGGCAGGGAGCAAAGGGATACAGATCCTTAGAAAATAGGTGGCAGGTTTATATAGAAGATCTGGATCAGTGCAGGCTTGGAGGGCTGAACAGCCTGTTCCTGTGCTGTAATGTTCTTTGTTTTTTGTTCTCCCAGAGCAGGTCAGAGGTGAGGAATTCTGTTTTGTATAACTTACTTTCATTTTCATTCATTTGTGGGATGCTGGCTGAGCTAACATTTATTTCCCATTCCTAATTATCTAGAGGATAGTTAAGCGTCAATCACATTGCTGAGAGTCTGTAGTTATATTTAGACCAGACCAGGTGAGGATAGCAGATTCCCTTCCCTTAAAGACATTGGTGAACCACAAGGGATTTTCCCCAACCGTTAACAATTGTTACATCACCATCATCAGACTCTTAATTCCAAATTTGAATTGGATTCAAATTCTATCATCTGCAGTGGTGGAACATTACTCAGGTTCTCTGGATTAATAGTCTAGTCAAAATAGCCATCACCAGCTGCTATCTACCCAAAACACCATCTGCAAGATGCAAGTCAACTGTATAATGGAATAATCCATATTGTGACAATGCTGTCGCTTTAAGAGGTTATTTTGTTCTGGTTTATTTTTGAAGAGCGGTTTATAAGACAAAGGTAAGAGCTATCCACTGAAAACCACTGGAGTAAACAGTTTAGGAGGGTTAGGGATTTTTTTGTATGCTGCTTGAGTGGGTGTGGCTAGCTCTGACAGATCCAGATTTCTGTGTTTTGGTTTATTCAGTGGTATCAGAAGCTACTGGGGTCTCAACAGAGTTGGACGCTTTTGGGAATATCTCCTAGCTACTCCTCTCTCTGAATTTTCTCTTGGTGCTTTTTTCCTCCTGGATTGGAGAACTGCATGTGAGAGTCTGTATCTGAAGTTTCCTTTTTTGCTAATGGCTATGTTTATGGGAGCAACAATGTTGGAACAGTTAATTAGTAATTGTTACTGTATCTATTATTCTGTTAAGCTTTCCAATCGAACTAAGTTATTTGAAATTTCTTTCTTTGGTTCTATTTTAACTACAGTGTTCGAATAACTTGTGTTTTGATTAATGTCAAATAGTTTGACCAGTTGTATTGCATCTAGAACAGACACTTTAAATCTACCTTTAAAATAAGAAAAAGTTAGGGACTAGACTACCTTCTTAAAATACTCTGAGAGGGTCTGGCCTGGTCCATAACAATACGCCTGGGTGGGCGCAGCTCCAAGAACATGGAAGAATATCAACATCATGTGGGGCAAAGCAACCCACTTCTTTGGCAACCATCCACCAACATAAGTATTCATTTCCTTCACCACTGACACACTGTGACAGCAGTGTGTTCTCCCTACAAGATGCCCTGCAGTAACTCACCAAACAGCTTTCAGATACATGACATCTACCACCTGGTAAGACAAGGGAAGCAGATACGTGAGAACATCGTCAACTGCAGGTTCCCCTACGCACCCACTCATCATCCTGACATGTAACACTGTTCCTTCATTATCACAGAGTCAAAAGTCTGGAAATCCCTTCTGAAAGCACTGTATCCATGCATACTAAAGATGTTAATGGCTCAAGGAGGCAGCTCACTATCACCTTCTCCAGGACAACTGGAAATGGGGAATGAATGCCACCCCAGCCAGTAATGCCTCGTCCCATGAATGAATAAAAAGACCCTTTCTCTTGTTGTTATTAAGTTGGAATAAGATTTAGTGAGCCAACAAAAGCCATGCTAATCATATCTTAACTACAGGAAACCATTTCTAGATTCTGAAAATGAGTCATGAATTGTTAACTGTTTCTCTCTCCTCAGAGGCTGCCTGATCTCCTGAGCAGTTGATGCACTTGATGTCTTTCATATAAATATATCATGATTTGGAGATGCCGGTTTTGGACTGGGATGTACAAAGTTAAAAATCACACAACACCTGGTTATAGTCCAACAGGTTTAATTGGAAGCACACTAGCTTTCGGAGCGTCACTCCTTCATCAGGTGATAGTGATCTGATATCACCTGATGAAGGAGCAGCGCTCCGAAAGCTAGTGTGCTTCCAATTCAACCTGTTGGACTATAACCTGGTGTTGTGTGATTTTTAACCATATAAATATATTCTGTTTGCAAAGACTTAAAATGATTTATTTGCAAATGGCTTTTGTGAGTGATCTCTGTATCATCTAGTCTTTCTAAATTCTACTGAAAGCAATGCTTTGTCCCTGAACTGAAAGCTTGGACAGCGATCAATAATGTAATAGTGAAGCCTATCACTTGCATAAACTAAAACCAGTGCCATTTTGGTTTTTGTGAATAAAACATAACTGGAATATCATTATCAGGTGGAAGAAATATTTGATTATTAATCTGTACTCAGTTAGTTGTTATCTCAACTTGGATAGTGTTGTGGTAATATTTCTTTCTAATTATTCATTCAATCTGGCATCTCTGGCTCAATAAAGAGGGTAGTTAAGACTCAAGCAGATTGCTGTGGGTCTGGAGTCACATATAGGCATGTTTCCTTCCCTAAAGGATATTAGTCAATCAGATGATTCTTTTCCCCAACAATTGACAGTGGCTTCATGGTGATCGTTTCCACTGCTATGGAAGGATTTAAACCCAGATCATTTGTAAGAACAAAGAACATTACAACACAGGAACAGGCCCTTCGGCCCTTCAAACCTGCACTGACAGATTTTGCCCTTCCATATGAAAACTGTCTTCACCTACAGGATCTGTATCCCTCTATTCACTTCTTATTCATGTATTTGTACAGATGCTTCTTGAATGCTGCTATTATGTCTGCTTCCACCACTGCTCTGGCAGCACGTTCCAGGCACTCCCACTCTCTGTGTGAAAACCTTGTCTCATGTGTTTCTTTTAAGAACCCTCCTCTCACACCTTGAATCAGTGTCCCCTAGTAATTGACCCTTCCACCCTGTGAAACAGCCTCTGACTTCCCACTCTATCCATACTATTCACAATCTTGTAAATTTCTACTAGCTCATCCCTCAACTCCTGCATTCCAGTGAAAACAAACCCAGTCCATCCAACTTTTCTTCATATCTAAAACATCCTGGTAAACCTTTTCTGTATCCTCTCCAAAGCATCCACATTCTTCTGGGTGACCAGAATTCAATGCAAAATTCCAAGTGTGGCCTAACTAAAGTTCTATAAAGCCGCAGCATAACTTGCCTATCCATATACTTATTGGCCTTTCAAATGAAGGCAAGCATGCCATAGGCCTTTATTTACCTCCTTATCGATCTGCACTGCCATCTTCAGTGATCTGTGGACCCGCAAACCCAGATCCTTCTGCATATCAATACTCTGAAGGGTTCTGCCATACACTGTATAATTTCCACCTGTACCTGACCTTCCAAAGTGTATCACCTCACATTTGTCCGGATTAAACTCCATCTGCCATGTTTTTGCCCGTGCCTCCAACTGATTTGTATCCTGCTGTATCCTCTGCCAATTCTCCTCTTGACCCGCAACTCTGTATCATCCCCAAACTTACTAATTAGACCAGCTATGCTTTCCTCCAAATTAGTTATGTATCGCAAACACCAGGCATCCCGCCGATGATATGTGGAACACCACTACTCACAGACCTCCATTCCGGAAAGCATCCTTCCATCACTACCCTCTGTCTCCTATGACTAAGCTGGTTCTGTATCCATCTGACCAATACATTGTTCATTAACTGGCCCTTTATATTAATAGGAGAAAGTGATGCTGGAGGTCAGAGTCAAAATGTGCGGTGCTGGAAAAGAACAGTGGAGTGATCTTTCAGCCAGGCACCATCTGAGGAGCAGGAGAAAGGGTCAGTTAGCTGGACATCTAAGTTGCAATGCAGAGTAACAACAACAATGTGGGCTCAATTCTCACACTGGCTGAGGATACCACGGAGATCACTTTTTCTTAACCTCCCACCCTCACCCGAGAAGTAACCATTGTTGATTGTTACAACATCTCATTGTGTCCATTAATGCACTATCAGGGAAAAAAAACTCCATCACCGAGTGGTATGAAGGGCTTATTCTCAAAATGTCAGTTCTCCTGCTCCTCAGATGGTGCCTGGCTGAAAGATCACTCCACTGTTCTTTTCCAGCACCGCATGTTTTGACTCTGACCTCCAGCATCACTTTCTCCTATTAATCTAAAGGGCCAGTTAATGAACAATGTATTGGTCAGATGGATACAGAACCAGCTTAGTCATAGGAGACAGAGGGTAGTGATGGAAGGATGCTTTCCGGAATGGAGGTCTGTGAGCCCCTCAAGTTAAACCACCACCAACCATCTCTCTCTCTAATGGGAGACCAGGGCATATGATCTGGTGGATCATTACCGTTACACCAGCTTTTATTCCAGACATTTATTGAGCAGAAGCTTCATGGTTTGCCATGGTCCCTAGCCCGTTAGCTTGGGGATCTGGCTAAGTAGCCCAGAGAGATTACTATTACCTCCCCTATGTTTGATGTTGTTTTTCTCACATTCATGCCTCTTCATTATGAGCGAGGAAAATGTTATATCTATTTCTGATCACAACATAGGCTGTAGGTTCTACTTTTCCTGGAGCATCGGAGGCTGAGGGGTGACCTTGTAGTGGTTTACAAAATTATAAGCGGCATGGATAGGGTGAATAGACAAGGTCTTTTTCCTTGGGTGAGGGATTCAAAAACTGAAGGTCATAGGTTTAGGGTGACAGGGGAAAGATTTAAAAGGGACCTAAGGGACAACCGTTTCACACAGAGGGTGGTGCGTGTATGGAATGAGCTGCCAGAGGAAGTGGTGGAGGTTGGTACAATTGCAACATTTAAAAGGATCTGGATGGGTATATGAATAGAAAGGGTTTAGAGATATATCGACCAAGTGCTGGCAAATGGGACTAGATTAATTTTGGATTTCTGGTCAATATGGGCAAGTTGGACTGAAAGGTCAGTTTTTTATGTTGTACATCCCTATGACTCCATGACTCTGTCTTTACTTCCTGTTGTCTCAGCAAAGCAGCCAACTCCCTCCCACCCCGCTTACACTCTCTTCCACCCTCTATGAACATCTCTCTGACTTTATAACATCTTTTGAAAGATGAAAATGCACAGATGCCGGTTAAAAATAGGAGAGGGACACGGCAAGGCCCAGACTTTGTTTAATAATGTTCTGAATGGCTTACCTCAGATATACATAACTAATTAGAGCACTGGAGTGATCTATCAGCCAGAAGGGGGTCAGTGTGCTCAGAGAGGGGAAGTAGGGCTGAACCCTGTTGGGTTTGCAGGGATATATTTGATGTCCTTGTTAAAGATTATGCAGAGTAGACAAATCCCTAATACTCTGTAGCATCATCAGGGCAACAACAAGTTGGTTGGTAGTACTCTCACCTGTGAGTCTGACTCAGGTCTCTCTCCATGAGCTGGAACACATAATTCCAGGATGACGCTCCTGTTGCAGCCTGAGTCATGCAAACCCTACAACGTGGAAGCAGGTCATTCAGCCCATTGAGTCCACACCAACCCTCTGATGAGTATCTCACCAGATCTACCCCCATCACCCTACATTTCTCACAGCTAACCCACCCGGCCAACACATCCCTGGACATTATGAGCCATTTAGGTGAAAGTGAGGACTGCAGATGCTGGAGATTAGAGTCAAGAGTTTGGTGCTAGAAAAAGCACAGCAGGTCAGGCAGCATCTGAGGAGCAGGAACATTGATGTTTTAGGCAAAAGCCCTTCATCAGGAATGAGGTTTGAAAGCTGAGAGGGTTGAGAGATAAATGGGAGGGGGGGTGGGGGAGCTGGGAGGAAGGCAGCTGAGAAAGCGATAGGTGGATGAAAGTGGGGGCTAATGGTATAGGTTGGAGAGGAGGGTGGAGCGGATAGGTGGAAAGGAAGATGGACAGGTAAGACAGATCATAAGGACTGTCCTGAGCTGGAGGGTTGGATCTGGGATAAGATAAAAAGGGGAAATGAGGAAATTGATGAAATCCACATTGATCCTGTGTGGTTGGAGGGTCCCAAGGCAGAAGATAAAGCATTCTTTCTCCAGGCTTTGGATGGTTAGGGTTTAGCGATGGAGGAGGCCTCACCTGCATGTCCTTGGCAGAGTGGGAGGGGATATTGAAGTGTTCGGCCATGGGGCGGTGGGGTTGATGGGTGCATGTGTTCCAGAGATGTTCTCTGGAAGTTGGTGTCCTGTCTCCTCAATGTAGAGGAGACCACATCGGGAGCAATGGATACAGTAAATGACATGTGTGGAAGTGCAGGTAAAACACTGATGGATGTGAAAAGTTCCTTTGGGGCCTTGGACGCAGGTGAGGGGGGAAGTGTGGGTGCAGGTTTTGCAGTTCCTGTGATGGCAGGGGAAGGTGAGTTGGTGACAGGTGTGGGTCTGACAAAGGAGTTGTGGTGGGAAAGGTCTTTACTTACCGCAGATAGGGGTGGGGAGGGAAATATAGGGGTGGGGAGGGTGATGGGGTCCATTTGTAGGTGGCGGAAATGCTGGAAGATGATACGATGTATCCGGAGGTTGGTGGGGTGGTAGGTGAGGACCGGGGAGGGTCTGACCTTCCTGGTCCTCACCTTCTTTCCCCCCAACTTCCCAATGCATGGCATCATCCTCTGCCATTTCCAACTCAGCACTTCACCACCCCCTTGGCTCACAAGCCTCATTCCTGATGAAGGGTTTTTTGTCCAAAATGTCAATTCTCCATCACCTCGGATGCTGCCTGACCTGCTGTGCTTTTCCAGCACCACACTCTCAATTATGAGCCCTTTAACATGGCCACCTCACCTAACCTGCACATCTTTGGGAGGAAACAGACACAGGGAGAATGTGCAAATTCATCACAGACAGTCACTCAAGGGTAGAATTGAACTCAGGTCCCTAGCACTGTGAGGCTAACCACTGAGCCACCATGCTACCTGCAGTGTGCTGCCATATTGGACATGTTGTCTGCTTGATGAGACATTAAACAAATTATATTTTCTCTCCTCAGGTTGAAATAAGTAATCCCAGGACATCATTTTCAAGTCAAACATGATTGTTCAAACTGGTATTCTGATCATTCTAATTCTTGATGAAGGGCTCTTGCCTGAAACATTGATTTTCCTGCTGCCTGACCTGCTCCAGCACCACACTTTGTGCAAATTTGCAACCACAATTCTGACATGACAACGGACACAATACTTCAAATGTACTTCATTGGTGGTGTTTCAAAAGAAAACTATCCACTTGCGGGGTGTCACTGTCTGGGCCAGCTTTTATTGCCTGTGCCTCAGTGCCCTTGAGAAGGTGGGGGTGAGCTGCCTCTTTGAACCACTGCAGTCTATGTGCTGTAGGTTAGCCCACAATACCCTTAGGGAGAGAATTCCAGGCTTCTGACCCAGTGACACTGAAGGGCGAGTGATATATTTCCAAGTGAGGATGGTGAGTGGCTTGGAGGGGAATTTGCAGAGGCTGGTGTTCCAATGTATCTGCTGCCCTTGTTCTTCTCAATGGAAATAGTTGTGGGTTTGGGAAATGCTGTTTAAGGAGATTTGGTGAATTTCAGTAGTGCATCTTGTAAATGTTACATACAACTGCTGCTGACAGTGATGGTTGAGGGAGTGTATAATTGTAGATGCGGTGTCAATCAGATGGGATGCTTTTTTTCCAGTATTGTGTCAAACTCCTTGGATGTTGTAGAAGCTGTACTGATCCAGGAAAGTGGGCTGTGTTCATTCACATTCCTGACTTGGAGATGGTGAACAGGCTTTGGAAGGTAAGGAAGTGAGTTACTCACTGAAGTTCCTCCAACCTCTGACCTGTCACCGCCAAAAGCCACAACCATCTTCCTATGTGCCACAAACGAACACAGAAATTGTTGGACAAACTCAGCAGGTGTGACATCTGTGGAGAGAAAGCAGAGTTAACGTTCCAGATCCAGTAACCCTTCTTCAGAACTCAGAACTTCAGAACAGAGTTCTAAAGCAAGGTCACTGGACCCGAAATGTTAACTCTGTTTTGTCTCCACAGATAAGCTTTACCAGCAATTTCTAATTTCGTCTCTAATTTCCAACATCCACAACTCTTCGAAATTTCCTATGATTCCAATTAGCAGATAGTTTGCACCTTGATTACTATTATTTCTTGATGCCAAATTTGGTCAAATATGGCCTTGATGTCAAGGGTTGTCACTCTCACCTCACCTCCTTTGTGGTTCAGCTCTTCTGTCCATGTTTGAACCAAGGTTGTAATGAGGTCAGGAGCTGAGTGGCCCTGGCAGAACCCAAACTGGGCGTCACTGAGCAGGTTATTGCTGAGCCAGTGCTGCTTGATAGCACTGTTAATGACCCCTTCCATCACTTTACTGATGATCAAGTGTAGACTGATGGGATGGTAATTGGCCGGGTTGGATTTGCACTGCTTTTTATGTACAGGACATAATTGGGCAATTTTTGATATTGTCTGGAAAATGCCAGTGCTGTAACTGTACTGGAACAGCTTGGCAGGGGAGCAGGAGGTTCTGGAGCACTAGTCTTCAGTCCTATTGCCGGAATGCTGTCAGGGCCCATAGCCTTTGCAGTATCCAGTATCTTCTATTGTTTCTTGATGTTATGTGGAGTGAATGGAATTGGCTGAAGACTGGTATCTGTGATGATGGGGACCTCTGGAGGAGGCCGAGATGAATCATCCACTCAACACTCCTGGCTAAAGATTGCAACGAGTGCATCAGCTTTATCTTTTGCACTAATATGCTGGGCTCTTCCATCATTGAGAATAGGGATATTTGTGGAGCTTCATCCTTTAGTGAGTTCTTTAATTATCCACCATCATTTACAATGTTGGTGGATGTGAAAGGACTGCAGATCTGATCCATTGGTTGTAGGATTGCTTAGCTCTGTCTATCACTTGCTGTATATGCCATTTGGCACAAAGGTAACTTCACCAGGTTGACACCTCATTTTCAGGTATGCCTGGTGCTGCTCCTGACATGCCCTCCTGCACTCTTCAATGAACCAGGGTTGGGTGCCTTGCTTGATGGTATAAGACCATAACAAATGGGAGCTGAAGTAAGCCATTCAGACTATCAAGCCTGCTCTGCCATTCAATGAGATTATGGTTGGTCTGATAAATCCTCAGCTCCACACTACTGTCATTTTTCGATCACCCCTGATTCCCCTACTGATCAAAAATCTGTCATCTCAGCCTTGAATATGTAATGGCCCAATGCTGTGTGGTAAAGATTTCCACAGATTCACTCCCCTCTGAGAGAAGAACTTGCTCCTCATCTCTGTCTTAAGCATGTGACCTCTTCTGAGAAATATGACTCATAAAGAATGGCCTAAAATATCCCACAAAGAGAAGGAATATTTTCATATCTACTCTGTCAAGTTCCCTCAGAATATTTTATGTTTTAGTACAGTTGCTTCTCAATTCCAATAAGTCCAGTTCTAAACTACTCAGCCTCTCCTCATAAGGCTGTTCCTCCATCCCAGGATCAGTCGAAATTTCTCTGGATTGCCTCCAATACCAGTTTATCATTCCTCAGATAAAATGATAGAGTGGATGACTCAATACTGGAAAAAGTCTGCCATGACTATTACCAAATGTAATGAATTGATGTTGAATTCTGTCAGCAACTCTGCTCTTGTGCCCCCAGTCATTAACCCGGGCCTACGGATTAGTTTTTAAAATTCACTCATGGGACATGAGTTGGATCAGCATTTATTGCTCTTCCCTAGTTGCCTGTTGAGAAGGTTGTGGTGACACCTCTGTAGTCCACGTCCTGTAGTTTGGCCCACAATGCCTTTAGGGAAGGAATTCCAGGATTTTGACCCAGCGACACTGAAGGAACAGCGATATATTTCCAAACCAGGATGATAGGAGACTTAGAGGGAAATTTGCAGGGTGTGGTCTTTCCAGCCAGTATTAGCAAGTGACATTTTTGCTATGCCCTGTCCCCCAGTAAGTAACACACCTGTGAGGAGCCTTGGGACATTGCACTACAGTAAAAGTGCTATATAAATGCAAGCTGTCATTGTAACTTTTCCTGTGCCAATGAATATATTTTCCCTCTCATTCCTGTAATCAAGCTGATCGATTATTACTTGATTCATTTTGGTATTTGCATTTCTTTGACACCAAGATTCCCCTGTCATGCCATCACTAGGGTGTACACCCAACGGCTTAATTCAGAGTTGTATGTGTCTAGTGCCTTCACCTCTACTGAACCAAACATCTTGCCATGCCAGATTGAGAAAAGCACATTTCTTAATTTCAAAAATATATTTTATTCACAAAAAAAACCTTTGTATATATACATAATAACAAATGCAGTTTGGCTCTGTACAGTTGCAACTCAAGTAAATGAACAAAACATTGGACTTTGACTATATCCAAAAAAGCAAAGAACTTTCTTCCACATATAATACTGATATTTACATATATTTGAGGTGATGGGGGGATTGGGGTGAGTCTGATAACTGAACAGAGCCCCATTTACGTTCAGCAGGAAGACTTCAGATAGTGGTTTCTCCCTACAGCGACTTGGCAGTAACTGCCTCAGGCTTTAGTGCATCCCTCAGTAAGTAGTCCTGGACCTCGGAATGTGCCAGTCTGCAACACTCGCTCGGGGTCAACTCCTTGTTCTGGAAGGCAAACAAATTTCTAGCAGACCAAAGAGAATCTTTCACTGAATTGATAGTCTCCTCAGGCACAGTCGATGTTTATTTCAGTGTGCATCCTGGGGAACAGACCTTAGAGCGCAGAATGCCACGCCACAGATCTGCTCGGAATGAACCTCAACACAAGCTACTGCATCTTCCTCTAGACTCCCTTTGCAAAGGCACATTCCAGCAGGAGATGTATGACAGCTTCTACCCTCCCCACCCCAACAGCCACTTGAAGGGAAGCGTTTGGTGGCTCAGAGAGTCTGGATGTACATAAAGGATCACACAGGCAGTGCCCTACTCATCACCAGCCAAGTGGTGTCTTGGTCACAGTGTGCAAACTACTGCATTCAAACTACGGTTTCAATATTTATACACAGTTAATGGCCAGAGTGAGGAGGTCTCTTTAACTGTACTCTCGCATAAAGCATGTGTTTGGGAGGCGAAAATTGGAGGGAAAATAACACAGAGGCAAGAGTAACAGTTTTAAGTCAGTCACTCAAAAGCAGATTTCTATCTCTTTAAGAGGTTCAGACATCTTTTTAATGATGCAAAAAACAACTATTGTTAACCCACTGTAACCTACGAAACCTTATATTACATATTCATGTGCATGTGTAGCTTTCGAATAATACTCTGGCAACATTTAACATCTAAAATATACGATAAATATCAGCCTGGGCAGGAAATTAAACATTTTTTTTAAAAATGAAAAAAAAAATCAGTATGTAGATTAAAAGACAAAATTACAGGCACTGGATAATGCAGGGAGTGAATTGATTAATTTTTCTTCACTGAATGCAAAAATCTTCCAGTAATCTCACTTCTGTGTGCGTGTGTGTGTGTGCATGTGTGTGTGTCTGTGTGTGTATAAGTGCACAAGTCTTCCAAAAAAAAATGTCACATTTCAGAATGCAGCATAGTGCTATCTAGTCAGCAAGCTACCCACAGCTGCACTGGGCTCCGCACTTAGACTGCTTGTCAGCGAGATGATGGGTGAATGGTAAGGTCTGGCTGTAAAATAATTGAATTTTCATATCAGAGAGAAACAGAGCCGAGCAGACAATGAAAGTGCTGAGTCCCGCACTGTTATTTGCAAATACCCTTTGCCACGTTACTTGAGGTCTAAATGTACATTTCTGATTTTTTTCTCTCTCTCTCTCCCTATGCCACATGCTCCTCCAGTATACAAGCGCCTGTGTGAGAACTGAACCTGATAATAAGTAGCCAAATCTCACATTATTACAATGGTAATTTGCTTGCTGAATCAGACATAGTGCTGCTTCTGTACTTTTGCCAGTTTGAATATAACCAAGGTTTAATTAAGTTTCTCAATCTCTGCCCTTTCTTAAAGGCAAACCGACTAGGTGTTTGGAGAATGGAACTGGGGGAAGTTATTCAGCTGTTCAAAACTGTTCCTCTCTTTAATGAGACCATGGACAATCTGAATCATCTGCTTGGAGAATGTGAGGGCTGCAGATGCTGGAGATCAGAGTCAAGAGTGTGGTGCTGGAAAAGCTCAGTAGGTCAGGCAGCATCAGACGAGGAGGAAAATCAATGTTTCGAGCATAAGCCCTACATCAGGAATTAGGCTTGTGGCCCAAGGGGACTGAGAGATCAATGGGAGGGGGTTGGGGCTGGGGGCAAGGTAGATGACAGTACGATAGGTCGATGAAGGTGGGGGTGAAGGTGATAGGTCAGAGAGGACGGTGGAGCGGATAGGTGGGAAGGAAGATGGACAGGTAGGACAGGTCAAGAGGTCAGTGCAAAGTTGGAAGGTTGGATCTGGGATAAGGTGGGGAGAGGTGAAATGAGGAAGCTGGTGAAATCTCCATCGTTTCCCATGTTAGGTCCATGCCACCCACCAACCCACCCTCCCCGACTGACACGTTCCCCTGCCACCAGATGAATTGTAAAACCTGTGCCCACACCTCCCCCCACACCTCCATCCAAGGCCGCAAAGGAGCCTTCCATATCCGACAGAGATTCACCCGTACTTCCACACACGTCATCTATTGTGTCCGTTGCTCCCGATGTAGTTTCCTTTACATTGGAGAGACAGGACACCAACTTGTGGAACGTTTCAGAGAACATCTCTGGGATACCCACACCAACCAATCCCACCACCCAGTGGCCAAACACATCCCAAGGACATGCAAGTCCCACTATCCCAAGGACATGCAAGTCCTGGGCCTCCTCCACCACCAAACCCTAAACACTGATGCCTGGAAGAAGAACACCTCATCTTTCACTTTGGGCCCCTACATCCACACGGGATCAATGTGGATTTCACCAATTTCCTCACTTCTTCACTCCCCCACCTTATCCCAGATAAAACCCTTCAACTCAGCCCCATCCTCTTGACCTGTCCTACCTGTCCATTTTCCTTCCCATCTATCTGCTTCACCCTCCTCTCTGACCTATCGCTTTCACCCCCAGCTTCATCTACGTATCACCTTCTCAGCATCCTTACCTCCCCAGATCCATCTCCCTCCCATTTTTCTCTCAGCCCCCTTGGGCCACAAGCCTCATTCCTGATGTGGGGCATATGCCCGAAATGTCGATTATCCTGTTCCTTGGACGATGCCTGACCTGCTGTGCTTTTCCAGCATCACATTCTCTGAATCATCTACTTGTCTTGCCTCCATAGACTTTTCACATTGGCTGAGAAAGGTCAATGGACACAAGTTGACAGAACTCACAAAAAGCTTTATTTTATTCAGTTCAGGGTGCCATGGGCTTGGTCAGCAATTACTGTCCATCCTTAATTACCTTTGTGAAGGGGGTTGGTGAGTTATCAGCCTGAACTGCTGCCAGGCGTGTGATGTAGGTTCACACACAGTGCTGTTAGGGACCGAGTTCCAGGAATTTTACCCAGCGACACTGAGGGATATATTTTGAAATCGATTTATTTATTGTCATGTGTATCTTGTTACAAAATGCAGTGAAAAGTGTTGTACAATGTCACCACTCTCCAGGGCTTTCTTAAGACACAGAAAGGAGGCTTTGGCCTAGTGGTGTTATCGCTAGACCATTAACCCAGAGATCCAGGCAATGCCCAGGGGACCTGGGTTCGAATCCTGCTACAGCAGATGTTATCATTTGAACTCAGTAAAGTCAGAAAGCAAGGGCCTAATGATGACTGTGCATCAGTTGCCAATTGTTGGGGAAAATACCCGTCTGGCTCACTAATGCCCTTTAGGAGAGGAATCTGCCATCGTTACCTGGTCTTCAGACCACAGCAATATGGTTGAGTCTTAACTGCTCTCTGGGCAATTAGGGATGGGCAATAAATGCTGGCCTGGCCAGTGGTGCCCTCATCCCATGAATGAATAATAAAGAAGCAGAATTCCGAATATGAAATCAAATAAGTGTTCACCTTTACAGTCCCTCTTGTTGAGTGCCCCACTGTGGGCCTGGTAACTAGGCACAAGTACTCTTTACTGTGCAGCTGCACCAAAAATCACCCACTTTTCAACACCATCTTACCTTCAAAGTTTGTGAGAAGATTTGTAGCTCGGGTGCTCGTTGTTGTGGTTCTGTTCGCTGAGCTGGAAATCTTTGTTGCAAACGTTTCGTCCCTGTCTGGGTGACATCCTTAGTGCTTGGGAGACTCCTGTGAAGCGCTTCTGTGGTGTTTCCTCCGGCATTTATAGTGGCAACAAAAATTTCCAGCTCGGCGAACAGAACCACAACACCATCTTACCTCCACCAACGTAACCAGTGCCATCTTGGTTACACACTTGATTACAAATTTGGAATAAAAAAACCCAGCAGAATTCAGGGAAACAGAGCCAAAAGGAATGAGAAACTCCCAGGTATGATTTAAGTCTTATCTCCATAGAGGTCCCCGGGACAGGCTCCAGCCTGGAGTCTCAGGAGGAGATGAGTGCTTCCTGCCGCTGACGCTACCACCTCGCGATCTCCTCCTGCTGCCATCGTCATCACCTCCGATTCTGTAACCACTGGGGCTACAACCAGCTCCCGTAACATGCTCAGGCCAGGCCTGCTCACAGCCTCTGATCACCAGATCCTGACGGGTGGGGCGCGTCACCATTATCTCACCAATGTGAAAGGCATTAAACAAAAAGGAAAAAAAAGCAAAGCAACAGCAAAAAGAAAGAGAAAAAAAGAAAAATGAATGGAAGGGAATGGGCTCAGGAGCTTGAATGCAGCACCGCCTCACTCTGCCGCCATTTTGAGGAGGAGACTCCAAGTTAAGTTGGTCATTGGTTGGGAGGGGAACATGCAGGTGGTGATGTTCCCAGCGATTTGCAGCTGCCCTTGTCCTGTGGAACAGCAACTTTTTTTTTATTTCAAAATATACTTTATTCATGGACAGCAACGGTACATTGGCAATCACAGGGATGCTGAATAAGCATCAATGACTCAGAGAGTCATAGTGATGTACAGCATGGAAATAAACCTTTTGGTCCAACTCATCCATGCCAACCAGATATCCTAAATTGATCCTAAATTACCTGGATGTTTTTGTTCTGATTTTTGAGAGTGAGTTCCATTCTTCGCTGGATAAAATAGTCTTCTGCTTTCTAATGATCTAATTTCACTTTGCTCTCAATTTGCTAGTAAGCAGTGAAGGGGATTGGTGGGAGGTGGCATTACTAATTTGCACAGTGAAAAGAGAATACACTTCCTACAAAAAGTAATATGGATATATTTTTGTCTTATAAGTAAAAATTAACAGGTGACAGAGAATGGTCAGACAGTCCCTTAACTTGGGGCACCCGTATGGGCCCCAGCTATGCCTGTCTCTTTGTTGGCTACGTAGAGCAGTTGGTCTTCCGTAATTACATCGGCACCACTCCCCACCCCTTCCTCCGCTACATTGATGACTGCATTGGCGCCACCTCGTGCTCCCACGAGGAGGTTGAGCAATTCATCAACTTCACCGACACATTCCACCCTGACCTTAAATTTACCTGGACCATCTCTGACACCTCCCTCCCCTTCCTGGACCTCTCCATCTCCATTAATGACGACCGACTTGACACTGACATTTTTTACAAACCCACCGACTCCCACAGCTACCTGGATTACACCTCTTCCCACCCTACCTCTTGCAAAAATGCCATCCCG
>NC_057724.1:77249914-77253674 GCF_004010195.1 Chiloscyllium plagiosum | reverse complement strand
CTCTCTGCCTTTAATCCTGATGAAGGGCTTTTGCCCGAAACGTCGATTTTATTGCTCCTTGGATGCTGCCTGAACTGCTGTGCTCTTCCAGCACCACTAATCCAGAGTCCCTTAACTTAGGAAACTCAGAATTAATTTGAGCTTCAGTCATTCAGGATGGGATTTGGTGAGGGGGGAATGTATCTGTGGGACTAGGGAGAACTTGATCTCTAAATACCTGAACACCATGGCAATTTAGCATGGGCAATCCACCTAACCTACACATTTTCGAACAATTCGAGGAAACCACAGCACCTGGAGGAAAGCCATGCAGACACGAGGAGAATGTACAAACTCCACACCAATGGTTGCCTCAGGGTGGAATCGAATCCAGGTCCCTGGCACTGTGAGGCGGCAGTGCTAACCACTGAGCCACTGTACTACCCTCCAACTTGACTCCACAGTGATCATAGATCCAGTTTGCTTTTGGTCTACAGGAGCTGGGCTCCAAAACAAACAACATGAGTGGGATCACTCACCTCAGCCTCCTGAAGTATGGGCGAAGTTGATGAAAAGGTTGCTGTCTCACACACGTGTGTAAACCATATCCCTGACTGCTTAGAGAAAGGAAACACAATGGATCATAGCTTCTACTGGGCACGGTAAGATCTTTCAGAAAACATGATGCAAGACAGATCTACATTTTACCAAATAAAGGAGGTAGTCTTTCCTTAACAACAGAATATTCCATGGACTCTAATCTCTCTGTTAATATTGATGAATGAGTCTGACCAACATTTGCCTTCAGCCAATTGGCCACAAGCTTCCAAATTCCCTCCCATAAATTCCCCGCTCTCGACCTTTCCTTTCTCCATCAGGACGCTCTTGAAGGGTACTGTGTTTATAATCAACTGTTCTGATATTTTGTTTTGTAGCTATAGATAGAATTTTATTTGATAATGCTCTTATGAAACATCTTGGGATATTTTAGTAAACTACAGGTGCTGTATATATTCTAAATATGTACTAAATCTGATTGCTATCTCTAAGGTCCATGTTCGTCCTGCATTCAGTTCTGGTCTCACTGCTACAGGAAAGATGTTGTTAAACTTGAAAGGGTTCAGAAAAAATTTACAAGGATGTTGCCAGGGTTGGAGAGTTTGAGCTATAGGGACAGGATGAACAGGCTGAGGTTATTTTCCCTGCATTGTCGGAGGCTGAGGGATGACTTTACAGAGGTTTAGAAAATCATGAGGGGCATGGATAGGATAATTAGACAAAGATTCTTCCCTTGGGTGGGTGAGTCCAGAATTAGAGGGTTAGGGTAAGAGGGGAAAGATTTAAAAGGGGCCGAAGGGGCAACCTTTTCACACAGAGGGTGGAGGTTGGTACAATTACAACTTTTGAAAGGCATCTGGATGGGTATATGAATAGGAAGGGTTTAGAGGGATGGGGCCCAAGTGCTGGCAAATGGGATTAGATTAATTTAAGATGTCTGGTCAGCATGGATGAGTTGGAATGAAGTGTCTATTTCTGTGCTGTATACTCTCTGGGTCTGTAGATTGAAAGAAGCAAAAATGGCCCTTAGTAGAGTGATATACTCTTGTCAGATGTGGGAGTTTAGGGAGAGTTTATGTGTTACTGAGGATTACATCTGCAATAAATGCCACTCATTGAGAATACTATCAGATTGAATGGATCAGTTGGAGAGACAGTTAGAAGCAATGAGGAATGTACAAGAGCAAGGGGATGTGATGGATGGCAGTTATAGGAAGGGAGAAAAGTTGCAGATGCAGTTAGGGAGATGAGTGAACTCCAGGAAGACTAGGACAGGTAAGAAGGTAGTGCAGGAGTCTTCTGTAGCTATCCCCATTGCAAACAAGTATGCTGTTTTGGAAAATGTAAGGGGTGATGGATTCTTAGGGGAATGTAGCACGAACAGTCAAGTTTCTGGTATCGAGACTGGCTCTAATGCACTGAAGGGTACGTCGGCTTCGAAGAGATCAATTGTGTTAGGGGACTGTCTAGTCTGAGGCACAGACAGACGTTTCTGTGGCCAGCAGCAGAAAATCAGAATGGTGTGTTGTTTCCCTGGTGCCAGGATCAAGGATGTCTCAGAGAGGGTGCAGAATGTTCTCACGGGGGAGAGGGCCCAGCAGGAGGTCATTGTACACATTGGAACCAACGATATAGGAAGGGAAAAGCATGAGAGTCTGAAGCGAGAATATAGAGAGTTAGGCAGGAATTTAAAAAGGAGTTTCTTGAGAATAGTAATATCTGGACTACTACTGCGAGCTAGCGAGGGTAGGAAAAGGAGGACAGAGCAGATGATTGTGTGGCTGAGGAGCTGGTGTATGGGAGAAGGATTCAGATTTTTGGATCATTAGAATCCCTTCTCGGGTAGAAGTGACCTGTACAAGAAGGACGGACTGCACCTGAATTGGAAGGGGACTAATATACTGGCAGGGAAATTTGCTAGAACTGCTTGGGAGGATTTAAACTAGTAAGGTGGGGGTGGGACCCAGGGAGATAGTGAGGAAGGAGATCAATCTGAGACTAGTACAGTTGAGAACAGAAGCGAGTCAAACAGGCAGGTCTGGCAGGGACAAAGCAAAGAACTGATAAATTAAACTGCATTTATTTCAATCCAAGAGGTCTAACAGGAAAGGCAGATGAACTCAGGGTATAGTTAGGAACATGGATATCATACCAATTACAGAAACATGCCTTAGGGATGGGCAGGACTGGCAGCTTAATGATCCAGGATGCAAATGCTACAGGAAGGACAGAGAAGGAGGCAAGAGAGGAGGGGGAGTGGCATTTTTGATAAGGGATAACATTAAAGCTGTACTGAGGGAGGATATTCCTGGAAATACATCCTGGAAGTCATTTGGTTTAAACTGAGAAATAAGAAAGGGATGGTCACCTTATTGGGATTGTATTATAGACCCCCTAATAGTCAGAGGGAAATTGAGAAACAAACTTGTAAGGAGATCTTAGTTGTCTGTAATAATAATAAGGTAGTTATGGTAGGGGATTTTAACTTTCCAAACATAGACTGGGACTGCCATAGAATTGAGGGTTCAGATGGAGAGGAACTTCTGATTCAGTATGTGGATGTACCTGCTAGAGAAAGTGCAAACCTGATCTACTCTTGTGAAATAAGGCAGGGCAGGTGACTGAGGTGTCTGTAGGGGGGCACTTTTTGGCCAGCGAGATAACGAGAGTCCAGAGACAGTATATTCCTGTCAGGGTGAAAAGAAAGGCTGGTAGGTTCAGGGAATGCTGGATGACTATAGAAATTGAGGATTTGGTTAAGAAAAAGAAGGAAGCATAGATCAAATCAATCCTTAGAAAAATATAAAGGCAGTAGAAGTATACTTAAGCGGGAAATCAGGAGGGCAAAAAAGGCAACAAGAGCTAGCTTTGGCAAATAGAGTTAAGGATGATCCAATGGGTTTTTACAAATATATTAAGGACAAAAGGGTAACTAGGGAGAGAATAGGGCCCCTCAAAGATCTGCCCTCGACCTCTTCATAGCCAACTGCCGCCGCGATATTAACCGCCACCTGAACTCCCCCACCCCTCTCACCCACTCCAACCTCTCACCCTCGGAACGTGCAGCCCTCCACTCCCTCCGTTCCAACCCCAACCTCACTATCAAACCAGCAGACAAGGGAGGCGCGGTAGTAGTTTGGCGCACCGACCTCTACACCGCTGAGGCCAAACGCCAGCTCGCAGATACCTCCTCCTACTGCCCCCTTGACCATGACCCCACCCC
>NC_057724.1:77234620-77248090 GCF_004010195.1 Chiloscyllium plagiosum | reverse complement strand
ACCTATCACCCTCACTTTGACCTCTTTCCACCTATCGTATTTCCAACGCCCCTCCCCCAAGTCCCTCCTCCCTACCTTTTATCTTAGCCTGCTGGACACACTTTCCTCATTCCTGAAGAAGGGCTTATGCCCGAAACGTCGATTCTCCTGTTCCCTGGATGCTGCCTGACCTGCTGCGCTTTTCCAGCAACACATTTCCTTCCTAACCTGAGATCTTCTTCCCGACCTCTCCGCCCCCACCCCAGTCTGACCTATCACCCTCACCTTGACCTCTTTCCACCTATCACATTTCCGACGCCCCTCCCCCAAGTCCCTCCTCCCTACCTTTTATCTTAGCCTGCTGGACAACCTTTCCTCATTTCTGAAGAAGGGCTTATGCCCGAAACGTTGATTCTCCTGTTCCCTGGATGCTGCCTGACCTGCTGCGCTTTTCCAGCAACACTTTTTCAGCCACACAAAGATCAGCAAGGCGACCTTTGTGTGGAGCCGCAGAAAATGGGGGAGATACTAAATGAGTATTTTGCATCAGTATTTACTGTGGAAAAGGATATGGAAGATATAGACTGTAGGGAAATAGATGGTGACATCTTGCAAAATGTCCAGATTACAGAGGAGGAAGTGCTGGATGTGGATAAATCCCCAGGACCTGATTAGGTGCACCTCAGAACTCTGTGGGAAGCTAGGGAAGTGATTGCTGGGCCTCTTGCTGAGATATTTGTATCATTGATAGTCACAGGTGAGGTGCTGGAAGACTGGTGGTTGGCTAACGTGGTGCCACTGTTTAAGAAGGGAGGTAAAGACAAGCCAGGGAACTATAGGCTAGTGAACCTGACGTTGGTGGTGGGCAGGTTATTGGAGGGGATCCTGAGGGATAGGATGTACGTGTATTTGGAAAGGCAAGGACTGATATAGATAGTCAACATGGCTTTGTGCGTGGGAAATCATGTCTCACAAATGTGATTGAGTTTTTTGAAAAAGTAACAAAGAGGATTAATGAGGGCAGAGTATTAGATGTGATCTGTATGGACTTCAGTAAGGCATTCCCATGGGAGACTGGTTAGCAAGGTTAGATCTCATGGAACACAGGGAGAATGAGCCAGTTGGATACAGAACTGACTCAAAGGTAGAAGACAGAGGGTTGTGGTGGAGGAGGGTTGTTTTTCAGATGGAGGCCTGTGACCAGTGGAGTGCCACAAGGATCGGTGCTGGCCCCTCTACCTTTTGTCATTTATAAAAATATTTGGATGTGAACATAAGAGGTATAGATAGTAAGTTTTCAGGTGACACTAAAATTGGAGGTGTAATGGACAGCGAAGAAAGTTACCTCAGATTACAACAGGATCTTGATCAGATGGGCCAATGGGCTGAGAAGTGGCAGATGGAGTTTAATTTAGATAAATGTGAGGTGCTGCATTTTGGAAAAGTAAATCAGAGTAGGAATTATACACTTAATGGTAAGGTCATAGGGAGCGTCACTAAACAAAGAGAGCTCGGAGTGCAGTTTCATAACATCCTGAAAGTGGAGTCGCAGGTAGATAGGATATTGGAGAAGGTGTTCTTCTTTATTGGTCAGAGTACAGGAGTTGGGTGGTCATGTTGCGGCTGTACAGGACATTAGTTGGGCCACTTTTTGTATATTGTGTGCAATTCTGGTCTCCTTCCTATCGGAAAGGTGTTGTGAAACCTGAAAGGGTTCAGAAAAGATTTCCAAGGATTTTGCCAGGGTTGGAAGATTTGACCTATAGGGAGAGGCTGAACAGGTTGGGGCTGTTTTCCCTGGAACATTGGAGGCTGAGGGGTGACCTTATAGAGGTTTATAAAATCATGAGGGGCATAGATTGGATAAATAGACAAAGTCTTTTTCCTGAGGCGGGGGAGTTCAGAACTTGAGGGCATAAGTTTAGGGTGAGAGGGGAAAGATATAAAAGAGACCTAAGGGGCAACGTTTTTACGCAGAGAGTAGTACGTGTATGGAATGAGCTGCAAAGGAAGTGGTGGAGGCTGGTACAATTACAACATTTAGAAGGCATTTGGATGGGTATATGAATAGGAAGGGTTTGGAGGGATATGGACCAGGTGCTGGCAGGTGGGATTAGATTGGGTTGGGATATCTAGTCGGCATGGATGAGTTGGATTGAAGGGTCTGTTTTTGTCCTGTACATCTATATGACTCTATGACTCTATAACTGTACGGAGCATTGGATAATGTATAATATAACCTTGTTTATTTCCTTGGACTTGTTGTATTCTTCAGGCTGAATAAAACATTCACTTGATGAAAATGGCTCTTTTGCTTCTGTATGAACAACTGTAGAATGCAGGGTGGTGCTGGAAAAGCACAGCTGGTCAGGCAGCATCCGAGGAGTAGGAGAGTTGACGTTTCGGGCATAAGACCTTCATGAGGCTAATGCTGGACTTATGCTCAAAACATTGACTGTCCTGCCCCTCGGATGCTGCCTGACCTGCTGTGCTTTTCCAGTGCCACCCTTTTAGACTCTGGCTCTCCATCATCTGCAGTCCTCACTTTCTCCTCACTGTAGAATAGATTCCTTCTTTCTAGCCAGCTGATTGAAGGTGGACACTTGCAATTCAACGAAATTAAAAATGCATTTTGTTTTATTTCAGTGATAGTTTTAAGTTTTACCTTATACACACTCCTCTACAAACAATCTGTAGTCACTTGCTCAAAGATGTTTCTTTATTTGTGAGAGGACATGGGGGTTGCTGGTATTATTGCCCATCTTTAGCTGGCCAGCAGGCAGTTCAGTCTCAATTGCTGTGTGTCTGGAGCCACGTGTGGGTCAAACTGGATGGCAGATTTCCTCAGGGGTATTAATGAACCAGTTGGGTTTTACAGCGATTGGCAGTGGTTACAATGAGTGCAGCTTTTTTAAAAATTTGAATTTCACCATTTGCCATGATTTCACACTTCCCCAGAATGTTAGCCTGGGGTTCTGGAGTGCTTTTTCGTGACATTATTACTTCATCACCAGCCCCCCATTCCACCCTCCAACAGTGCCCCGCAAAACCAAAATAGTGCTCCAAATCTGGAACAAGGCCTGAGCAGGTCTGGCAGCATCTGTAGAGGGAAGCATTCTGAATAATTCAGGTTCTGTTAAAACAGCATTTGGATCTTTGACTTGATAAAGAAATGGACAGAGTACGGAATTGAGGCTGTTACACTGAAGGCTGATTAGAGCTCAGCCATCCATTCTGTACAATTCAGGGTGCCACAATTTTGGAAGAATTTAAATGCCTTCGAGAGGGTTCAGAGCAAATATTTCCTCATGTGTGGAAGACCATAACCGGAGACCAACAATGGAAAACAATCACTGAGATGTTCATTCGGGGAATAGTTCATTCACTTTGGGGACATGGGCATTGCGGACTGGGCACAGAATTTATTGCCTGTCCCTCGTTGCCCTTGAGAAATTAATAATGAGCTGCTTTCTCGAACTATTGCATGTTCTGCAGGTAGACCTATAATGTCATAATGGAGGGAATTCCAGGATTGTGACCCAGTGACAGTGAGGGAATGGCAATATATTTCCGAGTCAGAAGGGTGGGTGGCTTGGAGAGAAACTTGAAGGGAATGGTGTTCCCATGTATCTGCTGCCCCTTGTCTTTCTAAATGGCAGGAGTCATGAGTTTGGAATGTGCAGTCTGAGAGTCTTTGGTAAATATCTGCAATGCTGTTCCTGAACATCTGTCGTGGAGGAAGTGGATGCAATGCCAATTGACCAGGCTGCTTTATCCTGGATGGTGTCAAGCTCTTGAGTTTTCTTGCATCTGTACTCAGCCAGACACTCTTGTCTTGTGCCTTGTAGATGGCAGACAGGCTTTGGGGAGTCAGGAGGGGAGTTACTTGCAACCAGATTCAGATTCAGATCCAAACTTCTTCAATAAAAGAGTGAGAAGAACGTGGAACTTGCTACCACAGAGAATGGAGATGAGGAGACATTTCTTCACTCAAAGAGTGTGGAGCCTGTGGAATCCATTACCACAGGAAGTAGTTGATGCCAAAACATTGAATGTATTCAAGAAGCAGATAGATATAGCACTTGGGACGAATGTGATCAAAGGTTATGGGAAGAAAGCAGGATTAGTCTGTTGAGAAGGATGATCAGCCATGATCATCATGAAGACCAGGTGCAAATAACATTTGAATAGCCATGGTCCCCCTTTGGAGAGCAGACGAGTCCCTGTGGGTATGGTGCCAGGACACTTTTGAGGTAGGGTTCAGAGTTAGTAAGGTTCCTTTGGAATTGTTAACAGTGGAGAAATAATAAGTATATAAATGGTGGATAAACCCCTCAGACCTGTTCAACTTGTCAATATCTGTCAAGGAGTGTCAAGGCATGTCAGAAGTTTTGAATGGTCAAGAACCATCAAGAACTGTCAAGTGTGTTAAATCTGTCAAGAACTGTCAAGAAGTGTCCAAATGTAAAGAACATTCAGGATGTTTCATAGTAGTCAAAACCTGTCAAAGTGTGTTTTAATGAATGTGAGTGCGATTTTCAGAAGAGTGTATTATAGAAATTATATAAAATGTAACGTTCATGTAATATGAACATACAAGTATATAATTTAGCATTGTTCTGTTGGGTGTTGCGAATACTTGGTGAGTTGGTACAATAGGAAAGGGCTAACGTTTCATTGTGGAAGTAAGCACTAGCTTGTCATGGGGATAGGTAGATGTCTTCGATGGCATGCATTGGCATTGAATGTGAAAGGGAATTTTGTGGGAATGACAAGCTGATAAAGGGTGAGGCTGGAGGAATGTTCGATATTTTATTCCCTTATTCTCAATTTGAGCATAATGCTAGATCATCAAGGAAGGCTTTCTGTTCAATCCACCATGGGAACTGGCAGCTTCCTCGAATCTTTGAAGGTTGTCTGGTCTAACATCCAATCCAGCCCAAACCTCTGGAATGAAATGGGAAGGGGGGGGGGCATTTTTATAGATTGTGTTTGTGTAACTGGGGTTTTCTGCACACCTGACCTGGGTATAAAAGTGAGGACTCCAATATTCAGTGATCTGACCTAATGCCTCCTTCTACGTTTTGTGTTCTAATTCAGCTGTGAAGCACTTGGGACATTTCTTCCTGTTAAATGAGTCCTTTTTATTTGTTAATGGGATACAGGCATCGCTGACCAGGCTGACATTTACTGCCCATCTCTAATTGCCCAGAGGGCGGCTAAGAGTCAACCACATTGCTGTGGGTCGGGAGTCACATGTAGGCAAATTTCCTTCCTTCAAGGAATTTAGTGAAGCAAATGGGTTTTTACAACAATGCTTACAAGGTCACCATTAGAGAAGCCTTTATTTCAGATACTGTAGAATTCAAATTCCATCATTGGCTATTTGAAACAATATCCTCAGAGCATTGGCCTAGGTCTATTTGCTAGTCTTGTTTTCTTACCACTGCCCAGTAATTTTCCCCTAAAAGGACTACCAGATCTCGGTGACAATCAATGCCGATGGAGTAAAGGTAATGTAAACGTTGCCCTCTCAGTAGTCTTGAATCAGTAACCTTCGAGTTAACTGCAGAATGTACCACAGAGCCAAATGCAAAGAAATGCTTGTTGATATGGACATAAACAGAATAAAGAAAGAGACGTGAAACTTTAGAAATAAAATTGCAAGTAATATCAAGACAGAAAGCAGGAGCTTCTTTGAGGCACAAAAAAAGGAAGAGAGAAGCCACAGGGAACATAGACCCCTCAGAGAATGAAGCTGGGAAATAATAATGGGGGAAAGTGAGGACTGCAGATGCTGGAGTACCAGAGTTGAAAAATATGGTGCTGGAAAAACACAGCAGGCCAGGCAGCATCCGAGGAGCTGGAGAATCGACGTTTTGGGCATAAGCCCTTCTTCAGGAATGAGGCTGGTGTGCCAAGCGGGCTGAGATAAAGCGTCGGAGGGAGGGAATTTGGGGGAGAGGCACTGGGAATATGATAGGTGGAAGGAGGTGAGGGTGAGGGTGATAGGCCGGAGAGGGGGTGGGAGCAGAGAGGTCGGGAAGACGATTCAGCCATGGGGCAGTTGGGTTGGTTGGTGCGGGTGTCCCAGAGGTGTTCCCTGAAATGTTCCGCAAGTATGCGGCCTGTCTCCCCATGTAGAGGAGACCACAACGGGTGCAGCGGATACAATAAATGATGTGCGTGGAGGTGCAGGCAAATGACCAGGAAATGCCAGCCGAGTTAAAGGAATACTTTGCATAAGTCTTCATAACATTCCAAATCTGCTAAATAAGCAAGGGGAAAAGGGGAAGAGGACATGAATAGAATAATTATCACGAGAAGGAAGGTGCTAGAGAAATTCATGGGGCTAAATACCAATAGGTCCCCTTGACCTGATAGAATATATCCTAGAATATTAAAATAAGTAACTAAAGAGATGCACTGGTGGTAATCTTCAGGAATCTTTAGATTTTGGAAAGTCCCAGAGGATAAGAAATCTTCCAGTGGAACACCCTTATTTGAAAAGGTGCAAATAAAAAAAAAGCAATTTAACATACTGGGAAAATATCAGAGTCTGTTATAAAGCACGTAATTGCAATGCACTGAGAAATATATGACATAATCAGAGTCAGCCTGGTTTCACGAAGGGGAAATGCTGACTGACAAATTTGCTAGAATTCTTTGAGGAGGTAACAAGCAGGAGAGATAAAGGGGAAGCATTGGATGTAATACGTTTGGATTTTCAGAAGACATTTGGTAAGGTACAGCACATTAACCAACTTAATAAGGTGAGAGCCCATGGTGTTAGAGATAGCATACTAACATGGATAGAGGATTGGCTAATGAAGGGAAAGCAGAGAGTGGTGATCGGGAGGGGGGGAGAATTTTTAGGAGGCAGCCTGTAATTATGAGTGTGCCACATGGATCAGCACTGGGACTACAATTATTTACAATATATATTAATAACTTGGACAAGGAACACGTAGCCAAGTTTGCAGATCACAGAAAAATAGATGGGAAGGCTGGATGTGAGGATAACACAATGAGTAGAATGGGCATAAACTTAGCAAATTGATTATAGTATTGATAGATGTGAAGAATGCAGGAAGAATAGAGGAGCTTATATGATTTAAATGAAGAAATACTTCACAAAGCACAGAGGAATTTGGGAGTTCCTGTGCATAAATCATGAGAATTTTCTATGTTTCAAAAGGGTTGCCTCTCACTTCTCTAAAATCCAGTGTAGGTCTAATCTACTCAACCTCTCCTCATAAGACAGGCCCTCCATAGGTTGTAAATCTCGATACCATCAACCCGTGAACTTTCACAGAACATAGGACAGTGCAAGCACAGGAATGGGCCCTTCAGCCCACGATGTTGTGGCTAACGTGACACCAAATTAAACTACTCCCTTCTGCCTACCTTTGGCCCATATCCCTCCATTCCTTGCATATTTGTGTGCTTATCTAAAAGACTCTTAAACACTCCTATCATATCTGTCTCCACCACTACCCCTGATAGAGCATCCCACACTCCGACTACTTTCTGTGTTAAAAACTTGCCCCTCACATCTCCTTCGAAAGTCCCCCTCACCTTAAATGCTTGCTCCGAGTTTTAGACATTTCACTGAACTGTCTTTAATGCCAATGTATCTTTCTTTCGATAAGAAGATAGTTCACAGTATTCCAGGTGTGCTCTGATTTGTGCCTCATATAGTCTTAACAAGGTCTATCAGTTTCTATCAACGACAACACAGAAACTGCTGGAAAAATCAACGGGTCCTGCAGCATCTACAGAGAGAAAGTTAAGTTAAGCTTTTGGGCCCAGTGAGTTTTCTTCAGACGGATCCCCTTCTTCAATGGGTTCAATCAGAGACCCTTCTGTTCTGAAGAAGGGTTGCTGACCTGAAACGTTAACTCTGATTTCTCTCCACCAATGCTGCCAGACCTGCTGAGTTTTTCCAGCAATTTCTGGTTTTGTTTCTGATTTCCACCATCTGCAGTGCTTTTGCATTTTCTCCCCCCCCATTTTGATTCTGCATTCCCTTTGAAAGAAAGGCTGACATTCCATTTGACTTCCCTATTACTTGATGAAATTGAACGCTAGCTTTTTTGCAATTTGTACATGTGCTGAATCATTATGAATTCAAATCATATTCAGCTCTTCTATTCTCTTGAAACACAAAATGCCACTTTCTTATGCCTGACTCAGTGATGGGCTTCTCTGCCTTCAGTTAAAATGGTACTTTCAGTTCAGATGGTTTTGTTCATTCCACATGGTTTCCTGAATTTGCCTCAATCTGAAGCCAAGTGCTTGTCTCAGCCATTCTAGGGCAGTGCAAGTCCTTTCTAAATGCTACTTCAATTCATGAATGGCTTCAGGTGTTAAGATGTGATGGTGCAGTTGGAAATTGAGGATGTTCCCTGATATGGAGGATATGTCGCCTTATAAGGAAAGACTGAACAGGCTGGGACTCTCCTCACTGAAGTTTGGGAAAATGAGAGGTGATCTCATTGAAACATTTCAGATTCTTAAGGGGCTTGACTGTGTAAATGCTGAGAGGATGTTTTCCCCTCATGGGGGAGCCTAGGGCCAGAGGGTATAGTTTCAGAAGAAAGGAGCACCAATTTTAGACTGAGATGAGGAGGAATTTCTTCTCTCAGAAGGTTGAGAGTCTTTGGAACTCCTTGCCACAGAGAGCTGTGGAGGTACAGTCACTGTGTATATTTAAGACTGAGATAGATAGATTCTTGATCAGTCTGTGAATCAAGAGTTACGGGGAAAATAGTGTAATAGACGTGGTAGATGCAGGAAGGATGTTCCCGATGGTGGGTGCGTCCATAACCAGGGGTCACAGTCTGAGGATTTGGGGGTGACCATTTAGGATGGAGATGAGGACACATTTCTTCACCCAAAGAGTGGTGAGCTTGTGGAATCCATTATAACAGGAAGTAGTCGATGACAGAACATTGAATGTATTCAGAAGGCAGCTCGATATTGCACTGGGGACGAATGGGATCAAAGGTTATTGGTAGAGAGCATGGTTAGGTTATTGAATTGAGATTAGAGTGGTGCTGGAAACGCACAGCAGGTCAGGCAGCATCTAAGGAGCAGGAAAATTGACGTTTCGAGCAAAAGCCCTTCATCTATTGAGTTGGACAGTCAGCCATGATCATGATGAATGGTGGAGCAGACTTGGAGGGCTGAATGGCCTTTTCCTGCTCCTGTCTTCTCCATTTCTATGTTTCTGTGTGCGGAATGTTAGATCAGCAACTATTCTTTTCAATGGGCGAGCAGGCTCCATGGACTGAACGGCCTACTCCTGTTTCTATTTCTCACGGTCTTATGGTCTTTTGTCTGAGCACTATCATGACAGCATTCAACGTACTAGTTTGGAACTGACAGGTACCCTTCGTGCCCACATCTTAAATATACAAAAGCTGAACCTTTTGAAGGGGAGGTCCATAGACAAAACTAAAACATTAATACTCAACAGGTCTGGTTGCCTCTGTGGAGAGAGAAACAGAGTTAGCCTTTCGGGTTGCTGATGTTTCATCAGAACTGGGTAAAGTTGAAAATATATTAAGTTTTAAGGAGGTGACAGGGAGTGGATAATAAGAAGGAGATAAGGGAGGGCCTGTAATAAGGCGGAATAGCAGAAGGGGAGTGGTAAAGGAGTAACAGCTGTATCTCAAGGAGGTGTGTCTGACAAGGTCATAGACAGCTGAGAGAAAAGACAAAACAAGAGAAAACAAAGTGAGAAAGAAAAATAAATAAAATGGGAAGCAGAGATTGCAGCCTGGAATTGTTAAAACTCAGCATTGAGTCTGCAAGGCTTTACAACGTCTAATGGAAAGATGTGATGCTGTTGCTCGAGATTATAATCAGCTTTAATCAATGTTGCAATGTTAATTTTAAAAAGGATTCCTTCACCGTGAGTTGCCTTTCTCCCAGACCAAAATGAAGATATAGATTTAACCAGGGTTTCTCGAATGAACAAGTAAACATGAGAGAATTAGAATCACAGAGCTCCTGCAATGCAGAAAGAGGCCCATCGGGTCTGCACCGACTCTCCGAAGAGAAACCCATCCAGACCTCATAGACTAACAATGAACAAAAACTTTGAAATGGAAGCTTATTAAATTAAAGTGTGAATATCCCCAACCTGTTTGGGACCCACCAATCTCTAAGAGCTCTATTGAGCGGGCACAAACCAAATACTCTCTCTTGATAGACTCCTGAATGTGAATGTAACCAGGAAGGAGGGGGCAGGCAGTCAGCAACAATGACCACTGGATCAGGCAAACTGATGTTTATCAGTTTAAAAGAATAGCTTGCTGATCAAACCTTGAAGCTTCCTCGTCTTAATACTTTATTATCATGCAGCATGGCTTATCCCTCCCCACCTCCCATCTCATACTTCCCCCACCTTGCTCCAGCATTGGGGACACAGTTCTGAATTTCAAAAGGAAACAGATTTAAAAAAAACAATTCCCAAAACACAATTCTACGACTTGAGTGAGACTTTAAATAGTAAATGCTGCAATCCGAAATGTAACCTCCTTTACTAGAAGTAATCGCATTTGATGGATAAAATGACATTATGATAACCATTAAATTCACATCATTTAATATCGAACGCACATTTTCATTCTGTTGGCATTATTCCCACAATGGGACTATGTCAGGATCAAACTACACATTGGTTTTACAGAGAATGAATCTTTATTGAAAAGCACTTTTGTTCCAATTTGCAACCTTGAATCTTCAGTCACCCATTGCCTGCATTCACAGCACCTTATGTAATTTGCATGAATTAACCCTTTTTGGATCAAATTGCTTTGTGCTTGAGACAAATCTGACATGTCTTCTGAGTATTTTCTTTTTCATTAAACCTGCTGTTTGTAAAATCATCAGGGAACAAAAATATATCACCAACCCTTTCAGTGGATAAATGGATCAAGGGATCTGAGCATAAGTTGGGCTTCACTGAGCTGAGGTACAATTTCCACAAACAAAAGATCCCTCCAAGCCACTCACCATCTTTATTTGAAGAATATCACTGTTCCTTCAGTGTTACTAGGCCATAAACCTGTATACTCATCCCCAACAGCATTGCGGGTGCAAAACCCAATGACTGCAACAGTTCAAGAGTGTTATGTTCAGTTTTGGTCACCTTGCTGCAGGAAGGATGTTATTAAACTGGAAAGAATGAAGAAGAAATTTACAAGGATGTTGCCAGGACTCAAGGGTCTGCGTTAGTGGGAGAGGTTGGATAAGCTAGGAGTTTTTTCCTTAGAGGGTAGGAGACTGGGCCGGGGAGGTGGCGGAGGGGGGGGGGGGGAATCTTATCAAAGTGTCTAAGATCATGAGAGACATGGATAGGGTGAATGCACTCAGTCTTTTCTATAGGGTTGGGGTAGCGAGGACTCGAGGCCATCAGTTTAAGGTTAGAGGGGAAAGAATAAAAGGGAACCTGAGGGGTAACCTTTTTACACAGAGGGTGGTACGCATATGGAATGAGCTGCCAGTGGAAGTGGTTGAGGAGGGTACATTAACAACAGTTAAAATACATGGATAGGAAAGATTGGTTTGGAAATGCCGATGTTGGACTGCGGTGTACAAAGTTAAACATCACACAATACCAGGTTATAGTCCAACAGGTTCAATTGGAAGTACTAGCTTTTGGAGCGCTGCTCCTTCATCAGGTTTAGAAAGGTTTAGAAGGATATCAACTAAGTGCAGGGAAATGGGGTTAGTGTGGATGGACATTTTGGTCGGCATGGACCAGTTTGGGCCAAAGGGCCTGTCTCTGTGCTATAGGACTCTATGACTGTATGACTGTATGTTGAAAAGCGTGGTGCTGGAAAAGCACAGCGGGCCACACTTTTCAACTCTGGTCTCCAGCATCTGCAGTCCTCACTTTCTAAGAAAGCAGCTCATACCAGGGGTGGACAATAAATGCTGGCCCATCCAGAGAAGTTCATGTCCTATGATTCAATTTTTAAAAATGTGTTCGCTTCATTGAATAATGATACAGGTGCAGGGGTTATTGGGCTCATTCTTTCACTTAAGCCTGGATTGAGAGCTGTGAGAGATGTAGCCCTGTCCCCAGATTTTGCTCCTCAAATGTGATGCTCCAGTAAGACTGCTGGATCAGCTGTGGCTCAATGGCGAGCTCTTTCACTTTAGAGATCCCTCCAGGAACTCAAGTCCATAGTCAAGGTGAGCATCATGATGCTCAAAGCTGCTGCTCTGCTGGACGTGTTACTACACGAAGCTGACAAAGCAAAAACCAGCCATGGAGAAAGGATAAGATGCAAATAACATGGAAGCTGGATGGAGTAGATAGGGTGAAATTGTTACTGCTTATAAAAGGATTAAGTTCAAAATCACACAATGCCAGGCTATAGTCCAATATTTTAAACTTTGTCCAACCCAGTCCAACACCAGCACCTCCACATTATAAAAGGATTGCAAGTACGCGGGCACAGATTCAAAGTAATTTACAAATGGGAAAATAAATGTTTGGATCATTGGGACCTCTTCTGGGCAGAAAAGACCTGTTCAAAAGGAATGGTTTCACCTGAACTGGAAGGGGATCAACATCCTGGCGAGAAGTTATGTTAGTTTGATTTTGGGAGCCTTTAAATCAGTAGAGAGGGAAGTCGAAGGATTCCTAAATTACAGTGAAAATAGAAAGACAGTGAGATGGTTTTGAACCAGAAAAGGCAAGTTAATTAGAAAAAGTGGACAAGGCCACATCAGAGAATGAGGTAACTGAAGAATAAGCAAGACAGTTGGGGGACTGGCATTTTTGATTAAGGAAAACATTACGACTGTAATTAGAGATGATATTTCAGAAGGATTGCCAATAGAACTATATGGGTAAAACTGGAAATAAGGAAGGGATGATCATCTTCATTAGGATTGTACTATAGGTACACCAATAGTCAGAGGGAAGTTGAGGAGCAAATATGTTGAGATACCTTAGATAAATGTAAGAACAATAGGGCAGTAATAGTAGGGGACTTTAACTTTCCGAACATACACCGGGTCTGACAAAGTGTTAAAGGCTTAGATAGTAAGGAATTTGCTAAACATAGACATAGAGTCATAGACATGTACAGGACGGAAACAGACCCTTCGGTCCTACCCGTCCATGCCGAACAGTTATCCCAACCCAATCTAGTCCCATCTGCCAGCACCTGGCCCATATCCCTCCAAACCCTTCCTATTCATGTAACCATCCAAATGCCTTTTAAATGTTGCAATTGTACTAGCCTCCACCAATTCCTCTGGCAGCTCATTCCATACACGTACCATCCTCTGTGTGAAAACGTTGCCCCTTAGGTCCCTTTTATATCTTTCCCCTCTCACCCTAAACCTATGCCCTCTAGTTCTGGACTCCCCCACCCCAGGGAAAAGACTTGTTCTATTTATCCTATCCAAGCCCCTCATCATTTTGTAAACCTCTATAAGGTCACCCCTCAGCCTCTGACCCTC
>NC_057724.1:77228322-77234555 GCF_004010195.1 Chiloscyllium plagiosum | reverse complement strand
TTAAATCCTCCAACCCTGGCAACATCCTTGTAAATCTTTTCTGAACCCTTTCAAGTTTCACAACATCTTTCCGATAGGAAGGTTTCCAGAAGTGCACACAATATTCCAACCGTGGCCTAACCAATGTCCTGCACAGCCGCAACATGATCTCCCAACTCCTGTACTCAATACTCTGACCAATAAAGGAAAGCATACCAAACGCCTTCCTCACTATCCTATCTACCTGCTACTCCACTTTCAAGGAGCTATGAATCTGCACTCCAAGGTCTCTTTGTTCAGCAACACTCTCTAGGACCTTACCATTAAGTGTATAAGTCCTGCTAAGAATTGCTTTCCTAAAATGCAGCACCTCGCATTTATCTGAATTAAACTCCATCTGTCCTTTCTTCGTCCATTGGCCCATCTGGTCCAGATCCTGTTGTAATCTGAGGTAACCTTCTCCGCTGTCCACTACACCTCCAATTTTAGTGTCATCTGCAAACTTACTAACTGTACCTCTTATGCTCACATCCAAATCATTTATATAAATGATGAAGAGTAGAGGACCCAGCACCGATCCTTGTGGCACTCCACTGGTCACAGGCCTCCAGTTTGAAAAACAACCTTTCACCATCACCCTCTGCCTTCTTCCTTTGAGCAGTTCTGTATCCAAATGGCTAGTTCTCCCTGTATTCCATGAGATCTAACCTTGCTAACCAGTCTCCCTTGGGGAACTTTGTCGAACACCTTACTGAAGTCCATATAGATCCCATCTACCACTCTGTCCTCATCAATCCTCTGTTACTTTTCAAAAACCTCAATCAAGCTTGTGAGACATGATTTCCCATGCACAAAGCCATGTTGACTATTTCTAATCAGTCCTTGCCTTTCCAAATACATGTACATCCTGTCCCTCAGGATTCCCTGCAACAACCTGACCACCATCGAGGTCAGGCTCACTGGTCTATAGTCCCCTGGCTTGTCCTTACCGCCCTTCTTAAACAGTGGCACCACGTTTGCCAACCTCCAGTCTTCCAGCACCTCACCAAACTCTCCCTAGTTACCCTTTTGTCCTTAATATATTTGTAAAACCCTTTTGGATTCTCCTTAATTCTTTTTGCCCTCCTGATTTCCCTCTTAAGTATACTCCTACTGCCTTTATATTCTTCTATTGATTCACTCGATCTATCCTGTCTGTACCTGACATATGCTTCCTTCTTTTTCTCAACCAAACCCTCAATTTCTTTATAGTCATCCAGCATTCCCTATACCTACCAGCCTTCCCTTTCACCCTAACAGGAATATACTTTCTCTGGATTCTTGTTATCTCATTTCTGAAGGCTTCCCATTTTCCAGCCATCCCTTTACCTGCGAACATCTGCCTCCAATCAGCTTTTGAAAGTTCTTGGCTAATACCGTCAAAATTGACCTTTCTCAAAATTAGAACTTCAACTTTTAGATCTGGTCTATCCTTTTCCATCACTATTTTAAATTTTTCAATAAAATTTTCTTTATCAATATGGAGATTAGAGAAGAATTAAAACTTGACCTTCACTTTGGATTTAAGGCAGGGCATGAGAGCAATGTGTTAATGGGGGAACACTTTGGGACTAATGACCATAATTCTATTAGTTTTAAATAGTTTATGGAAAAGGATAAGCCTTTCATAAGAGTTAATGTTCTTAATTGGAGTAAGGCAAATTTTAATGGTATGAGACAGGAACTTTCAAAAGTTGATTGGAGTCGACTGTTTGCAGATAAAGGGATGACTGACAAGTGGGACACTTTCAAAAGTGCAATAACAAGAGTTCAATGGCATTATGTTCCTGTTAGAGTGAAGGATAAGGCTGGTAAGAGTAGGGAACAATGGATGAATAAAAAGATTGAGGTTCTAGAATAAGAAAGAATTGTATATTAGGTATAGAGAATTGGGATCAAAGGACAATTACAGCAGTTAACATGTATCTGGATGGGTACATGAATAGGAAGGGTTTAGAGGGATATGGGCGAAGTGCTAGCAAATAGGACAAGATTAATTTAGGATATCTGGTCGGCATGGATGATTTGGACCGAAGGGTCTGTTTCCATAACGAGTTTTGAGAAGATTTGTAGCTCAAAACAAACCTCAACCCGTTCTGTTTCCATGTTGTACATGGCTCTAAATGAATCTTTTGAAGAGTATAAGGGGTGTATGGATATTCTTAAGAGGAAAATCAGGAAGGCAAAGAGGACATATGAGAAAGCCTAGGTTAAGGATCATCAAAAAATTCTACAAGTACATTAAGTTCATAAAAACAACTAGTGAGAGAATAGGGCCCTGTAAAGATCAAGAAGGTCGTCTATGTGTTGAACATCAGGAGATGGGAGAGACCCTAAATGGATATTTTGTGTAAGTTTTTACTGTGGAGAAAGAAGTGGACACGAGATAATTTGGGGAAATAAGTATTGATGTTTTAGAAACGGTTCACAATACCGAAAGGGAAGTGCTGGAGTTCTTAAAAAAATGTGAAGGTGGATAAATCTTCAGGAATTGATCAAGTGTATCCCTGGACCTTGTAGGAAATTAGGAAAGAAATTGCAGGGCCCCCAGCAGAAATATTTGTATAATCTATAACCACAGGTGAGGTTCCAGAGGGTTGGAAGGTGTCGTACGTTATGCCTTTATTTAAGAAAGGTTGTAAGGAGAAGCCTGAGAACTATACACCTGTGAGCCTGACATCAATGGTGGCTAAGTTGTTGGAGGGATCCAGAAAAGTAGGATTTACATGTATTTGGAGAGGCAAGGACTGATTAGGGAGAGCCAGCATGGCTTCGTGTGTGGGAAATCATGTCTCACAAAAACTTGATTGAGTTTTTTGAGAATCCAACCAAATAGATTGATGAGGGCAGAGTGGTAGACTTTGTTAATATAGACTTTAGTAAAGCCTTTGACAAGTTTGAGCATAGTAGATTAAGTAAAGTTAAATCACACAGGACTCAAAGCAAGGTTGCCAGTTGGACAAAGTATTGGCTTAATGGTAGGAAACAGAGAGTGTGGTCGTGGAGGGAGGTTTTTCTGACTGACGGCCTGTGACCAGCAATGTTCCATAGAGATTGGTACTGGGTCCACTTTTGTTCATCATTTATATAAATAAATTGGATAAAAATAGTGGAGACATGACTAGTAAGTTTGTGGATGACACCAAAATTAGTGGAATAGAGAACAGAGAAGAAGGTTATCTAAGATTGCAAAGAGATCTTGATCAATTAGGTCAATGAATTGACGAGTGGCAGATGAGGTTTAATATGGTTAAATGTGAGATATGGCATTTTAGAAAAAAAACAAGGGCAGGACTTCCACAATTAATCATAGGGCTCTGGGTAGTGTTCTAGAACAGAGAGACCGAGGAGCTCAGATACATAATTCTATAAAATTTGCATCACAGGTACACAGAGTGGTTAAGAAGGTGTTTAACATGCTTGTCTTCATTGCTCAGACCTTTGAGGATAGGAGTTAGGACATCATGTTGAGGTTGTATAGGACATTGGTGAGACCTGTTCTGGAGTACTGTGTGCAGTTCTGTTTACCATGCTATAAGAAGGATATCATTAAATTGGGGAGTGTGCAAGAAAGAATTACGAGATTTTGGGAATGAAGAGTTGGAGTTATAAAAATAGTTTGGTTGGCTGGAACACTTTTCACTGAAGTGTATGTGGTTGAAAGGGTTATCTGAAAGAGGTTTATAAAATTATGGGGTATGTAGATAAGGTGAATAGCAAGAGGGTTGTGGAGTTCAAAACTAGGGGGTATATTTTTAAAGGTGAGAGGAGAATGTTTTTATAAAGTACATGGGGGCAACCATTTTACACAGAGACTGGTTTGTGTGTAGAATGAGCTGCCAGAGATAGTGGTAAATACAGGGACATTTGGATAAGACCATGAATAGGAAAGGTTTGGAGGGATACAGGCCAAACACAGGCAAGTGGGACTAGTTTAGTTTGGGGAAATGGTCAGAGTGGACTAGTTGGACCAAAGGGCCTGTTTCCATGCTGTAGGATTCTATGACTCCGTAAATGATTCGAGCCTGGAAGTGTGGTAAAAACAGGTTCAATCAAGGCATTCAAAAGGGCATTAGGTACACTTAGTTGAATGGAAACAGTATGCAATGAGATGGGGAAATAGCAGGAGAATGGGTCATGAAGTTTGTTAGTGAGCCAACGCATTTGCAATGAGACAAGCAACCTTCTCCTGTGTTGTGACCCCACTGTACTCTTCTGATACACCTGTGAAATATTGCAATGCTCACCACTGACTAAGGTGCATCTCACTGAGATTGTTGAATGCTTAGAGCACACTTCTGTCATTGCAATATTCCTGACATTCTGATATAGATTCATAGAGTCATAGAGATGTACAGCATGGAAACAGACCCTTCGGTCCAACCCATCCATGCTGACCAGATATCCCAACCCAATCTAGTCCCACCTGCCAGCATCTGGCCCATATCCCTCCAAACCCTTCCTATGCATATACCCATCCAAATGCCTCTTAAATATTGCAATTGTACCAGCCTCCACCACATCCTCTGGTAGCTCATTCCATACATGTACCACTCTCTGCATGAAAAAGTTGCCCCTTAGGTCTCTTTTATATCTTTCCCCTCTCACCCTAAACCTATGCCCTCTAGTTCTGGGCTCCCTGACCCCAGGGAAAAGACTTTGTCTATTTATCTTATCCATGACCCTCAATTTTGTAAACCTCTATAAAGTCACCCCTCAGCCTCCGACTCCAGGGAAAACATCCCCAGCCTGTACAGCCCCTCCCTATAGCTCAGATCCTCCAACCCTGGCAACATCCTTGTAAATCTTTTCTGAACCCTTTCAAGTTTCACAACATCTTTCCGATAGGAAGGAGACCAGAATTGCACACAATATTCCAACAGTGGCCCAGCCAATGTCCTGTACAGCCGCAACATGACCTCCCAATTCCTGTACTCAATACTCTGACCAATAAAGTAAAGCATGCCAAACGCCTTCCTCACTATCCTATCTACCTGCGACTCCACTTTCAAGGAGCTATGAACCTGCTCAATAAAGGCACTTTACAGACCATGTGCTAACCACAGAATCCACACCAAAGATCTAAAGATCACATCGGGTCGAATGCCTGACATGGAATATACTTTATGAGTATCAATTGGTTAGAGGCACCTTCGATTGGAACATGCTGTAGGGGGTCAAACTGAATTTTATTGAAAATTCTTTAATTTTTCAGTCATAATATTTTGTAATGAATCTTAAACACTGCTCGTAACATTTTTAATTCTTGAAAAAGCAGGTAATAAGGATGAAATGTCCAAGAGTGCTTTATCGGATTCTGTTGAAACAAACTTTGATCTGAGCCTCATGTGAAGATACCGATCAGGTGAGCAGATTTTCTTGAGCATTGTAAACAGGTGGAGAGGCATTGAAGTTCAGGGATGGCAATCCAGAGCTTAGAGCCTAAGGTGGACAGGGTGATTTAAATTGAAATACCCGACCAGTTGTGATCAAGTTTTTGTGGGATATGATTTCCCATGCACAAAACCGTACTGGGACAATATGATGACTTAGGAAGCCATGCCCTCATCCTGAGAATGAATAAGAAAATCTTGTGTCAGGGTCCGCAGAGGTGTTGCCATGTCTGATATTTAGATGGAGATTAGGGGGAAGTTTCAATACTGGGGAAAGTAAAAAGAACAGAATATAGGATGGAATCGGCCAGTGACTGAAAGGGAATTGACTGAATTTACCCAATTTCTATTGGACAAGATTGGGTTAAATAGACTCTGGATTAGTGGTGCTGGAAGAGCACAGCAATTCAGGCAGCATCCGAGGACAGGCAAAATCGACGTTTCGGGCAAAAGCCCTTCATCAGGAATAAAGGCAGAGAGCCTGAAGCATGGAGAGATAAGCTAGAGGAGGGTGGGGGTGTGACCTGGGAGTTGCAATGAGAGAGAGACTCCCTGAGATTCTTGTAGAGAGAAGAGGAAAACTTCTTCAAGGCAGGCATCCTTGCAAGAGGATTCGCAGTAGGGTTAAAATCAACGAGGTAAAAACAATGACTGCAGATGCTGGAAACCAGATTCTGGATCAGTGGTGCTGGAAGAGCACAGCAATTCAGGCAGCATCCGAGGACAGGCAAAATCGACGTTTCGGGCAAAAGCCCTCCATCAGGAATAAAGGCAGAGAGCCTGAAACATGGAGAGATAAGCTAGAGGAGGGGGGGGGGGGGG
>NC_057724.1:77221098-77225335 GCF_004010195.1 Chiloscyllium plagiosum | reverse complement strand
GACTTGTCCGACCTGCCTAGCTCCTTTTCCACCTATCCACTCCACCCTCTCCTCCCTGACCTATCACCTTCATCTCCTTCCCCACTGACCTATTGTACTCTATGCTACTCTCTCCCCACCCCCACCCTCCTCTAGCTTATCTCTCCATGCTTCAGCCTCTCTGCCTTTATTCCTGATGAAGGGCTTTTGCCCGAAACGTCGATTTTGCCTGTCCTCGGATGCTGCCTGAACTGCTGTGCTCTTCCAGCACCACTAATCCAGAATCTGGTTTCCAGCATCTGCAGTCATTGTTTTTACCTCCTGGGTTAAATAGACACCTATCATGTATTGTGTGGTGGTTCCCACCCTCCTGTATGTCTCTGAGATGTGAACTGTCTACAGCAGGGACCTCAAAGAACTGGAACAATCCCACCAACGCTGCCAGTGCAAGATCCTGCGAGGCCACTGGGAAGACAGTTGCACCAACACCACCGTCCTGGACCACACCAAAATCCCCAGCATCGAGGCACTGACCCCATGCATACCCCCCCCTTGATCGGCTGCGATGGACCGGGCACGTTGTCCCCATGACTGACACGAGACTCTCCAAGTAGGTGTTCTACTCCCAGCTCTGAAACAACAGGCAAGCCCCAGGTGGGACAGAGGAAGTGCCTCAGGGATACCATCAAGGCCTCACTGGGGAAGTGTAGCATTCCCACAGACACCTGGGAATCACTGGCTGAAGATTGTCTAAAGTGGGGGAGGAGCATCCAGGAAGACATCGAGCCCCTTGAGACTTGCTGTCGGGAAAAAGTGAAGCTGGGTACAAACAGCAAATGGAGCGCGCTGTCACATCAACACCCTATCCACCCCCTTCCTGTGATCATCACCTTCCCCAGGTGTAACAGAGCCTGTGGTAGGCCCATCAGTCTGTATAGCTGCCTACAGTCTCCTCCTGAGAGTGGAAGAGAGTCATCCCTGTCTGTGAGGGACCACCAATGATGATAATTTGTGAAAGCTAAAGGACAAATAATAGGAGAAACTGTAAATCTCTGGCCATCAACTTCTTGGGTTCTGGGTTCAAGTCTAGTTCCGAATAAGAGAACTAAAATCTTTCTTCTTTGTCAGGTTGAACAGATTGGAGAATTCTCAATCTACTTTCTGTTAGACATGAGTTTACTATATACAAAAAAAAGGTAGAGATAGCTGAAAAAGGTAGAGATAGCAGAAGCTGTAAATCAGAGAGAAAAAGGATTGAAATTGACGGAAAAACTCAGCAGGTTTGGCAGCATCTATGGAGAGAAATCAGTTACAATTTCAGGTCCAGTGACCCGTCCTCACAACCGACCCAATGTCACTCATCCTGAAACGTTAACTCTGATTTCTCTCGAAAGATGCTGCCAGACCTGCTGAGCTTTTCCATCAATTTCAATCCTTTTTCTCTCTGATTTACAGCTTCTGCTGTTCTTTTGGTTTTTACAGCATACCTCTCTCGCTGTTCAGTGACCACATTCAGGGAATACTTGTCTCATTTGGGAAAGTTATCTTCATTATGTAGCAGACACAGTAGTTCCAATGGCAGTTTAGGACTTACAGTAAAATTAAACTTCAAAACGAATATGTAAAATTATAAATTCAGGTGAAACAATGCAAATTGCTCAATAAAGATTAATGTGACAGGCAGTGAACAAAACCTTTGGGGGAATAGATTGGCTGACTAACATCAAGGTCTTAGCTTGAGTGGACAGGACTGTGTTAGAGTCAGAAACTCAGGTTTGCAAACTCGACCTATCTGTAAATCTTGGCTGGTGGACCCATTCCATTACTAAGGGAAGGGTGCATTGTCTGAGGAGCCGTTGTTCAGATAAGGTGTTAGATATTCCCCTGCAGATGTAAATGATGCCAAGTTACTATTTTGTCAAATAGCAGTGGTGTTCCCTCTGGTGTCCAGAACAACATTTATCCCTTAACCAACATCATCAAAACAGAATATCGGGTCATTGACACAATTGCTGTTTGTGTGATTTTGGCTGTGCGTGTTTTACAGTACAACAATGACCACACCCTGAAACAGCTCTTTTGGCTGTAATGTGCTTTAGAACATCCTGAGATTATGCATCTTTTTTTTAGAGTTATATATAGTCTTTTCTTTCTTGCTGGGAATAGTAGGGGAGAGCATGTGCCTCAAAGTGAGTAAAGATTTGGATAAATGGCTGAATGCAATATCACAAAGATGAGCTTTGAAGTCAAAAATTGCAGTGATTGGAATGAGGTCAGCCAGGTAGATCTCATTGAGTATGAGTTCCTTGACTGGGGCTGTTAAACTGGGCCAATCAGGGAGTCCTGGCTGATAGTTTTAAACAGGAGATTTAAAATCTCCTCAGTTTAGGGGACTGGCTGTGTGCTGACTGGGCCACAATCAATTTTTTTTGTGGGGAGAGAGGAACCTGATTCCTAAACTGTCTGAATTATAACCAGTTGGTTAACTGGCATTCCTTTTCTCATGAGGACTGATTTCTAAACTGCCTGGTTTATGTAGTCAATGTGTTTCAGGTGTAAATCAATTCTCATTAGGGAACTGTTGTTTCACTGGTTGGTTACACTGGCTCTTTCACTTTCAAAGGTCAGCATTGATTTTGTGGTAGGGCTTGGCCCTTGCCCTCTGGTTTTCTTTCCTTTTTGAATGCGTTTTCATTTTTTTTTGGTATTTGGACTGAGCCCCTACGAGAAAATGGACCTTTCCAAATGAGCTGTTCCTGTGGTTAGGCCTGGCCCTTTGTCGATGGACTAGGCCTCTGTAAAGATTAAACAACTGTGAGAATGGTGGAAGGTGAGCATTTGCTGCATCCTGGCCTTTGTGACTGGATCCTGCCTTCGGGAGTGGACCAAACCCTTGTGAGTTAACTGCACCTTTACAATGTATGTGTTCCTGTGAGTGGGCCTGGTTCTCTAGGGATGGACCAGGCTTTAATGGAGACTGAGCACCTGTGTGCTGTGGGATGTGCATTTGCTGCCTTCAGGAGTGACTCTGCCCTCAGTTGTGGACTCTGCTTTTAGCAATGGACTTTCAGTTTGGAGTGGACTCCATTTCTGACAAAGCACTTTGTATACTGGAGTGGACTCTGTTCCTGGGAATGTACTCTACATTTTGAAGAGAATGGTTTATGGTAATAAACTCTGCACCTGAAGGGACTCTGTTTGTTGATAATTGACTCTGTCTTGTTGTTTGTTGGGTTATCAACTGCACTGTCTTGTGTCCCGGGGTCCGGTAGGCCTTACTGTGAGCTGGGAGGCTCATTGGTCATCCTGAAAGCTCTCACCCTGAGAGGCGGAGGGGGGTAGGCTGTGCCAAAAGCCGGAGGGTGAATATGCCATCCTGATTCCAGTCACTCCGAGAGCTGGAAGGTGGGTAGACAGTGGCAGTAATGAGAGACCCTGAAGGGATTACTCAGAAAGCTAAAACTTCACACAGTCTTGTTCGACCTCAACAAAAGGCCAATGAGAAGGTTTGATGGGAATTATCGATGGGGTTAGCCTCCATGTCGAAACTTAGAAAACAGGAGCAGGAGTAGGCCATTCAGCCCTTTGAGCCTGATCCACCATGCAATATGATCATCTAACCCAATGCCCTGTACCTGCTTTCTCCCGACACACTTTGGTCCCTTTTAGCTCTTAGAACTATATTGGAGGCAAGAGAGGAGGGGGAGTGGCATTTTTGATAAGGGATAGTATTACAGCTGTGCTAAGGGAGGATATTGCTGGAAATACATCCAGGGAAGTTATTTGGGTGGAACTGAGAAATAAGAAAGGGATGATCACCTTATTGAGATTGTATTATAGACCCCCTCATGGTCAGAGGGAAATTGAGAAACAAACCTGTAAGGAGATCTCAGCTATCTGTAAAAATAATAGGGTAGTTATGATAGGGGATTTTAACTTTCCAAACATAGATTGGGACTGCCATAGTGTTAAAGGTTTAAATGGAGACGAATTTGTTAAGTGTATACAAGACAATTTTCTGATTCAGTAAGTGGATGTACCTACTACAGAAGGTGCAAAACTTGACCGACTCTTGGGAAATAAGGCAGGGCAGGTGACTGAGGTGTCAGTGGGGGAGCACTTTGGGGCCAGTGACCATAATTCTATTTGTTTTAAAATAGTGATGGAAAAAGATAGACCAGATCTAAAAGTTGAAGTTCTAAATTGGAGAAAAGCCAATTTTGACGGAATTGGGCAAGAACTTTCAAAAGCTGATTGG
>NC_057724.1:77203468-77219305 GCF_004010195.1 Chiloscyllium plagiosum | reverse complement strand
AGGCCACTTTGGAATATTGCGTGCAATTCTGGTCTCCTTCCTATCAGAAAGATGTTGTGAAACTTGAAAGGGTTCAGAAAAGCGTTACGAGGATGTTGCCAGGGTTGGAGGATCTGAGCTACAGGGAGAGGCTGAACAGGCTGGGGTTGTTTTTCGGAGGCTGAGGGGTGACTTTATAGAGGTTTACAAAATTATGAGAGGCATGGATAGGATAAATTGGCCAAGTCTTTTCCCTGGGGTTGGGGAGTCCAGAACTAGAGGGCATAGAGGTTTAGGGTGAGAGCGGAAAGATATAAAAGAGACCTAAGGGGCAACTTTTTCACGCAGAGGATGGTACGTGTATGGAATGAGCTACCAGAGGATGTGGTGGAGGCTGGTACAATTTCAATATTTAAGAGGCATTTGGATGGGTATATGAATAGGAAGGGTTTGGAGGGATATGGACCAGGTGATGGCAGGTGGGACTCGATTGGGTTGGGATATCTGGTCGGCATGGACGGGTTTGGCCGAAGGGTCTGTTTCCATGCTGTACATCTCTATGACTCTATGATTCGTTTGGGAGTCAAGGGTTACAGGAAGAAGACAGTAGAATGGGGTTGGGAAACTTCAGCCGTGATCAAAGGGCAGAGCAGACTTGATGATCTAATTCTGTTCCTCTATCTTGTGGTCTATCTCCTTCTTGAAAATGTTTGGTCTCAGCCACTTTCAGTGGTGGAGAATTCCATCGGCTCCCCCCCTCTCTTTTTATAGTGACATTTCTCCTCATCTCAGTTTTAAATGGTCTATCCTCATGTTCTTAGTTTTTACTGAGCAGTTGAGATGAATCTAAAGAGGTGAGGTCATGTGTTTGTTTTCAAGTCGGTACAGAGTTTAACCAGCTCTCGTCTCTCAAGACTTTCTTGAGTCCAAGTTGTTTTCTGTCAAATTCTTCATTTACAGAGTGGGTACAAACATTCTTTGAGACTCTTGCTGGGCTTGTGCTACACTGTACACAATCATCTGTCACAGGCTTCATCATTACTCAGTATCATCATTTGACATTTGGTCTCATTACTTTGTAGGACTGAGATGAGAGATAATCACAGCTTAATGGAACAAGCCAGGAGCCATGGTGAAATCCCACCAGATTCATTCACTTGAAATTTTTGAAAAATATGCTTTCTATAAGCAATAATTTGCATGTTAGAGCACGTTCAATACAGTTAAGCATTCTAAGCCCAAACTCATTTCCCTAGAAATTTCTCAGATTGGTATTGAGTAGCTACATGGTTCTGTTACAACATCAGCAAGTATTGTAGCTTACTCAGAGTCATATAGTCATAGAGATGTACAGCACATAAACACAGAGAAAAAAATCATATTGTTATCAAGACCAACTTTGTCTCTCAATTTCCTATTAAACCAAATTCAAAGTTGCAAATCACCTTGGAAGATAAGTATGCACTCATGTAACACTTTTCTCAACATTATCATGGCTCAAAATGCTTCCTAACCAATTAAACTTCAAAGCATTGTCATGTTGGAAGCAAGTAACTAATTTATGTGCAGCATGCTCCCGCTAAAATCTATGAAATAAGTAACAACATCATCTGAGTTTTTGTGTTAGTTTAAGGATAAATATTGGCCAAGAGATGGAAACAACTTCCTTTTTGTTCTTCAAACTATGCTGTGCAGCCTTTGTTTTCTGTTGGAATGGAACAGATTTTTAAGGGACTTGACTGGTAAATCAGGAAAGGTTATTTCCTTTGTGGAAGAATCTAGGAACAGCTCTTCAAATGGTGGAGTGCGCTGAATGACCTATTTCTGTTCCGACATCTTATTGCTGTTAGATTGCCTCATGTTAAAGACAACACCATCAGCCATGATGCATCCCCCTACATCTTCATGAGGAACACCAGCCTGAACCTTGTGAGAAGGTCTCTGTTGTGTTGCTGTAACCTGTAACTTTCTATTCAGTAAGGCACAATCAACACCACAATGGGAAATCCACTCACTGCCCCTCGATTACTTTGTCTATGCCAATTGGATGATGAGTGTAGCAGCATCACAAGAGAAGGCAATGGCCCAGCGGTTTTATTATTAGGCTAGAGACCCAGCTAATGGTCTGGGGACCCAGATTCAAATCCCATGGTAGGTGCCGGAATTTGCATTCATTTTTTTTTAAAAATCTGGAATTAAGAATCTACTGATGACCATGGATAAAAGAACTCATCTGATTCACTCGTGTCCTTCAGAGAAGGAAATCTGCCACCCTGACCTGGTCTGACCTAGATGTGACTCCAGGCCCACAGCAATGTAGCTGACTCTTAACTGCCCCCTGAAATGGCCTGGCAAGTTGTATCAATTGTTACAAAGTCTCAACAAAGACATGAAATTGGACAGAGCACCTGGCATTGATAAAGGCACCAGAAAAGACAATGGCAGAAACAGCCCTGTCAACCCTGCAGAGTGCTCCTCACTAACATCTGGAGGCTAGTGCCAGATCCAGGGGAGTTGTCTCACAGACTAATCAAGCAAAAGATGACACAGTCATCCTCGTGGAATCATACCTTACAGACAATGTCCCAGACCCCACCATCACCATATTTGGATATAATCCTGTTCCACCAGCAGGAGTAGCAGCTTCAGGTTAGACACGCTGACTACTGCCTCCCCTCAGCTGAGGAATTTGCACTCCTCAACATTGAACAGCATTTGAAAGAAGCACTGAGGGCGGAGAATATACTCTGGGTGGGGGATTTCAATGTCCACCATCAAGCTTGACTTGGTAGTGGTTCTATTGAGCAAGCTGGTCAGGTCTTAAAGGATATAACTGCTGGACTAGGTCTGCAGCAATGGTGAGGGAAGCAGTACGAAGGAAAAACAGACCTGATCTCATCTTCACAATCTGCCAGTTGTAGATGTATCTGTCCATGAGTGACCACCACACAGTCTTTGTGGAGATAAAGTCCTGCCTGCACATTGAGAATACCCTCTATTGTTTTGTGTGGCACTGTCACCGTACTAAATGAGATTGTCATTGAGCAGAGTCAAAACGTCTGGTGCCGGTAAAGCATAGCTGGTCAGGCAGCATCCGAAGAGCAGGAGAGTCAACATTTCGGGCATAAGCCCTTCATCAGGGACCTTCTTGAAACATGACTCTCCTGCTCCTCAGATGCTGCCTGACCTGCTGTGCTTTTCTAGCACCACACTTTTTTTTTGACTCTGATCTCCAGCATCTGCAGTCCTCACTTTCTACTAGACATTGAGCAGATGTAGCAACTCAAGACTGGGCATCCATGAGGCGTTGTGGGCCATCAACAGCAGCAGAATTATCCTCCAGCACAATCTGTAACGTCATGGCCCGGCATATACCCCTTTCAAACATTACCTTCAAGCCAGGGGATCAACCAATGGAGAATGCAGGAGGGCAATCCAGGAGCAGCACCAGGGTCAGCCTGGTGAAGGTACCAAACAGGACTACTTCTGTGCCAAACGACATAAGCAGCAAATGATAGACAGAGCCAAGCAACCCCACAATGAACGGATCAGATCTAAGCTCTGCAGTCTTGCCACATCCAGTTGTGAATTGTGATGGACAATTAAACAACTCACTGGAGGAGGAGGACGCTCCACAAATATCATTATTGTCAATGATGGATGACCTCAACACAATAGCAGAAAAGATAAGGCTGAAGCAATTGCAGAAATCTTCAGCCAGAAGTGTTGAGTGGATGATCTCTTCCAGTGGTCCCAGCATCACAGATACCAGTCTTCAACCAGTTCCATTCACTCCACATGATATCAAGAAACAGTTGGAGATGCTGGATACTGTAAATGCAATGGGCCCAGACAACATTATTTTAATTCATTCATGGGCTGTGAGCATTGCTGGCTCAGCAGTATTTATTGTCCACTGCTACTTGTCCTTGAGAAGATTGTGATGAACTGACTTCTTGAACTGCTGCAGTCCACATGTCAACATTCCAGTAATTATACTGAAGACTTGTGCTCCAGAACTAGCTGCTCCCCTTAGCCAAGCTGTTCCAGTGCAGTTACAACACTGGTGTCTACCCAATAAAGTGTAAAATTGCCAGGTACGTCATGTACATAAAAAGCAGGACAAATCCAATCTCTCGGTACTGCTCCATCAGTCTCCTTTCGATCATCGGTAAAGCGATGGAAGGTGTCACCCACAGTGCTATCATGCAGCACCTGCTCAGCAATAACTTGCTCAGGAACTCAACGTTTGGGTTCCGCCAGGGCCACTCAGCTCCTGACCTCATTTCAGCCTTGGTTCAAACAGAATGAGCTGACAGAAGAAGTGGTGGAGGCTGGTACAATTGCAACATTTAAGAGGCATCTGAATGGGTATATGAATAGGAAGGGTTTGGAGGGATATGGACCGGGTGCTGGCAGATGGGACTAATTTTGGTTGGGATATCTGGTCAGCATGGACCAGTTGGACTGAAGGGTCTGTTTCCATGCTGTACCTCTCTATGACTCTATGGACAAGAGAGCTGAAATTCAGAGGGGAGGGGAGAGTGACAGCCCTTGACATTCAACTGAGAGGAGCCCTAGCAAAACTGAAAGCAATGGATATAGGGAGGTACACTCTCTGCTGGTTGGAGTCATATCTGGCATACAGGAAGATAGTTGTGTTTGTTGGAGGTCAGTCCTCTCAGCACATGGACATCTCTGCAGGAGTTCCTCAGGGTAGTGATCGAAGTCCAACCACTTTCACCTGCTTCATCAATGACCTTCCCTTCATCATAAGGTCAGAAGTAGGGATGCTCGCTGATGATTGCATAATGTTCAGTAACACTCACAACTCCTCAGATACTAAAGCAGTACATGTTCAAATGCAACAAAATCTGGACAATATTCATGCTTGGTTGGAGACAAAAAATGCAGATTCTGGAATCCAAAGTGGGCAAACAGGAGGTTGGAATAACACAGTCTTGAAGAAGGGTTATACCCCAGATGTTGGCTTCTACACCTTCTAATGCTGCCTGGCTTGCTGTGTTCTTCCATCCTCCTATTTAATGGTCAATCTTGAGCTGACAAATGACAAGTAATGTTCACTCCAGGCAATGACCATCTCCAAGAAGAGACAATCTAACCACTACCCCTTGATGTTGAATGGTGTTTCCATCACTGAACCCCCCCCCCCCCCCCCCCGCACTATCTATATCCTGGTGTTTTTTACTGGTCATAAATTCAGCTGGACTCACCGGCTAAATACAATGGCGACAACAGCAGGTCAGAGGTGAGGAATACTGCAGAGTGTACCCGCATGACTCCCCAAAGTCTGTGATGGACTACTCTCCATGTGCCTGGATAGGGGCAGCTCCAACAACACTCAAGAAGCTTGACACCATTCAGGACAAAACAGCCCATTTCATTGGCACCACATCCACAAACATTCACTCCCTCTTCCACCGATGCTGAGCAGCAGCAGTGTGTACCATCTACAACATGCGCTGCAGAAATTCACCAAAGATTCTCAGACAGCATTTTCCAAACACACAACCACTTCCATCTCGAAGGACAAGGGGAAAAGATGCATGGGAGTACCACTCCCTGCAAGTTCCCCACCAAGCCATTCTGATTTGGAAATGTATCACCATTCCTTCACTGTGGCAGGGTCACAATCCTAGAATTCCCTGCCTTATGGCAGTGTGGGTCTACCTACAGTACATGGACTGCAGCGGTTCAAGATGGTAGCTCACCCCCACCTTTTCAAGGGGCAACTAGGGATGGGAAATAAATGCTGGGCACAACCAGTGACATTCCATGAATGAATAAAAACAGCCGTGCAGGTTGACAGGACTTCACTTTCATGTCTTATGGGAGAAGTGGTACCCCTGACAATGCAGCACTCCTTCATCACTGCACAGAAACCTCAGCGTAAAATGTTTTTATGTTCGTTCTCTGGAAAATAGAACCTGTAAGTGACTGTGATCCTCCTCGGACTGATCTCTCACTGATAAAGCCTGACCTTCCTTTAGAGCTGTTCCGATGAGGTCACCCCTGACAAGGGCGCTTCTAAAATGTCCACCTTCTTCCTCAACCAAGGACTCCCCAGCACTGTAGTTGACAGGGTGCTCAGCCAGGTCTAAACCATCTCCCGCACTTCCACTCTCACCCCTTCGCTTCCCTCCCACAGTAGCAAGAGGGTTCCCCTTGTCCTTGGAGAAAGTGAGGATTGCAGATGCCTGAGATTACAGTCGAGAGTGTGGTGCTGGAAAAGCAAAGCAGATCAGGCAGTATCCGAGGAGCAGGAGAATCAACATTTCAGGTATAAGCCCTTCATCAGGAATGAGGCAACTTGTCCTTGTCTTTCCCTACCATTCCACCAGCATTCACATCCAGAATATCATCAACCACCATTTCCATCACCTCCAGCAAGATGCCACTATTAGGCACACATTCCCCTCTCCTCTCTTATACACCTTCCACAGAGACCCTTCCTTCCTGACACCCTGGTCCACTCTTCTTTCACTCCCAACATCCCCCACAGCCCCACACCACCTTCCCCTGCAATCACGGAAGGTGTAATATCTGCCCATTTCCCTCCTCCCTCCTCAGTATCCAAGGGCCCAAAAATACCTTCCAGGGGAAGCAGCACTTTACCTGCACTTCCAACAATCTACTCTACCGCATTCGATGCTCACAATGTGGGTCTCCTCTACATTGGGGGAAACAAAGCATAAACTGAGTGACCACTTCACAGAACATCTACGTTCTGTCACAAAAAAGATAATGAGCTTCTGGCTGCCTGCCACTTTAACATCTCACCCTGTTCCCTGGCCAACATCTCTGTCTCAGGCTTCCTGCAGTGTTCCAGTGAAACTCAGCGCAAGCTGGAAGAACAACACCTCATTTTCTCCTTGGGGACCCTGCGGCCCTTTGGACTCAAGATCGAATCATAGAATCCCTACAGTATGGAAACAGGCCGCACAAGTCCACACCGACTTCTGAAGAGTATTCCACCCAGACAAGAACAAAGAACATTACAGCACAGGAACAGGCCCTTCGACCCTCCAAGCCTGTGCTGATCCAGATCCTCTATCTAAACCTGCCACCTATTTTCTAAGGATCTGTATCCCTCTGCTCCCTGCCCATTCATATATCTGTCGAGATACATCTTAAATGACACTATCGTTCCCACTGCATCCTCATGTTACTCTTCATTTACCCCCAACTAATGCACCTAACCTACACATTCCTGAACATACAGGCAATTTAGCAAAGTCAATCCACCCCAATCTGCACATCTTGTGATTGTGGGAGGAAGCTGGAGCACCCAGAGGGGACCCACGCAGACATGGAGAGAATGTTAAGACTCCATACAGACAGTCGCCCAAGGCTGGAATTGAAGCCAGGTCCCTGGTGCTGTGAGGCAGCAGTGCTAACCACTGAGCCAGTGTGCCACCCTATTGAGTTCAATAATTTTAGGGCCTGAACTACTCCATGTCCTAGCCCCCTTTGCACACATCAAGCTCTGTTATCACACAGTCTGCCATTACACACTACCTATTGTTAGCCATTAACAGTCTCCATTAACAGCAATTCAGCCTCCCAGCCAGATTGTCATCCACTCCTTTGTCTGTCCAAGTATTCTCTCTCTTTGGGCTCTCTCCCTACCTATCATTTACTCCTTAACTCTTCCCCCCCCTACTCTATCTTCAGCATACAAACTGATGTTTTTCAAGCTACCATCGGTTCTGAGGAAGGGTCACCAGACTTGAAACATTAACTCTGATTTCTCTTCACAGATGCTGCCAGATCTGCTGAGCTTTTGCAACAACGTCTGTTTATGTTCCTTCAGAGTGTGTTGTTGTGAACTGTGGTGAGGAAAGAACATTGATTATTGCCGTAGTTTTATGTCTTCACTTGTGGGACGTGAGCACTAATTGCTGCTCACCCTTGGAAACAAAGGATTTCCCAGATGCTTTGAAATAAATTGATTTTTCCCAAAGATAATTCCCTCAAAAGGTTGAAAGGTGACTTAATAGGGAGATTCAAGATGATCAGAGGATTAGATAGGGTGGACAGTGAGAGCCTTTTTCCTCAGATGGTGATGGCTAGCATGAGGGGACATAGCTTTAAGTTGAGGGGTGATAGATATAGGACAGATGTCAGAGATAGCTTCTTTACTTAAAAGTTTTAAGGGTGTGGAGTGCACTGCCTGCAACAGTAGTAGACTCGTCAACATTAAGGGCATTTAAATGGTCATTGGGTAAACATATGGATGATAACAGAATAAGTTAGATGGGCTTCAGATTGATTTCACAGGTCGGTGCAACATCAAGGGCCGAAAGGCCTGTACTGCACCGGAATGTTCCATGTTCTAAAATGGATTTTCTGATGTAACTGCTCTTCACCTCTTATCAAATACAGAATATTATAAGCTATTATCTTTCTGTACTATTATCTTTCTGTACTATCATTCCAAACAGTGAGTTACACTTCACTGCTCATAGCACATAGCAGCACGGCTGCCACTCCCTCAGTCATATCACGTGATTCTCTCGGCTCAGTCACTGTTTACTCACCAGACTACACAGTTTGCCTGTCATAGAGTCATAGAATCATAGAGATGTATAGCACAGAAACAAACCCTTCAGTTCAACTCGTCCATGTCGATCAGATATCCTAATCTAATCTAGTCCCATTTGCCAACATTTGGCCTATATCCCTCGAAGCTGGAAATGTGTTGCTGGAAAAGCGCAGCAGGTCAGGCAGCATCCAGGGAACAGGAGAATCGACGTTTCGGGCATAAGCCCTTCTTCAGGAAAGGGCTCGAAACCCTCGAAACCTTTTTTATTCATACACCAATCCAGATGCCTTTTAAATGTTGTATTTGTACCAGCCCCCACCACTTCCTCTGACAGCCCATTCCATACATGCACAGCCCTCTGTCTGAAGACTGTCTCTGAACCACCAATACTTTTTCACAATGCCACATGGTCAATCACACCTTCTCATTGTTCAGTGGAGGAACATGACAAGCATTAGTACAAATGCGAGCTTTTATTGACAACCTGAAAAAGGGGCTGTTGATAAAAGGAAAGGAATCCAGGCTGAAGTTCACACCCACAATGGGAACCAAACATTGACATCTTGACCCTGACAGTGCCTGATGGTCTTTTACTCCCAGCTCGTATTTACTGGAAAAGGCTGTCAGTCAGCTCCTGTCTGTCTTATAGAGTTCGATGCAAAGGGCTTTGCCATCCATTTGGGGAGCTTCCTCTGGCTGCTCAGATAACTCCTCCTGCTTCCCCAGCTCCACAGCACCAATCACACTGCTTCAGTACCTGCTCCACTTGTGCAGAATACTGCGCAGCAGGATGGTGTGGCACACTCGGTTTGAATTATACTTGAGTGCACTCCCCCATCGTCTGCTGGAAGCTGCAGAACCTGACCTTCAGGAGCCCTGTTGTCTAGCCCATCATAGCCCCCATTGCAAATACATACCCATTCACTGAGAGTGCTGCTGCAGTAGTTGAGTGACCAATGTACAAATTCCAAAAGGGTGTGTTGCATTGCTCTGACCCCCTTCCCATCCTCGACACACTTTCCATCGCATTCAGTGGAATCCATTGTCATACCAACATGACACACGACACAGCAAATGGTGCTTCATTCCAAAAATGATGGGATGCCTTTGTCCATCAATCACCTTCTTTTCCATTGTTCCCCATAACTCCTACACCATTGAATGAATGAATGATTATACTGTCACATATGTTACAGTGAGAAAAATAGCAAAATACAGTGAAAAGTGTTTCCTCTGTCGCTATGATCCAGTGCCATTCTGAACAGCTTGAAGAATAATAGCAAAAGGATAGAAAGACATCTCTTGAAGAGAGTCCATCAGTCCTGAGTCAGCTCATCATCAACTACACCTGAATTGCCATCCCTCCTCCATCCCCTTGCTCATGGCTAATACCGGACCCAACCAACGTTGAAGTTTCTGATACTAAGGCACTATCGTTTGCCACTAGGTTGATTCTCCTCCATCACCACAGCCTCACCACTATCTACAATGCACACACTGACATCACAGTCATATCTCTCACTGTGGGGTCCACCTCATTAATCTCGCTGTGATGCTCTTCCACCCTCACTTCACCGCCATCAGCACTGGAGCCAACCAATGCTGAAGTCTCCAACCCTCATGTGGCATCTTTCACCGCTGGGCCTACCTTGCCGACGTTGCCTCCTCTGATGTAGCAGCCGCCAATTCTGATGCCAGGTCCTGTGTTCGCCCAGGAAGAGTAAGAAAGGACTCACTCACCGCTGCCACTAAGTCAGCACTCTGATTCCTCGCTGCCACCAATGGTAAGCAAAGAAGAGAAAAATATATAAAAAACACAGGAAAAGAGAACAACGGAAAAGAAAAGCTTTCAGAGCAGGCGGGTCCTGGCCCTGGAGCTCAACTTCAACTACCATCTTATTGATGTTCCATTGAGGTGACAATGTTAGTTTAGGCAGCACCAATATCCTGGTGCAGTTGACCTTTGATCAATATTTGAAACATGAGCATGTTCATTCTCCCTGTACTCCGTATGTGCAAAGAAATATTTGCAAATGGGATGCAACTGTAAGCGGCATGGTGGCTCAGTGGTTCGCACTGCTGCCTCACAGCACCAGGGTCCCAGGTTCGATTCCAGCTTTGGGCTGTGTGGAGTTTGCACATTCTCCCCATGTCTGCGTGGGTTTCCTCCAGGTGCTCCAGTTTTCTCCCACAGTCCAAAGATGTGCAGGTCAGATGAATTGGCCATTCTAGATTGCCCACAGTGATAGGTGCATTAGTCAGAGGGAAATGGGTCTGGGTGTGTTACTCGGAGGGTCAGTGTGGACTGGTTGGTCCGAAGGGCCTGTTTCCACACTTTAGGGAATCTAATCTAATCAAACCTGAGTTGGCAGACTCAGGCTTCATTAATTTGCCCCTTCAATGCCTTAGCGTCCCTCAGCAGACACCGGTCCAATTTGCCCACTAGAGTCACTGATTCAACCCACCATGGGCATTATCCCAGTCACTTCCCAGTTACATTTTCCATCTGGGAAACAGCCATTGGACACCAAGAATGCAGCTCACCATGGACACCATCAGCACCAAGCCCAATGAATTACTCAACACCTTATCAGAGCCTTACCATTCCTTCTTATTTTGCCCTACTCCATCAGTCTATTCCCACTCTTCCTCCGCACTACAGTTAGCTTTCCCTCCAACTGTTCTACCTGCCCTCTGAACCTATCTTGAGACTTTGCTGATGTTGACTTTGCTCCTTTAGGCTCTCCCTGAGGAAGCTGCAGTGGTGGTGACTGCCAATAAAGCCCCTCTCCCCATCATAGTCTACCATGCCCCCCACCTTCCTGCACACCTTGGGACCCTTCCATCCCTGTCTTTGTTCCCACCTCCACTATTACCTCAGACCTCACCTCTTTTGGCTGTGCTCCGCTCCCCAACATCCACAGCCCCTTCAGGTCCCCTTTGCATGCCCTATGATGGTCAATGGACAGGTACCCCAGAGATGCATTCACCCCAGGCCCCTGGGCAATTTTAACGGGCAGCCCTGAGACATGACTGACCAGATTCTGACCACTGCCTGTCCAATTCCCCGACAGATGGTACCCAATGGCTCCGACAGTCGCTGGGCTGACAGGACTGACAGCTGAGAGCTCCCTGGACCTGTGGCAGTAAGCTCCTCAGACAGAACAGTGACTGCGCTGTGTGTGGACTTTGCCCCTGACTGATGATCCTAAGCCAACAACGGACAAAAGCACAAATGATGATTCATATTTCTCCCAATATTGAGATAAGCTTCAGAAGAGTTGGCAGGCAGGCAGGCAAAAGTGAGGACTGCAGATACTGGAAACCAGAGTCTAGATCAGAGTGGTGCAGGAAAAGCACAGCAGTTCAGTCAGCATCCGAGGAGCAGGAAAATCGATGTTTCGGGCAAAAGCCATTCATCAGGAATAGAGCAGGGAGTCTCCAGGGTGGAGCTGGGGAGAAGGTAGCAAAGAGAACAATAGGTGGATGGGGCTGGGGATGGAGGTCCTCACCAGGTCAGAGAGGAGGGTGGAGCGGATAGGTGGGAAGGGGGATTAGCAGGTAGGACAGGTCATGAGGACAGTGTTGAGCTGGAAGGTTGGAACTGAGATAAGGTTGGGGGGAGGGGAAATGAGGAAACTGGTGAAGTCAAAAGAATTGTCATCCGGTTCTGCCACAAATCTCACTGTAGCCCATCTCGTTCAGATTGCACAAGAAAAAGCTTTTAAGCAATTGTTAAAGATGCCACCACACCAGTTTCCTCGACATTCTTCAAAGCCATGCTGCTTTGTTGGATAATTGTAATGGTGATGAGGGGTGGACCAGAAACATTGCCAGAGATTCTCACACCCCACAAATATATTTTCAGAAGTTTGATAGAAAAAAATTAAACTTTCATTTATTTGTTTATGGGATGTGGGTGTCACTGACTCGTGGATGGATATTTGTTGTCCATCTCTAATTGCTGAGAGTCAACTGCATCCCTGCCAGCCCGATTGTAGGAATACATTATCAAGGAGAAAGTGAGGGCTGCAGATGCTGGAGATCAGAGCTGAAAATGTGTTGCTGGAAAAGCGCAGCAGGTCAGGCAGCCTCCAAGGAACAGGAGAATCGACGTTTCGGGCATAAGCCCGAAGAAGCCCTTCCTGAAGAAGGGCTTATGGCCGAAACGTCGATTCTCCTGCTCCTTGGATGCTGCCTGACCTGCTGCGCTTTTCCAGCAACACATTTTCAGCAATACATTATCAGCCTGGTTACTGGCTCCATTTAAAAAAAAACAGCTTTTCAGCATTCAGCTTGTAAATTCTAACTCCCTACTTTACACCAGCCCCCTCCCCTCCGCAACTCTGCCTTTCCCCTTTCTCTTTTCATTTCGCTCCCTTACCTCTCTATGACCTCGTTATGTCACATATCGATCAAACCAGGTTTTCTTCCCTACAGAGCATTAGTGAACCAAGTGGGATTGTTCAACAATTGGCAGTGGTTACATAGTCACCATTGGGCTGGCTTTTTAACGAAATCAGATTTCAGCATCTGCCATGGTGGGATTCAAACCCACTTCCCTGGAACATCAGCCTTGAGTCCTGGAATGCTAGTCTAGTGACTAGGCCTACTCTGCCTGTCTACCTCCCTATTAGTATTTTAACTCTCATGACGTCAAACTACCTGATATTCACTGCACCCATGCTACCTGAATGGTTCACACTCAGGCTGTCCCATGTCAAGCCTCGATGAGCTATAAAGTGCTTGGCTGGCCCTTTCTCGAGAACTGATGTCTGCTGCACTTTCCATCTCCGCATTGCTCAATGAAGTGGGGAACCAGCAGGTGCTGACACATTCCTCACAGCAGAGCATTTCCAGTCACCTGGTGGAGTAAGCTAAAGAAAGATTCATCACTGGGACGCAGAGAAAGCTGAGCATACAAACACAATTCCTTTTCCCCAATGGCTGACAGGTGGACCATTTAGATGAGAACATAACAGCTTTGCCAACATTTGAAAAGATTACACATCTTCTGGAAGGCAGCTATGTCAGTATTTAATAACATGCTGATACATTCCCTGGGCTCTGTTATGATTCGATTCTGTCTCCTTTTGTTACCTTGAAGCTGAATCATTGGGTTGGGAAGGGAAGTTAAGAAGTGTGCACACTCCACACCCCACCTCCCCCCCCCCCCCCCCCCAACAATGCAACCCTCCTCTTTGTATCTTCCATCTCGTGTTATTGCTCATGTTGTAAATTATATAATAATCAGTAGATCGCATCTGTCAGCCTCGTTTAACCTTCCCTGATCCCACATGATTCTTTACTGTCACGGCTGAATGCCTAGTTGCTGCTGACCAGATGATAACCAAGTGACTGATTGCACACCCCATTAACCAGACAATGGGCTTGAGAACACTCCTGCTCAGCCTGAATATTAATGAGAAGCTGTAAAAGCTCAGATAAGGCGACATAACGAGGTAATAGAGAGGTAAGGGATCAAAATGAAAAGGGAAAGGGGAAAGGCAGAGTTGGCGAGGGGAGGGGTAGTGTAAAGTAGGGAGTTAGAATTTACAAGCTGAATGCTGAAAAGCTGTTTTTTTTTAAAAGGGAACCAGTAACCAGGCTGATAATGTGTTGCTACAATCGCTCAGCGATGTCACGGGCTGACAGTAATGCAGATAAAGGTTATCTGATTGCATGCTACTGTTTACCAACATATCCAGGACACATCCCTGTTAACGGTGCTCTTGAACCAGACTTGTCCCATCTCGCTAATCTGCACTCTCCAGGCAAGTTGATGTCTGTTTCTGCTCTACAATATAGCACTTGGAGAACTGTGCAAACTTTGCTGTGAAGGTGCAGAAGGGATTAAGTTTACAAGCTGACCAGTGAGTAAAGTGTTATATTGTTTCTGAGGGCCATATGCCAATGTTATCCCCTCCGGGAGCTACCTGCTGATATAGCCAAGTGCCAGGGGACTCCTTGGATGATAGCTCTCTCCTGAGCTTCCTCCAAACTCATGTGGATGCCTCTCTACAAAGTCACTCCTGGACTCACTCTGCAAACAAAGCTTTAACGCCTGTGATTCTCCTGTTAACCCCTTATTCTGAGGGAAACTCCTGAACAGAGGCTTACTCCTGGGGGAAACCCTGCAAACATAAACTCAACACAGGAATCCTGTGCAAGTATCGACCCACTCGTGAGAACTTGCTTCTAAGGTCCCACCTGACATCACACACCCAAGAGGCCTTCCCATGATTGCAGCCTCACTCATAAGTATCCCCCACACGTACTGACCAACTTGGTCTTTTTACTCTGAAGACACTGAGGCTTCATGTGAACCCCTCACCAGTTTTGAATGCCAATTTCAGTAGCAAACAGCAAGAGTACACTGCATATACAAGAGGTACAGACCTGAACAACTGTTGAGCTGTTGACTGATATTCTCAAGGCCTCCTTGAAAATAATATTTGTCTTGGGGCACTGGAGGATTGCAAACATGACTCCGTTTTAGAAAGGGGCAAATGATAACCCAAGAAACTGTAGAATTGTTCCCGGGTTAGGGGAGTTCAAACAGGTACAGGTTTATGGTGAGAGAGGAAAGATTTACAAGGGACTTGAGGGGACAACATTTTCACACAGAGGGTCGTGCGTGCATGGAATGAGCTGCCAGAGGATTTGATTTGATTTGATTTATTATTGCCACATCTACTGAGCTACAGTGAAAAGTGTTGTTTTACATGTTGTACAGGCAGATCATACTGTGCAAATCATACAACATCGGGTTCTTGTCCAACAAGTTTATTTGAAACCTGAAGCTTTCAGAGCCTCTGCTCCGACCTCAGGCAGGTCAATCCATGCAAGCAGTATTCTCTCTCACTAGATTCCTAAGGAAAGAGCTGGGGGTTCTAAGAGCTTGTGGTTTCAAATACACCTGTTGGAATTGATAGACACAGGTGAGGTGCCGGAAGACTGGAGGTTGGCTAATGTGATGACACAGTTTAAGAAGGGTGGTAAGGACAAGCCAGGGAACTGTAGACCAGTGAGCCTGACGTCAATGGTGGGAAGTTATTGGAGGGAATCCTGAGAGACAGGATGTACATTTATTTGGAAAGGCAAGGACTGATCAGGGATAGTCAACATGGCTTTGTGCGTGGGAAATTATGTCTCACAAACTTGATTGAGTTTTTTGAAGAAGTAACAAAGAGGATTGATGAGGGCAGAGTGGTAAATGTGATCTATATGGACTTCAGTAAGATGTCCGACAAGGTTCCCCATGGGAGACTGATTAGCAAGGTTAGATCTCA
>NC_057724.1:77196652-77202564 GCF_004010195.1 Chiloscyllium plagiosum | reverse complement strand
TTAGCATGGCCAATTCACCTGACCTGCACATCTTTGGACTGTGGGAGGAAACCGGAGCACCCGGAGGAAACCCACGCAGACACGGGGAGAATGTGCAAACTCCACACAGTCAGTCGCCTGAGTCGGGAATTGAACTCGGGTCTCTGGCGCTGTGAGGCAGCAGTGCTAACCACTGTGCCACCATGCCTGCTTCTACATCAGGGTAATAGAACATAGAACATAGAACATAGAACATAGTGCAGGATATAGTGTTACAGCTGCTGAGAAGGTGCAGAGAGAGATTTACATTAACATTAAAGAGGGCCATTCAAAAATCTGATAACAATGGGGAAGAAGCTGTTCTTGATTGTACATGTATTCAAACTTTGATATCTTCTGCCGGTTGGAAGAGGATGGAGGAGAGTATAACTGGGGAGGGAGAGGTCTCTGATTATATTGGTTGCTTTCCCAAGGCAATGGGACGTATAGATGGAGTTGGTGGATGGAAGGCTGGTTTGGGTGATGGGCTGGGCTGTGTTCATGACTGTCTGTAGTTCTTTGTGGTCTTGGACAGAGCAGTTGCCAAACCCCACTATGATACATCCAAATAGGATGCTTTCAGTGGTTTATCTATAAAAAGGTGAAAGTGTCTTTATGGACATGCTGAATTTCCTTAGCCCCCTAAGGAAATGGAGGCATTGTTGTGCTTTCTTGACTGTAGCATCAACATGGGTGGACCAGGACAGGTTGAAGAGATGGTGGAGGCGGATATAATTACAGCGTTTAAAAGGCATCCTTATAGGTACATGAATAGGAAGGGTTTAGAGGGATATGGGCCAAATGCTGGCAGATGGGACTAGATTAGATTAGGATATCTGGTCGGTGCAAGCAAGTGGACTGAAGTGTTTGTTTCTGTTCTGGACAACTCTATAACTCAATGAATAATGGAAAAGCTGATGAAGACCATAACATGGGATAAGGAAAATATCCATTTAGAGAAAAGTACTTTTGACTATACTATCAACTATACTGGCTATATCAAGGTTGGATCATGCCTGACAAATTTAAAAATGTTCTTTGACAAGGTGACATGGGCAGTGGATGAGGGTAGTGCTGTGGAAATTGTATATTTGAACTTTCAGAAAACACTCCTTGCAGTGTCACATGGTACGTGGGTCAGCAATTTAGAAATGTTTGGGATTGATTGGTCCTTATAGCATGGATTAGATGTTAGGTAAAAAAACAGGAAACAGTGGATGGAAAAAAAATGGGCATTTCTCAGGTTGAACTTGAGTTGAAAGTAGTATTCCCCAGGAATTGGTGTTGGGACCTTTCTTTTTCTTGTTTCTGTAAAGCATTTGGAAATTGGTGTTGAGGGAAAAATCTCCAAATTTGTAGATGATCCTAAGCAAGCAGGCATAGTGAATTGTGAGGGTGATGTTGAATAACTTCAAAGGGACATTGACAAGTTGGCCAGACACCGAGCAGATGAATTCCAATGCAGAAAAATGTGAGGTAATGCATTTTGGTGGAAGAAGCGTGGAGAGACCATACAGTCACTGTGGTGACACTATGAATGGAGTACAGGAGCAGAGGGACCTTGGGTTCACATACATGATTCTCTAAAATCAAGCCAGATGATGGTGACATCCTGGAGGCACAGTGTGACATTCTCACCCCTGCAGCTGGTGAGCAAGAGCAAAGCATAAAATGTCAAAGCAAAGATTACTGCTGAAGGTGTTCATGGCCAACAACTTCAGAAGCTGACATGATATTCATGGTAGAAGGATATAATGATTGTTCTAGATCTATACCTGAATGCTGACGGTGTCGCAGTATCCTATTTTCAGTATCTGAAAAATCTGAACCATGTTAGCTATGGCTGTCTGTCTTTCAAATATGTGTGAAACTCCAATTAGCGTCTGTTAATATCTGTCCAGGAAAGTTTGGAGAGGATGTTTGTCAAACAGGGTGGTACTGTAACAGTCATAGCAACAGGCAGATTGATGTAGTTGTTAAGAAATCTTATAGGTTCCTTGGGTTTATAAGTACGGCATGGAATATGAAAGCAAGGAAGTGATGCTGCACCTCCACAAATCATTGGTCAGGTCTCATTTGGAATATTGGGTTCAGTTCTGGGCACGTTATTAGAAGAGGGTTGCTAAAGCCCTAGAGGGAGTGCAAAGGAGTTTTATTAGAATGATACCGGAAATGATGGCATTTAATTGCAATGAGATACGAGAGAAATTGAGCTTATTCTCCATGGCGTAGAGAAGATGGGGAGTTGACCTCTCTGATGAACAATTTTTACAGGGTAAAGAAGAATATTTTGTTTCCACTCATTGGCAGGTCAGTACCTAGAGATCACAGTTTCAAGATTATCAGCAAGAGAGCTAAGAGTGAGATGAAGAGAAAATTCTTTCCTTAGCGAGTTGTTGGGATTTGGAATGCGCTGTCTGGAAGAGTGGTTGAGGCAGATTCCAAAAGAGGTTTCAAAAGAGACAAGGACATATCTTTGAAAGTGATGGATGTAGAGGGCTGCGGAGATTGGGTTGGAGAATTGGATGAGCTGAGTAGCTCTTTCATGGGCTGGTACAGTCTTGGTGGGTCAAATGGCCTCATTCTGTACTGTACAGTTCTCTGATTCTATGATTCTGTTGCACTTCCCCTGAACAATTATCATGCATCTGTTTGAATAGTGTCTTTGTCAATGCCAGGCCGATAATTGGATTCACGTATCAGGCTTTTGGATTACTCTGCACCCATTGTGACTGATGTGGAGGTGCTTCAATATGTCCTGATGCAAGATTTTGAGAATCAATGTTTTTATCCTCAAAAATAATGTTTCCTGATACATTTAATGGTGAGGTCTGAGGGAGAGTTGTTCAACAAAGATACCTTGGAGTACAGATTCTTGGTTCCTTGAAAGTAGATTTGCAGGTAGATAGGATAGTGTAGAAGGCATTTGGTGTGCTTGCTTTTATAGGTCCATTAAGTGTATAAGTCCTGCTCTGATTTTCTTTTCCAAAATGCAGCACCTCATATTTGTCTAAATTAAACTCCATCTGCCACTCCTTGGCCCCTTGGCCCATTTGATCAAGATCTCATTATACTCTGAGGTAACCTTCTTCACTGACCACTGCACCTCCAACTTTGGTGTCATCACCAAACTTGCTAACTATGCCTCCTATGTTCACACCCAAATCATTTATATAAATGTTGAAAAACAGTGGACTCAGCACTGATCCTTGTGGCACTCCACTGGTCACAAGCCTCCAGTCTGAACAGCAACCCTCCACCACCACTATTTGTCTGTCTCTTCGGGTAGGGTTATTAGAATTTATTTATAATGTCGGGGATCATGACAGGTGAAGAAAAATAAAACATTTAGCTATTAGCTTAGTAGAAACTAAGGTGAGAAGTTTACTTTTAATTTAGTTAGAAGCTTTTGAGCTCAGTTGGTCTAATATGATGTTGTGAGGAAGTACAACAGTGAGATACCATGCCACGTAATATTCCTGTATAAAGTTATTAGGCCATATGTACCTATTGTTATACTTATTAATCAATCAGAAAAGTAGGTTAGTCAATCAGATTGAGCATGGACAATATCAATGTCTAGGATAGAGTTGTCAATGCTACTTGAATAAATCATTTTGTACTAGTTGTCAGTAAGAAGCCAACCTCAATGTTCATGTTAGCAGAGTTAATGAAACAGTAAAACCCAAAGAAGACATTATGATCGCAACTGATTGTGCAGCACTGGGAGAATATTGTACAAGATTTGTCCGGAGGTTATCAGTCTAAAATTAACTCCCTTGAGTTAACTCTGGAACATCATTTTCATCATGAGAGTTACCATGGGGTCTAGGTCAGACATTTACAATCAAAAACTTCTGATTGGTTCAACTTATTATACAGCATCACCTTCTCTAGAGAGCGAAGGTTTGTATGTGCTATTCAACAGATATCAATAGATAATTCAATTAACCTCCCAAATAATATGTCATTTAATACATTGCAGAAATGCACCTGAATGAACCCATGCCTAATGGTATTTTATTAATGACACAATCTAATTCTGTTGTGGTGGTGGTTCCTAACCAGAGTACAGGCAGTTTCATCTGAGTACTTTTCTTGGCTTTCCTCCACTGAATCACAATTCATTTCACCATTTTTAGTTTTGGGAAGAGCTGCAAAACATGAGGAAGAATTTTTTTAAAAATTCATTCATGTGATGAGGGCATTGCTGGCTAGTCCAGTGTTTATTGCCCAGAGGGACAGTTGAGAGTCAATCACATTGCTGTGGGTCTGGAATCACATGTAGGCCAGATCAGATAAGGATGGCAGTTTCTTTCCTTAAAGGACATTAGTAAACCAGATGGTTATTTTTGACAATCAACAATGGATTCATGGTCATCATTAGACTCTTAATTCCAGATTTTTATCCCATGCAAATTCCACCATCTAAACCTCGGTCCCCAGTACATTGTTTGGGTCTCTGGATTAATAGGCCACCATTCCCCTTAAATTTATAAAACTACCTTTCATTTCTGGATTAGTGCTGCTGGAAAAGCACAGCAGTTCAGGCAGCATCTGAGGAGCAGTAAAATCAACGTTTCGGGCAAAAGCCCTTCATCAGGAATTCAGCAGGAACTGTAAGTCTTATTAAAGTTGATGAGGTTCCAATCCATAGTCGTCAACAATGATCTCTGATTTATTACACTGCTTCTAATTACAACAGTCCCTCCAGCAACCTAACAAGAAGAAAAGTAGATAAAGCTGCAAGGTTAAACAATGTAAAGAGTTCTAGCTTGTGATGGATGAGTACCAATTCTGCAGATATTTCGACAGCTGCAGTAACAATGCAGCCTGAGTATATTATACAAACCACAAAGGAGAACAAAATGCCCCACATGGATTAGCAAGCTGCTAACCTCATATCAGGGTACCAACTATTTGAACAAAAGAGGTCACTTCACTTCATTGGTCAACCAACAGTTGCCTCCTCATTGAGCAGGGAAATGAAGGGTTATGAAAAATAAATGCCTTAAATTTCACTTGCAATGATCAGATATAACCTGAAAAGATTTTTAAGCCGACAAAGAGCAAGATAAATGATAAGATGAACATCAGACATAATTCACTAGCTCAGGTATATGTCTCACAGATAGTAAGTGAGTTAGGTCACTGGCCTTTTTCTTAGCGATGTTGACACAAAGATGTAGAGTATGACTTCAGTGAAGGAGAACAGGTTGAAAGGGGCACATAGAATTAATAATAGCTTCAAAATCGAATTGAGATTTTTCACTGTCACTCGCATTCAATACAGAATACAATGAAAAGTGTGTACTGTTGCCATGCATAGGCACCATTCTCATTGACTTAAAATAGAATTTTAAAAAAGAAAGAAACTTAAAGAGAGTTCAACATTTCCATCTCCGCTGGGCTACACCATCCCAGACCAAGTCCCTGCCAGGCTCCCCACTGTCTGGGCAACACCATCCCACACCAAGTCGCTGCAGACTCCCCACTCTCTGGGCAACACCATCCCACACCATGTCCCTGCCAGGCTCCCCACTCTCTAGGATACACCAGCCCACACCATGTCACTGCCAGACTCTCCCCTCTCTGGGCAACACCATCCCACACCAAGTCCCTGCCAGACTCCCCACTCTCTGGGCAACACCATCCCACCACACCATGAGAGTTATAAGGTAGCCAGGAAGGACCTGAAGAGAGAGCTAAGAGCAGCAAGGAGGGGACATGAAAGGTCCTTAGTTGGTAGGATTAGGGAAAACCCTAAGGCTTTCTATAGGTATGTCAGGAATAAAAGAATGACTAGGGTAGGAATAGGTCCAGTCAAGGATAGTAGTGGGAAGTTGCTTGTGGAGGCTGAAGAGATTGGGGAGACACTGAATGAATAATTTTCG
>NC_057724.1:77188108-77195708 GCF_004010195.1 Chiloscyllium plagiosum | reverse complement strand
GACTCTTCCTCATTATGGGCATTTAAGCGGGCTTTGGATAGGCATATGGAGGATAGTGGGCTAGTGTAGGTTAGGTGGGCTTGGATCGGCGCAACATCGAGGGCCGAAGGGCCTGTACTGCGCTGTATTCTTCTATGTTCTATGTTCTATGTCCCTGCCAGGCTCCCCACTCTCTAGGATACACCAGCCCACACCATGTCACTGCCAGACTCCCCACTCTCTGGGATACACCAGCCCACACCATGTCACTGCCAGACTCCCCACTCTCTGGGCAACACCATCCCACACCATGTCACTGCCAGACTCCCCACTCTCTGGGATACACCAGCCCACACCATGTCCCTGCCAGGCTCCCACTCTCTGGGATACACCAGCCCACACCATCTCACTGCCAGGCTCCCCACTCTCTGGGATACACCAGCCCACACCATGTCCCTGCCAGATTCCCCACTCTCTGAGAAATACCAGCCCACACCATGTCCCTGCCAGGCTCCCCACTCTCTGGGATACACCAGCCCACACCATGTCCCTGTCAGACACCCCACTCTCTGGGCAACACCATCCCACACCAAGTCCCTGCCAGACTCCCCACTCTCTGGGCAACACCAGCCCACACCATGTCACTGCCAGACTCCCCACTCTCTGGGCAACACCATCCCACACCATGTCACTGCCAGACTCCCCACTCTCTGGGATACACCAGCCCACACCATGTCCCTGCCAGATTCCCCACTCTCTGGGCAATACCAGCCCACACCATGTCCCTGCCAGGCTCCCCACTCTCTGGGATACACCAGCCCACACCATGTCCCTGTCAGACACCCCACTCTCTGGGATACACCAGCCCACACCATGCCCCTGTCAGACTCCCCACTTTCTGGGATATACCAGCCTACACCATGCCCACGCCAGACATTCCACTCTCCGGGCTATACCAGCCCACACCATGTCCCTGCCAGACTCCCCAGTCTCTGGGATACACCAGCCCACACCATGTCCCTGCCAGATCCTCCACTCTCAGGGATACACCAGCCCACACCATGCTGGCTTCAGGGGAAACTCCACATAGAAGAGAGAGTCCTGCTCCAGGCTACACAGGCCAGCCGAGTCTGTAGCCACGCTGCCTCTGAAGACACTACCATTGCCCTGGAATCCATTGAAGCCACTTTCCTTCTGAAGGTCTCCCTTTATCAGGCAAGTTTCAGCAAAAATTAAATAAAACTGACAAAAGAAGAAACCGAGAAAGGGAAAAGAAAAAGTGAATGAAGAGGACCATCCCAGGCCCAGAGGCCCAGGTGCTGCCCACTCTGCTGCCAACATCTTAATGATCAATCAAACCAATCAAATCCTTCCAAACTAACACACTAATGTTGAGCTGTTAAAAGACAGATGAAAGTTTGAAGGCATTCAAGTTCTTGATCCCATTGGAATGATGTATGAGGTGCAGGATACCCCATTTACTGAAGCATTTGACAACCCATTCCAGCTACCTGATCCAAAGGGGTACTGGGCAAAGATGTACAGAAACTGTAATTGTCAGGAATAGCCGAAGATGTGGCACAACACTGAGCACCAATGGCCAACACATGGAACGGGTTCCGTTAAAATGAAACACAGAGGATGGACTGATAGGTTATACTCTTGAATTGCAAATGTATGACTAAAGATCAGTAAATACTTGTAACAATGTAGCTTCCAGGTCCTAATCCAACTGTACATGTGGTTGCTGAAGTTGGAAAAGCTAAAGTGTCCATTATGATCAAAACGATATATCCCAGAAAATAAATGAACAGTACGGGTTATGAATCAAAATCACCGCAGGTAGGAATGTTAATATTATTCAATTCTATATCCTTGATGAGATGTAAGTGGAAAAATACCAGTATATCATGAAGTTCACACATGACAAGCTTGTCGTGGATCTGAGATTTCCTTGTACTGGCACTGTTAGTCTCAATTGTCAATCTACTTCTTCTGGATGAACACATTGTTGAAAATATTGAATACACAGATCAAATCATTGAAATTTACCAGCGTTTTTTAAAAACAAAGTCGAGGGATATGCCTATCACTGGCTGGGCCAACACTTATTGCCTGACCCTAGCTGCTCTTGAGAAGGTGGTGGTGAGCTGCCTTCTTGAACCGCTGGCGTCCATGTGCTGCAGATAGATGCACAACGTTATTAGGGAAGGGGTTCCGGGATTTTGACCCAATGACACTAAAGGAACAAGAGGAATGGCAATATATTCCCAGGTCAGGATGGTCAGTGGGTTGGAGAGGAACTTACAGGTGAAGGTGTTCCCATGTATCTGCTCCTCTTATCCTTCTGGACAGTACTGCTCATGGGCTTGGGAGGTGCTGTCGAAGGGGCCTTGGTGAATTTCTGCAGTGCAGCTTGTAGATAATACACATTGCTGCTACTGAGTCGAAGAGGTAGAGGGTATAATTTCTTGTGAATGTGGGACTAATCAAGTGGGGGCTGCTTTGACCTGGATGGTCTCAAGCTTCTTGAGCATTGCAGGAGCTGCAGCTGTTCAGGCAAGTGGGGAGTATTCCACACTACTACTCACTGAATTTTCTAATTCCTTGAACCATTCTTATAAATTTCCTCTGTCCCCAATACACTCACATCCTTCTTATAATGAGGAACCCAGAACTGTATGCAATATTCAAATATTATATGAATTAGGAGTAAGATCAATCCTTCCGCCTGCTTTGCCATTTGATAAAATCAAATCTATTTATGCCATTACCATAGTCTCTACTCCCTGTGCCCTTTGACTCCCTTTTCAGTCAAGAATTGATCTAACTCTCTCTAACTAGGGAAGATATTTCTGAAAAATCTTCCAGTAAAAATATATGGGTAGAAATTATAAATAAGAAAGGAAAGATCACTTTGATGAGGTTATACTATAAGCCTCCAGTGGGGAGTAAGAGGGATATTAAGAAACAAATATGTAGGGAGATCTCAGATATATGTGAGCATAATGAGGTTGTAATAATGGAGGTTTTAATTTTCCAAACATTGACTGGGACATGTTCCTACTAGAAAAGGAGCAAAACTAGACCTTCTTTTGGGCAATAAGACAGTGTAGGGGACTGTGGTAAAAATAGGGGAACACTTTGGGTCGAGTGATCATAATTCTATTAGTTTCAAAATGGTTATGGAAAAGGAAAAGCCTTTCATAATTGGAGTCAGGCAAATTTTAATGGTATGAGACGAGAACTTTCAAAAGTTGATTAGAGTAGACTGTTCTCAAAGTAAAAGGATGGCTTTAAAGTGGGAAGTGTTCAAGAGTGTGATGATGAGAGTTCAGAGGCATTATGTTCCTGTTAGAGTGAAGGGTAAGGCTGGTAAGACTAAGGAATAATCAGTGAATAAAGATATTGAGGTTCTAGCCAAGAATAAAAGAGAATCTTATTTTAGATACAGACAACTTGGTTTAATTGAATCTCTCAATCAGTATAAAGGATGTAGAGGCATTCTTATGAGGGAAATCAGGACGGCAAAGAGGGAATATGAGATAGCAATGGCTGATAAGGTTAAGGATAATCCAAAGAGATTCCAAAAACACATGAAGAGCAAGAGGGTAATTAGAGAGAGGGTAGGGCCTGTTAAAAATCAATGAAGTTGTCTTTGTGTTGAACCCCAGGAGATGGGAGAGATACTCAATGAATATTTTGCCTCAGTATTTACTGTGGAGAAAGAAATGGAGTCTAAAGAATGCAGAGAAGTAAACTTTGTTGTTTTAAAAACAGTTGGATCGAAGGGTCTGTTTCTTTGCTTTATGACTCTATAACTCTTTAACACAATCTGGACATTTATATACTGCTTTCATAACTTTAAGATGTTTTCAAAGGAGAATGAACAAAACACGGCCACCAGTCTGAACCCAAGCAAATGTTCTCATTGGCTGACCCTGAATTTTGAGCTTGATTGACAATGCTCAGGGCTGTGGGTATTAGTGTGAGTGAACAGGTCCATTCCCAACTAACAAATGGATACATGCAGCAGGATGTTGCACAAGAATGTAGTAGAATTCAGAGAGCAGGAGTTACTTGCTTTCATTTCCTTGCCTGCCATCACTCTGCCTCACCGTCTGGACTCAAAGCATGATGAACCCCTGTTGAAAAGTTGTCAGCCATTTTGATCCCACAAACACCAATGAGCCAAAGAACCAGGTTCATCAGTTTTATTTCTGCTGATTTTGGGATAGGTATAGGCCAAGATACTGAGGGTAGCCCCACAACGCTTCATCAAAATAGCGACAGGAATATTTCACCACCACCCGAGCAATCAGACATGAGCTGAGTTGAACGTCTCAACTGAAAGTTGAGGATGAAAGTGGAAGGGAAAGAAGAGATAATTCTTCACAGAAATAAAGCATTACTCATATTCTCCTCCATTTGGAAGATAATGTGAATGATATTGCAGATATCAAACTGACCTTCAGATTAAATAACATTTGAACTGAAGAAAAAGCTTTGATTGACTATGTGTAGGTAATTTACGTATGGCACAAATAAATCCTTGATTGCAAATCATTTTCTAAAAAAAAACAATCAATACCTATATCACACTCAGTTATTACAGGTGCATTTTTAAAAGTATTTTCTCTTGATAATTGGGTCTGGCCTTATAGTGGGACTCAGCAGAAGGCTGATGAGAGAGAGAGAAAAAATACAGGTAGTTTCCATGGTTACACTGAAAGCAGGCAGCTTTCCTTTCAGTAAAATAAAGGACTTGTCACTGTGTTATTTCGGGGCTTCTTATAAACTCAAAGAGTCACAGCTGTAATTTCAAATTATAGTCTTTATAAATGTGTGTGCCACAATTATTTTTAAAGGCAAACACTAAAATCCTTCAAGCCAGCACTTCATAAGGTATTATTAATGCCACTCAATCCTACATATCATCCAAGATTATCTCAGCCCTTAAGCATCTAATAGGGGTGAGGGGCGAATGAGCATCCATCTTCGTACCTCTCCTTGCTTCCCTTTCAGTAATCCATTTTCTCAACGCCAGACCAGACACTTCAAGCAACAGCTTGGGAAGGCAACTTCATTACTGCAGCCGTTTGCAGGGGCAGTACTGCTCCAGCAATGCCATAGCACGTGTGGAATATTTTAGTTGGGTTTAAATCTTAGAGTCTGGGGTAACTTTGAGCCTCCCACACAATGGTGCTGCATTTGATCCTGCACATTAACTGGAATAAAGTGGTTGATCTTCACTTCTCCCTCTACTGAGGTTGATCGCGGGAGATATATAACAGGCAGTTGATCTGATATTGCTTATTTCACACAATCCCTCAAAGTCAAAATGACCCTCTCTCTCTCTCTCTCTCTCTTTCACACTCTTCTATTTTTTAACCTGAGTCTTTCTCTCTCATATTCACTTTTCATCTTTATTTTCAAACCCACGCCTCCCTAGCTCTGTAGACTCTCCAGGATCAGATAGGGTGGACAGTGAGAGCCTTTTTCCTTGGATGGTGATGGCTAGCACAAGGGGACACAGCTTTAAATTGAGGGGTGATAGATATAGGACAGATGTCAGAGGTAGCTCTTTACTCAGAGAGTAGTAGGGGCGTGGATCTTCTCCAGGATCACTATGCTCATTTAACTCTGGCCTCTCGACCTTTCCAGATTTTTACTCAAGCCAATATTGGTGGCGTTGCCTCCAGCAGCATAGGCCTGAGTTCTCGAGTTCCCTCTCTTCCCTCTCATTCCTCCATTAAGACACTCATCAAAACCTACCACATTGATCAAACTTTCAGCCTTTTGTTCATTACTTGGCTCAGTGTTGAAATATTACTCTATAACACTCCTTTTCATTAACTTGAAACTTTGTTTGCAATGAGGGAGAAAATGTCTCCCCTCTCTCCATCACACACTTTCTCTCTTTTTCTCTCGCTATCTCCCTCCCTTCTTTGAGATCATTTTCACAGTGAAGTTCAAATGAAGCCCCACAAGTTGTCTGTCTCTGGGAAGATGAAAGTAGCACGTACTGAACAAACCAACAGCGTTAGAACATAGAACATTACAGCATAGTACAGGTCCTTTGGCCCTCAATGTTGCACCAAACTGTGAAACCAATCCAAAGACCAAGCAACATACACTATTCCAATATCATCCATATGTTTATCTAATGACCATTTAAATGCCCTTAATGTTGGCGAGTCCACTACTGTTGCAGGCAGTGCACTCCGCGCCCCCTAATACTCTCTGAGTAAAGAGCTACCTCTGACATCTGTCCTATATCTATCACCTCTCAATTTAAAGCTGTGTCCCCTTGTGCTAGCCATCACCATTCAAGGAAAAAGGCTCTCATTGTCCACCCTATTTAATTCTCTGATCATCTTGTATGCCTCTATTAAGTCACCTCTTAACCTTCTCTCTGATGAAAACAGCTTCAAGTCCCTTAGCCTTTCCTCATAAGACCTTCCCTCCATACCACCATACCAGGCAAGATCCTGGTAAATCTCCCTTAAACCCTATCCAATGCTTCCACATCCTCCTTATAATGCGGTGATCAGAAATGGGTGCAATACTCCAAATGCGGCCGCAGCAGAGTTTTGTACAACTGCAGCATGATGTCATGGCTCCGAAACTCAATCCCTCTACCAATAAAAGCTAACACACCGTATGCCTTCTTAACAACCCTATTAGAGCTGAAAATGTGTTGCTGGAAAAGCACAGCAGGTCAGGCAGCATCCAAGGAGCAGGAGAATCTACGTTTCGGGCATGAGCCCTTCTTCAGGAATGAGGAAAGTCTGGGGGAAATTGCGGTCTTTGAAGAAGGAGGCCATCTGGGTTGTTCGGTATTGGAACTGGTCCTCCTAGAAGCAGATGCGGCGGAGACGAAGGAATTGGGATTATGGGATGGCGTTTTTACAGGGGGCAGGGTGGGAGGAGGTGTAGTCGAGGTAGCTGTGCGAGTCGGTCGGTTTCTAGTAAATGTCCGTGTTGATTCGGTCGCCCGAGATAGAAATGGAGAGGTCTAGGAAGGGAAGGGAGGAGTCTGAGACGGTCCAGGTAAATTTGAGGTCGGGGTGGAAGGTGCTGGTAAAGTGGATGAACTGTTCAACCTCCTCGTGGGAACACGAGGCAGCGCTGATACAGTCATCGATGGAGCGGAGGAAAAGGTGGTGGGTGGTGCCAGTGTCGCTGCGGAAGATGGACTGTTCCACATATCCACCAAAGAGGCAGGCATAGCTGGGGCCCATGCAGGTGCCTATGGCTACTCCTTTGGTTTGGAGGAAGTGGGAGGATTGGAAAGAGAAGTTGTTTAGGGTGATGACCAATTCAGTCAGTCGAAGGAGGGTGTCAGTGGAAGGGTACTGGTTGGTACGGCGGGAAAGGAAGAAGCGGAAGTCCTTCGTGATGGGGGATGGAGGTGTACAGGGACTGGATGTCCATGGTGAAGATAAGGCGTTGGGGACCGGGGAAGCGAAAATCATGGAGAAGGTGGAGGGCATGGGTGGTGTCCCGAACGTAGGTGGGGAGTTCTTGGACTAAGGGCGACAGGACCGTGTCGAGGTATGCGGAGATGAGTTCGGTGGGGCAGGAGCAGGCGGAGACAATGGGTCGGCCGGGGCAGTCA
>NC_057724.1:77179623-77187724 GCF_004010195.1 Chiloscyllium plagiosum | reverse complement strand
GCCCCTCCCCCAAGTCCCTCCTCCCTACCTTTTATCTTAGCCTGCTGGACACACTTTCCTCATTCCTGAAGAAGGGCTCATGCCCGAAACGTCGATTCTCCTGTTCCCTGGATGCTGCCTGACCTGCTGCGCTTTTCCAGCAACACATTTTCAGCTCTGATCTCCAGCATCTGCAGTCCTCACTTTCTCCTAACAACCCTATCAACCTGGGTGGCAACTTTCAGGAATCTATGCACTTGGACACCGAGACCTCTCGGCTTTGGACACAGTATCTTGTAATACTCCTGTGGTTTCATTATATAGAAGTATAGAAAATAGGAGCAGTAGTAAGCCACTCAGCCCATCAAGCCTGCTGTAACATTCATAGAACATATAAAATTACTGCATAGGAATGGGCCCTTTGGCCCACGATGTTGTGCTGAACATGACACCAAGTTAAACTAATGCCTTCTGCCTGCCATTGGTCCATATCCCTCCATTCCTTGCATATTCATGTGCATATCTCAGAGTACCTTAAATGCCCCTTTCATATCTGCCTCCACCATTACCCCTGGCAGCACTTTCCTGACTCCGACCACTCTCTGTGTAAAAAAACTTGCCCCTCACATCACCTTTGAACTTGCCCCTTTCACCTTAAATGCATGCCTCCTCATATCAGACATATCAACTCTGAGAAAAAGATTTTGAATGTCATTCCTATCTATGCACCTCACAATTTTATAGACTTCTATCAAGCCTCCCCTCAGCCTCTGCCATTCCAGAAAAAACAAATTGAGTTTTTCGATCCTCTACTTATCACTCATACCCTCCAATCCAGGCAGCATCCTGGTAAACCACTTCTTTACCCTCTCCAAAGCATCCACATTCTTCCTGTAATGTGGTGACCAGAATTGAACACAATGCTCTTGAGTGAGGCCTAACCAAAGTGTTATAAAGCTGCATCCAATATGATTAAGATTATGATTTTGTATGATCATGGCTGATCAAACAGCTCAGCACCCAGATGCTGTTATCTCCCTTTTAGCCTTTACATGAAGAGAAATAGGAACAGGAGGAGGCTGTTTGACCCCTTGAGCCTATGCCGCCATTCCATGGGATCACAGCTGATCCTGTTACCTTACAAACATAGAACATAGAACATTACAGCGCAGTACAGGCCCTTCAGCCCTCAATGTTGTACAAACCTGTGAAGCCCATCTAACCTACACTATTCCATTTTTATCCATATGTTTATCCAATGACCATTTAAATTCCTTCAATGTTGGTGAGTTTACTACTGTTGCAGGCAGGACATTCCATGCCCTTATTACTCTTTGAGTAAAGAAACTACCTCTGACATCAATCCTGTATCTATCACCCCTCAATTTAAAGCTATGTCCCTTGTGCTAGCCATTGCCATCCAAGGAAAAAGACTCTCACTGTCCACCCTATCTATTCATAGATAGATCACAGAATCCCTACAGTGTGGAAACAGGCCCTTTGGTCCAACAAGTCCACACCGACCCACCCAGACCCATTCCTTTACATTTACCCCTGACAAATGCACCTAGCCTACACATCCCTGAACACTATGAGCAATTTAGCACAGCAAATCCACTGACCTACATATCTTTGGATTGTGGGAGGGAACCCATGCAGACACGGGAGAATGTGCAAACTCCATAAAGACAGTCGACCAAGGATGGAATCAAACTCAGGTCCCTGGCGTTGTGAGGCAGCAGTGCTAACCACTGAGGTACTGTGCTATTCCTCTGATCCTCTGACATTCTGATCATCTTGCATGTCTCTATGTCTAAATCACCTCTTAACCTTCTTCCCTCTAACAAAAACAGTCTCAAGTCCCTCAGCCTTTCCTCATAAAGACCGTCCCTCCATACCAGGCAACATCCTCTGAACCCTTTCCAAAGATTCCACATTTTTCCTATAATGCAGCGACCAGAACTCTACGCAATACTCCAAGTGTGGCCACACCAGAGTTTTGTACAGATGCAGCATGACCTCCTGACTTCGAAAGTCAATCCTTCTACCAATAAAAGCTAACACACTGTATGCCTTCTTAACAATTCTACCAACATGGGTGACAACTTTCAGGGATTATACACATGGAACTGTATCTAAACGTGAGAGTCACCATAGTTTTGCTCTCTCATTAGAAAGAGAGAGACAACTGGCAATGGCCTGGCCTGAAGGTCACCATGCCTCAGGCAGAGGGAGAGGTTGAGAAAGAATCTTTCGTGGTGACCTCAGCTGGTGTGAGAATTAAACCCACATTGTTAGCACCACAAACCAGCCATCCAACCCACTGAGATAACTGACCTCGGTGGCATTTCAACCCACCCCTCTGCCAAGACTGAAATGTACCTAATTCCTTCCTGAAAATATTCAACATTTTGTTCACTAGTGCTTTCTGTGGCAGAGAATGACATCAAATTCTACGTTTTATTGTAATTGCTGAGGCACTTACCGTCAGAAATGAAATGTAATATTTGAATTAAAGACTGCAAATCCCATTAAAGTGTTGACAATCTGATCACACCACCTCCTCTCCCCAAGCTTGTACAGAAATGTCAGCTGAGATTTTTGTGCTCAGCTGTCCGCAGTGGGGCTTGAACCCTCAGCCTCTGATACGGACGGGATGGGTATCCCGACCGAAGTACAATTTTCCACCATGCGGTGGCAAAATAAGGAAGGGATCCGAAAGCAGTGTTCAACCTCATCCAACTCCAGGGAGAAAGTGAGGACTGCAGGTGCCGGAGATCAGAGTCAGGCGTGTGGCGCTAGAAAAGGACAGCAGGTCAGGCAGCATCGAGGAGCAGGAGAGTCAATGTTGCGAGCAGAAGCTCTTCATCAGGGTCCTTATCCAACTCTAGCCCTAAGCTCACTGTATGGTGTCACTTCTGTAACTTATTACCTGATCAGTCCCTACCCAAATGACAGAATTGCAAGCTATGGAGTTTCATTAACTCCTGTGATGGTTAAGGTGAAGAATTGTTTCACTTGAACCACGTGAATATGATGTCTACTTATTTAGAGTCATAGGGATGTAAGCGTGGAAACAGACCCTTCAGTCCAACCCATCCAGGCTGAACAGTTATCCCAACCCAATCTAGTTCCACCTGCCAGCACCCGGCCCATATCCCTCCAAACCCTTCCTATTCATACACCCATCCAAATGCCTCTTAAATGTTGCAATTGTACCAGCCTCCACCACTTCCTCTGGCAGCTCATTTCATACCCGTACCACCCTCTGTGTGAAAACGTTGCTCCTTAGGTCTCTTTTATATCTTTCCCCTCTCACCCTAAACCTATGCCCTCTAGTTCTGGACTGCCCGACCCCAGGGAAAAGACTTTGCCTATTTACCCTATCCATGCCCCTCATAATTTTGTAAACCTCTATAAGGAAACCCCTCAGCCTCCAACACTCCAGGGAAAACAGCCCCACACTGTTCAGCCTCTTCCCTATAGCTCAAATACTCCAACCCTAGCAACATCCTTGTAAATCTTTTCTGAACCCTTTCAAATTTCACAACATCTTTCCGCTAGGAAGGATTCCAGAAGTGCACACAATATTCCAACAGTGGCCTAACCAATGTCCTGTACAGCCACAACATGACCTCCCAACTCCTGTACTTAATACTCTGATCAATACAAGGAAGCATACCAAACGCCTTCTTCGCTATCCTATCTACCTGTGACTCCACTTCCAAGGAGCAATGAACCTGCACTCCAAGGTTTTTTTGTTCAGCAACAATCCCTAGGACCTTACCATTAAGTGTATAAGTGCTGATAAGATTTGCTTTCCTAAAATGCAGCATTTATCTGAATTAAACTGCATCGGCCACTTCTCAGCCCATTGGCCCATCTGGTCAAGATTCTGTTGTAATCTGAGGTAACCCTCTTCGCTGTCCACTACACGTCCAATTTTGGTGTCATCTGCAAACTTACTAAATATACCTCTTAGCTGAAACTGTGTTGCCGGAAAAGCGCAGCAGGTCAGGCAGCTGGAGATCAGAGCTGAAAATGTGTTGCCGGAAAAGCGCAGCACATTTCCGACAACACATTTTCAGCTCTGATCTCCAGCATCTGCAGTCCTCACTTTCTCCTCCTAACTATACCTCTTATACTCACATCCAAATCATTTATGTAAATGACAAAAAGTAGAGGACCCAGCGCCGATCCTTGTGGCACTCCACTCGTCACAGGCCTCCAGTCTGAAAAACAACCCTCCACCACCACCCTCTGTCTTCTACCTTTGAGCCAGTTCTGTATCCAAATAGCTAGTTCTCCCTGTATTCCATGAGATCTAACCTTGCTAATCAGTCTCCCATGGGGAACCCTGTTGAACGCCTTACAGAAGTCCATATAGATCACATCTACCCTCATCAATCCTCTATGTTACTTCTTCAAAAAACTTAATTTTCAGAGGGGATGCTGCAAACAACTCCATTCAATGTTTCCGGCTTCTACTGATCTGATTGGAAAGGAAAACTGACCTGGGCTACAAAGCAGGCTGCCAGTTCATTGCATCCTAACTCATATCACTGTCCAACAATCATGTGCATTTATATAGCCACTCAATGTCTTATTATGTCACAAAAGGTGATCGGACCTGACTTTCTGGTATCACGAGAGTGTATTGAATTTACACTGATGGTCTGCTTTGAGAACCTGCAGAAATGTTGATGCACACACATGCACTGTAATTACCCAGGAAGCTTATATTTCAAAATAGTAGATATGTTATGATCAAAATGTTAATATCTCTTAGACCGAACCCAGTGTTGGAGACATGGGCTGGATATGCACTTATCCAGATACTTACTTTGAGCTCGTTACACTGCTTAATCCCTGGTGTAATTTATGATTACCACTGCACCTCAACCCATCATACCCAGTATATAACTTTCCACATATTCCTGACCCATAATTCTGAACAATCCCCCCCCTCACCAAGCTAACAATCACATCCACGATCTGACTGCCTTTTTAAAAATTCATTCACACGCTGAGACATTGCTGGCTGGGCCAGTATTTATTAGATAAAAACAATGACTGCTGATGCTGGAAACCAGATTCTGGATCAGTGGTGCTGGAAGAGCACAGCAGTTCAGGCAGCATCTAAAGAGCAATAAAATCGACATTTCAGGCAAAAGTCCTTCATCAGGAATAAAGGCAGAGAGCCTGAAGCGTGGAGAGATAAGCTAGGGGTGGAGTGGATAGGTGGAAAAGGAGCTAGGCAGGTAGGACAAGTCATGGGGACAGTGCTGAGCTGGAAGTTTGGAACTAGGGTGAGGTGGGGGAAGGGGAAATGAGGAAACGGTTGAAATCCACATTGATGCCCTGGGGTTGAAGTGTTCCGAGGTGGAAGATGAGGCGTTCTACATCCAGGCGTCTGGTGGTGAGGGAGCGGCGGTGAAGGAGGCCCAGGACCTCCATATCCTCGGCAGAGTAGGAAGGGGAGTTGAAATTTTGGGCCACAGGGCGGTGTGGTTGATTGGTGCGGGTGTCCCGGAGATGTTCCCTAAAGCGCTCTGTTAGGAGGCGCCCAGTCTCCCCAATGTAGAGGAGACCGCATCGGGAGCAACGGATACAATAAATGATATTAGTGGATGTGCAAGTAAAACTTTGATGGATGTTTACTGCTCCTCGGATGCTGCCTGAACTGCTGTGCTCTTCCAGCACCACTAATCCAGTATTTATTATCCTTCCCTAATAATCTAGGGGGCAGATTTTTTTTAAAGAGTCAACCACATGAATGTTGGTCTGGAGTTGCAAGTAGGCCAGACCAGGTAATGATGACAGTTTCCCTCCCTAATGGGCATTAGTGAACCAGTGATTCCTCACAATCAGCAACAGATTCATGGTCACCGCTGGACTTTTAATTTCAGATTTTCTTTTTATTGAATTCAAATTTCATCATCTGCCATGGGGGGATTTGAGCCTGGATCCTCAGGATAGTACCTGGGCCTCTCAACTAAGATCTCCTGATGAAGGGCTTATGCTCGAAACGTTGATTCTCTGCTCCTCGGATGCTGCCTGACTGGTTGTGCATTTCCAGCACCACACTCTTGACTCTGGATTAATAGTATATTAATATCAATATTAGGGTGGCACTGTGGCTCAGTGGTTAGCACTGCTCAAAGGGCAGAATGGCCTACTCCTGCACCTATTGTCTATTGTCTATTGTCTATCTCACAGTGCCAGGGAGCCGGGTTTGATTCCAGCCTCGGGCGACTGTGTGGAGTTTGCACATTCTCCCCGTGTCTGCGTGGGTTTCCTCCGGGTGCTCTGGTTTCCTCCAACAGTTGAAAGATGTGCAGGTTAGGTGAATTGACCATGCTAAATTGCCCGTAGTGTTAGGTGCATTAGTCAAAGAGAAATGGGTCTGGGTGGGTTACTCTTTGGCGAGTCGGTGTGGACTTGTTGGGCCGAAGGGCCTGTTTCCACACTGTAGGTAATCTAATCTAATAGTGTAGTGATAATACCATTGCTCCCCTCCAAAAAAAACTGAGCTGCTACCAAAGTCTACCCGCTGACCCATGTGCCCTTAATACGCCCCTCAACATGATTGCCGACTCCCATCCCTTCATTCTCTCCCTACCCATGCACCCATTCACTTGCCCACATGATCAGTTACCCACGCAGGCTGTAACACACTCACCCCACCAAAAAATCAGAGCTGAACATTGCTGCTGGTGAAGAGAGCTCTGCCCTATCCCTCTTCCACAATCGTATCTGTGGACCACTGCACCGAGTGCTCGCTGTTCCATCCAAGATCAGCAAAGGAGGAGCTGGTGTTGTAGTACTGCCACTTGGCTAGCAACCTGGAGAGCCAGGTAATATCGTGGGGACTTGGGTTTGAATCTGCCATGGTAGATGGTGGAATTTGAATTCAATTTTTGAAAAGAAAATATAGACTTAAGAGTTTAATGATGAAACGATTGTCAGAAAAAATGAACATCTGGTTCATTAATGCCCTTTAGGGAAGGGAATTTGCTGACCATATCTGGTCTAGGTCTACATGTGATTCCAGACCCATAAGATGTGGTTGACTCCTAACTGTCCTCTTGGTATATTGGGATGGCCAATGAATGCAGGACTCGCCAACGATGTCCACATCCTATGAATGAATAAAATGAAACAACAATAACTTGCATTTATGTAGTGCCCATTTGGCAGGACAGTAGTGAAACAAAATTTGATAGTTACTGATTAAGGAAGCAATTTTCTGAGTTTGCAGTGGTAGTTGAGGAGTCCGACTTTGGATGTGCCTTCTTGTCCAACAATGCCTGAGCCTTAGTTTACCTCTTGTCCCTTTGTTCTAGATTCCAGAAACAACACCCACCCCCCCAAACAAAGAGAAACAGCTTCTCTCAGTTGACCCCAACCTCTTCCATCATTGCAAGCACCTCAAATTACAGCGCCTTTCAAAATCAACCCAATACAGGTGAAATATGGAGGGTGAGTTAGTTTAATTGCAGACCTTCTGTAGGGAATGTTTATGAGACAGAATAGCTTCACAGTGCCTCTGATATTCAGGGATTAGGAAGAAGTAGAAGTCACTGCTCCTGATAAAAGCATGTGACATGCTGATCATGCCCTTTATGTTCTCTCTTCACAGTCAGATATGAATATGGAATCAAATGGGTAATCTGAAGATTGTTTGCTAATGGAGCCCAAAGCACATTTAGTGACTTTGAAGTTGAGGAATGGTGAAGTTACAGAGTTCCTATTTTATGTGCATACCCTACAGCCAAGGATAAATGAGGGGGGAGAAAAACTCACAAACCATTAGGATGTATTGGGAAAACTGTCAAATGGATACTGTTGATGAAACGAAATGGAGTGCTCCATATGCATGAAAGAGTTCAGGGTAGCCTTAATAGAGTTTTGAAAATGATGTAGCATTTCATTAGTTGTGAAAGGACAGATCACTTCCACTGACAGGAAGCCTCAGAAACTGGAGGAAATTGAGTTCTGACAATTGGACAAAACACATGAGAGGAGGCAGAAGGAGAATTTATTTGAGATACAGTGAGTTTTTAGATTAGATTAGATTACTTACAGTGTGGAAACAGGCCCTTCGGCCCAACAAGTCCAC
>NC_057724.1:77127660-77179463 GCF_004010195.1 Chiloscyllium plagiosum | reverse complement strand
ACCGTGCCGCCCACATTTGAGTTGCTGCAACCTCAAAAGCACTAGCGAAGGCAGTGGTGCCAGCATGTTCAGTGGTAACTTCCAAAAATGGAACTAAATAAATATCTGAGAAAAGGGGAAAATGCAGGGCCACAGGAAAAGAACAGAGAAACTAATTGATCATTTTGAAAAAAAGCTGGCACAGGTACTGTGAGCCAGTCAACTTCTTTCTGTGCTGGAGGATTTTATAACAATTCATACCTCCGTCATGCAATTCATCTGCATTGTAATGGTCCCCAGAATCAAATACACTCCCTCATCAGGGTGAGGAAGATTTAACTTCCATTGATTCTGTATTATAATCAAAGAAGAAAAATATTGTTTCTGAAACATGGGAACAATGGATGGTTGAGTTGAGGATTATATCCCTCTCCTTACAATGATAACTCTTTGTATTTATTCACTTTTGGGATGTCGGCGTTGCTGACTGGACCAGCATTTATTACCCATCCCTTAAGAAGGTGGGGGTGAGCTGCCTTCTTTAGCCGTTGCAGTCTGTGTGCTGTAGGTAGACCCACAATGCCCTTACGGAGGGAATTCCAGGATGTTGACCCAGCGATGGTGAAGGAATGGCGATGTAATTCCAAGTCAGGATGGTGAGTGGAGGGGAACTTGAAGGTGGTGGTGTTCCTATGTATCTGCTACCCTTGTCCTTCTAGATGGTAGTGATTGTAGGTGTGGAAGGTGCTGTCTGATCATCTTTGTTGAATTTCTGCAGTTCATCTTGGAGGTAGTACACACAGCTGCTGCTGAGTGTCTGTGGCGGAGGAAGTGGGTGCTTGTGGATGTGGTGCCAATCACTGCTTTAGGCTGCTTTGTCCAGGTTGGTGTCAAGCTTCTTGAGTGTTGTTGGAGCTATACTCATCTCGGCAAGTGGGGAGAGTATACCATCACAGTCCTGACTTGTGACTTGTGGGTGCTGGACAGGCTTTGGGGAGTCAGGAGGTGAGTTACTCACTACAGTATCCAAGCCTCTGACCTGCTTTTGTAGATGTGGTGAGTCCAGTTGAGTTTCTGGTTAATGTTGGCAGTAGGGGATTCAGTGAAGGTAACACCATTGAATGTTAAGCGGTGGTGGTTTCAATTGTACACACGTCAGTTTCTCTTGTTATCATCTAGGGTTATAATCTCAGGATTACTTCCTGTGCCACGTGCTGGTGAGGGTAGGAATAGGAAGATAGTACAGTTAAATGTGCATCTGAAGAGCTGGTGTAGGAGGGAGGGCTTCAGTATGTGGATCGTTGGGATGTCTTCTGGGCCAGGTGGGACCTATACAGGAAGGGTGGGCTGCACCTAAACTGGAGGGACATCAATATCCTGGCAGGGAGGTTAGCTAGTGCCACTCATAGAGTCATAGAGTTACACAGTATGGAAACAGACCCTTTGGTCCAACTCATCCATCTTGAACATAATCCCAAACTAAACCAGTCCCACCTGCCTGTGTTTGGCCCTTTTCCCTTCAAACCTTTCCTATTAATGGACTTATGCAAATATCTTTCAAACGTTGTGACTGTACCTGCATCTATTTCCTTTGACAGTTCGTTCCACACACGACCACCCTCTGTGGAAAAAGTTGCCCCTCATGTCCTTTCCAAATCTTTCTCCATTCATCTTAAAAATATGTCCCCCTAGTTTGAACTCTCCCAACCCTTGTCATTCACCTTGTCTCTACACATTATGATTTTATCAGCCTTTAAAAGGTCACCTCTCAACCTCCTCCACCACAGCAAAAAAAAACAGTCTCAACCTATCCAGCCTACTTTTAACTCAAAACGCCTGGTGCCAGCAACATCCTGGTAAATCTTTTCTGAGCCCTCTCCAGTTTAATAATATCCTTCCTATAACTGGGTGACCAGAACTGGACACGATGCTCCAGAAGAGGCCTCACCAACATTTTGTTCAACCTCAACATGATGGCTCAACTCCTGCACTCAAATGCCTGAGCAATGAAGGCAAGCGTGCTAAACACCTTAACCACCCTGTCCACCTGTGATACAAATTTCAAAGAATTATGTACCTCATCCCTTAGGTCACTCTGTTCTACAACATTACCCAGAGCCCTACCATTAATTGTTTTAGTCCTGCCCTTGTTTGTTTTACTAAAATGCAACACCTCACATTTATCAAAATTAACTTTCATCTGCCACTCCTTAGCCCACTGGCCCTTCTAATCAAGATCCCTTTGTAATCTTAGATCAACCTTCTTTACTGTCCACTATATCACCAAGCTTGATATCATCTGCAAACTTATAAACCATGCCTTCTATATTCTCATCCAAATCGTTTCAAAAAATGTTAAGCAAAAGTGGACCCTGCAACGATCCCAATCAAACACTCTGGAGGGTTTAAACTAGTGTGGCAGGAGGGTGGGAACCAGAGCAAGTAAAATGACAGGAGTCTGAGATGAGGACCAGTAATGCCAAGAGGAAGAACAGGAGAAAGTGAGGTCTACAGATGCTGGAGATCAAAGTTGAAACTTTATTGCTGGAACAGCACAGCAGGTCAGGCAGCATCCAGGGAACAGGAGATTCGACGTTTCGGGCACAGGCCCTTCTTCAGGAATCCTGAAGAAGGGCCTGTGCCCGAAACGTCGAATCTCCTGTTCCCTGGATGCTGCCTGACCTGCTGTGCTGTTCCAGCAATAAAGTTTCAAGAGGAAGAACAGACAGGAAGAGATTCCTGAACATGATGGGACTGGCAGTCTGAGGCTGGGATTGTAACACTGAACAAATCTGCAGCTGTCAGCATCGCTCATAATGCACATGATCCAAACATTCCTTTGACAATGGTGTAGTCTGCAGCTGTCCACGGGCTGGAGCAAAGTGCTGCTGTGAGATCGTGTATTTGTCTCTCTAACGAAATACAATGTTCATTTGACAGAACCATACTCCAAGCATTTTGCTAGAATGAGTGTTGGGTGTTTGCCTTCCTTATACCTTGCTGACTGTTCATGCTTTCCCAGAGGTTTTGACCCTCCCAGCTCTGGTATTGAAATTACCAAAGAGAATCACCTCATCTCCTTTTGGGGATGGGGGAAAACAATGATCAATACAGATATAAATTCCTCTTTGGCATCTCTGCTACTCTGAGGGTTGGGGCACACATGCACCCTGATGATTGTGGAGTACCGATTCTGGGTTAGGCTGAGGTGAAGGATCACAAGGTGTTCACCTATTCACGGTTGGGGGCTGGCTCAAATGATGAATTTATTCAATTTTTCTGGTCAAACCAAGCCCATGGGGTTAATGTTCTTCCTCAGATCTACCCTTCCAGTCCATCATCTTGTCCATTGAGTTGACTTTCTCCAGTGTTCCATCTCTCAGCCAGAGCAGTGATATCAATGCCTTAGCTCACGGCTTCCTATGATGGCGATATATATTTCAGGTCTGTCACTGCTGGGGTTGTCCATGAGGCTCCCGATACCTCAGCTCCCGACTCCACTTTGAGCAATGGAACAGGTCTGTGCATGGGTTCTTTTGACGCAGAGTGGTTGTGGCTCACCGACTACCACAACGTCCTGGTGGAAAAAGGTCTCTGTCCAATGCCCGAGACACACGAGATGATGGGAGAGCAAATTCTGCTGCCAGACAGAGACTAGCACACAGCCTCGCTCCACTGTGTCCCCAGTGCACAAACCCATCAACAAGTATGAGGAGTCCATGGAATTTCTGGCAGCAAGATTAAGGCCATCCGATCAGCTGTCTGTGTCTCTGAGGAGCAAGGGAGGTCTGCAAATGCTGAAGGTCAGAGTCGCGAGTGTGATGCTGGAAAAACACAGCCGGTCAGACAGCATCCCTTCGGCTTTTGTCTGAAATGTCAATTCCCCTGCTCCTCGGATGCTGCCTGACCTGCTGTGCTTTTCCAGCCCCACACTCTTCTTTGTGTTTCTTGCCCACCAGGCCTTTCAGCCTCAAATGTTTGAAATTATTTTATAAATATTGTTCACACTACTTTTTCTTTAAAAGCAACAATGGTTTTGCTTCCAACTTGTTTCTGATGGGATACATCTTGTTCTAACAACTGATTGCTCAAAAGATTTCTCTTCACCTCTCTCATGAGGATCTTTTTCTGTCAAATCACTGACTCATCAACTAATCGTTTTAACTGTTCTCATTTTACTGAACTAAAATCCTTTATGATGTCGACACTTCTATCAAAGCTCCTCTCTGTTCCAATGAAAATACCTCGCTTTTTTGGAGTCTCTGGTCTGTTCCATGTTCACACTGTTATGTTCTAGTTTCTGGCTTGTTCCCCAACGCCCTGCATCCATGGAGCCTGCAGCCCTGCAGCGTGTTGGTTAGTGTTGAAGCTGAGTAAGTGCCCTGTAATAATCAGTTGATGCTTTTCATTTCAAGCCTTTCACTCCTGCTTTCTTAATGAGGTCGGCCCAGCCCAACACTTTCACATCGCTCAATGCTGTAGGCATTTTGATGAAATGCTGGTTCTTAACTGGCTCAGGTCAGAAGTAGTCTCCCTTCAAAAGATTTTTGTTTGAAACAGCAAATGTACACTGACTGCTTCTAATCAACATTTCATCGAGGAGTTTGGCAACCATCACATGCAGGGAGCACAGTTTCTAAGACCAAAAGACAGAGGACAGAAGTAGGCCATTCAGCCCATTGAGTCTGCTCTGCCATTCAATAAGGACAGGTAGCAGTGAGGAGGCAGGGAGGCTGCAGAAGGATTTGGACAGGTTCGGAGAGTGGGCAAAGAAATGGCAGATGGAGTACAACATGAGAAAGTGTGGGAACAATAGAGGCATGGACTATTTTCTAAATGGGGAGTAAATTCAGAAGTCTGACTTGCAAACAGACTTGGAAGTTCTCTCAAGGTAAACGTGCCGGTTGAGTCAGTAGTTAGGAAGGCAAATGCAACAATGGCATTCATTTAGAGAGGATTTGAATATAAATGCAGGGTTGCAGTTCTGAGGCTCTATATGGCTCTAGGCAGACCACATTTGGAGTATTGTTTGCAGTTTTGGGCCCCATATCGCAGGAAGGATGTATTGGCCTTGGAGTGTGTTCAGAGGAGCTTCATGAGAATGGTCCCTGGAATGAAAAGCTTAACATATGAGGAATGTTTGAGGACTCTGGTTCCGTACTTGATGGAGTTTAGAAGGATGAAGAGGGATCTAATTGAAACATACAGAATACTGACTGGCTTGGACAGAGTAGATGTTGGGAAGATGCTTCCATTGGTAGGAGAGACTAAGACCCAAGCACAAAGCCTTAGAGTAAAGGGAAGACCTTTTAGAACAGAGCTAAGGAGAAACTTCTTCACCCAGAGAGTGAGGAATCTATGAAATTCACTACCACAGAAGGATGTGGAGGCCAGGTCATTGACTATATTTGAGACTGAGATAGAAAGGTTCTTAATTGTCAAGGGGATCGAGGTTTACGGGGAGAAAGCGAGAGAATTGAGTTGAGAAACTTATCAGCCATCATTGAATGACGGATCAGACTCAATGGTCTGAATGGCCTCATTTCTGCTCCTGTGTCTTCTAGTCTTATCGATCATGTCTGATCTGATCCATCCTCAACTGCACTTTGTGGCCTTGCCTTAATTCCCTTCCTATTAAAAATCTACTTGTCTCAGCCTTGAATGTATTGAATGACCCAGCCTTGACAGCCCTGTGTGGTAAAGAATTCCACAGATTCACTGAGAGAAGAAATTCCTCCTCATCTCTATTTTAACGTTGTGACCCTTTATTCTGAGATAATGCACTCTGCTCCCAGACTCTCCCACAGGGGCAACAACTTCACTGTATCTATCCTGTCAAGTTCCTTCAGAATCTTTCATGTCTCAATCCGATGCTCTCTCATTGTTTGAAATTAATAAGTACAGGCCCAACTGATTAAACCTGTCCTCATAAGATGTACAACACTTTGGTCACAGTATTTATTTAAGAGTACACTTTGTTATCAGTCCTAGCAGTCCACTTTTAATTTCAATTTTTATTACTCAAAACAAACCTGAAGAAATATATGTTGACACAGCTTTCTAATTCCGGATTGTTCTGTTGAATGATTAAATACAAGAATATTTCTCAGTTTAACATTCAAATAAAATCTGGCATCAATAGGATTTTTTTGTTCAATGCAAACTTCACAGTGGGTCAGTGGTTAGCACTGCTGCCTCACAGCACCAGGGACCCGGGTTCAATTCCCGCCTCGGATGATTGTCTATGTGGAATTTGTACATTTTCCCTGTGTCAGTGTGGGTTTCCTCCAACAATCATAAATAAGATGTGCAGGTTGGGTGAATTGGCCATGTTAAATTGCCCACAGTGTTAGGTGCATTAGTCAGGAGTAAGGAGAGGGTAGGGAAATGGGTCTGTGTGAGTTACTCTTCAGAGTCAGTGTGGACTTGTTGGGCCAAAGGACCTATTTCTGTGCTGTAGGGAATCTAGTCTAATCTGTATGTGGCAGCCAAACCTAAGGTACCAGATTTACCTAAGGTAGAAGATTTCAACCTACTGCGCAACTTTGATCTCCAGCATCTGCAGACCTCACTTTCTCCTCTAAGGTACCAGCAGTAAGGACATTCTAGCTCCAGGGTTTTCAATCTGAATGGTCCTGAGGATTAGGGCTCCACAGTGTCCCTGATCTTAATGCCTGTCTCAGGTGCTCCCAGCACCTGCACTCAGAGACAGGCAGCTGCAGCCAAAGGACCTCTTTCTCAAGGTGTGCAGGGACAGAACTAGGGTACCACTAGTTCTCCTGCACCAGCCCTAATACTGCAGCGTGAACTGCAGCAACTCAAGAAGATGACTCAGCAGCAACTATATAAAGATAACAAGTCTTGAGAAATAAATTCTCGCTTAGCCAATGATGACCAAATCCCAAAATTAAATGAAGGCAAATTGTTAACATGGTTATGTAATTCCCTCAGTGAAAGGTGCCAGCTAATAGTAGTGGGAACATGCTCTTAACTGGAGGTGTCTGCAAGGTCAAGGGTCTGTATTGAAGCCTCAACAATATTTCTAACCACTGTAGGTGATAGGATAAAAAGCATCATGTTGAAACTTGCTGATAACATGGCGATATGCAGTCTGTGAGCAGTTTAGGTGGAATTACAGAATTACAAAGAGCAAGTAATAGATTAATTAAATGTGCAAATCACTGACTTGAATGTGGGTGAATGTGAGGTCATTTACTGGGGACTGAAACACATAGAACAGGGTTTTGTTTTTCAAATCACAAAATGCTGGAAAGGTGGAGTTTGAAAAAGAGGTGGGAACACAGCACACACGAGTTATACACAAACCATGGAAACAATCAGACATGGGAGTGGACTACTCACCTTTAGACCCTAACAGATGAGAATCAATGTAGCTTGAAACCATGGTTCAGTGACACAAAGTATTGGTTAGAGCTGGGGTTACTGTGAACAATCAAATAAAAATAAATTCTTTAAACCCTGAGTTCTGAAGATAGTCCATACATCATTCAATCGGATCATGGCTGATTAGGTATTCCTCAGATTCACTTTCCTGCCCTTTCCCTGTAACCATTGATTGTCCAATTTTTTAAAATCAATCATGTGACATGGATGTCTAATGGGTCAGGCCAGACCCCCTCAAAATATTTGAAGAAGGTAGCCTAGACTCGAACCTTTTCTTATTGTTTTGGCAGATGTGAAGTGGAGTGGATATTCCAGGTGTGATGCAACTGGTCAAACCACTCAGCTTTAAGGAAAACAAAATTTATTTACACTCTACAGTTGAAACACAAACAAATGAAAAATAAATTTAGAATAACTTAACTATTGGAAAATTTAACCAACTCAACATAGCAACTTAACTAATTAACTGTTCCAATCCAGTAACATCCCAGAAACCCATCCCTTAATGAAAAGGTAAATGTAAACACAGATTCTTACAGGCAGGAGGGAACAACATCCAAAGAGATTCAGACAGGAAGTCAGTGAGGAATCATCTGCTGAAGCTTGGAATCTTTCCTAGTCCCCAGCATCTTGTCACTACTACAGCTAAGCCAAACAAGAAAATACCTGAACTGGGAGAACTGGCCACTCTCCTGCCATTGTTAAACGAGGCTTTTTCTCGATCCCTCGACACTTCTGCCTTTACGACCTCTCTTTTAAAAAACCCCAAGGACAAAATAACCTTGTTAAAGCGACAGTATCATCACAGGTGTCACTGACTGGGCCAGCATTTATTTCCCGTCCCTAGTTGCTCTCAGAAGGTGGTGATGAGCTGTCTTATTGAACCTCTGCAGTCCATTTGCTGTAGGTAGACCCACAATGTCCTTGGGGAGGGAATACCAGGATTTTGACCCAGTGACTGTGAAGGAGTGGCAATATATTTCCAGGTCAGAATGTGAGTAGCTCAGAGGCGAACTTGTGGGGTGACGTTCCCATGTATCTGCTGCCCTTCCCCTTCCAGATGAAAGTGGGCATGGATTTGGAAGGAGCGTGGCATATTTCTGCAGTCTATTTTGTCACTGGTGCACACCACTGCTACTAAGCATTGGTGATGGAGGGAGTGAATATTAGAAACAATAGACAATAGGTGCAGGAGTAGGCCATTCAGCCCTTCGAGCCTGCACAGGGTTCAGCTGGGGAGAAGCTAAGGTGGGAGTGGGGGGTTGCAAAGAAATAGTTTCTGTCATTAAATGGGGCTTGAATGGGCACTTGCAGGTGTCGGTGTTTGCCTGATTTTTCTGATCAAAAAAACATCAGCCTCAGCCTCAAATATACACAAGGACTCTGACCCCACAGCTCCTTGTGGCAAGGAGTCCCAAAGACTCATAACCCTCTGAGAGAAGAAATTCCTCCTCGCCTCAGTCTGAAATTGGCTCTCCTTTATTCTGAGACTATGCCCGCTGGTTCTAGACTCTCCCATGGCCCTCTCAGCAGTGGCCCTGTCAAGCTCATTAAGAATCCAGTTTGTTTCATGTTAGTGTGTCTGTTTGTATTAGTGCGTGTGTGTATGTGTGTTATGTGCATGTCTATGTGCTTGTGTGTGTGCATGCGTACATGTGTGTGTGCCTCTGCCTGTGTGTTAGTGTGAGTGTTGGTGAGTGTGCATGTGCGTGTGAGAGAGGAGGGAGGTGAGAGGAAGGTACAGACCTGGGATGGGTCTGTGGCATTGTGCTTGATCTTGTCACTTCCCATCACAATCAGAGCCCTGCCTGTGAACACCCACTGTCCGCTCCACACAGTCGCTGCAAAATCCTGCTTCCCATGTGGGCAAACACAAGTCCTCCTTCTACTGGATACTCCACCTGGAACTGGTTTTTCAAGGTCCTGGTTCTTTCACCATCACTACTGGGTTCTGCCATTGGCCATTGGCTGATCACCCAGAGAATGGAAACCTTCCTTTGGGCCTGGGGTAACTCACAAAAGGTCAGGGGGACCACCCAGTGAGATAACCTCCCTACCCCATGCAACGTTATGTGTTGTCAAATATTATCTTATGTGTCTGATTATAGATCAAACTAACGCACAAAATATGAAAACACCAACCCTACAAAATTGCAGAAAACAGTCCCAATACTTCAAACATGATGGATTAAAAGCGCCCCCCTCCTCCCCACTGAGCAATCCGCCTGCTCTTATCAGCAAACTATCTGGTACAACATATGTTCCTGACTGCTGCATAGCATTAACTTTGATGGGGGATTACAACTAACAGACTGTTTGAGAGCATTAACATCCCCGCAAAATGCAAAGGTCATGTTAGGCTATGTTTGGATAAGTCTGGATATGAAAGAAAGATAATCTTTAGTCAGTCACCGTGAACCTTTCTGATAGCTAAACAACCTGTTTCCTGTAATCATGCGTTGGAATATTTTCGTGCAAATATTCCTTTTTATTATGTTGAAACGCGTAATTTTAAAACATCCATTTGCACAGATACACCAGTGCACATACATAAATAATTTAAGATAAACGCACTTGAATATCTGAAATTCCCTAGACAATTGAAATGTCTTAATCTTGTGCAGCAGCGTGGGGTACAAGTAACATTTTTTTGTTCATTTCAGCTCATCTGAGAAAACCAGTTCTTAATCTATTATCTTGCTAAGTGCAAGAGTAAACAAAACATCTGCTATGTAATCACATTTGTGTTTGTTGAGTAACTATCGAGAAGTGCTAATGATTTAACATTAAAAATAAACTTGACGAGGTATCAACATATGAGTAATGAGATGTGTGTTACTCGAGTGCCAGACCTTCCTGTATACAGTACAGTGAAACGATGATATGAGCTTTTCCTGAAGCTTCTTCCTTTCCCAGCCTCAATCTTAAAATCTCACCCTCATGCTTACAATCTCATCCCCTGTTTTGTCTCCTTTCCCTATCAGCGTAACTTTCTGCAGATTTGAACTTTTTTTCCTCCGATTCTCTCTTCTTGTCCGTACTGGATTTCCTTCGGCTCCTCGTGCCTCTGCATGGCTGGCCCCTGAATTGTAAAATTCACAGAATTGTTGCGGCACAGTAGGAGATAATTCAGCCCCCTGTGACTGCACGGGCTCATCAAATCTCCTGCTTTCTCCCCATACTTGTGCACGTTATTTTTATCTAAATAACCCATCCAATAGCCCTCTCAAATGCCTCAAGTGAACCTGCCTCCATCACACTTCCAAGCAGTGCATTCCAGACCCAATAAATATTCTCACATTATACCTTGCTGTTTTTGTACATCAGTTTCAATCTGTGCCCTTTTGATCTGGTTCTTTTTATGAGTAGGGACAGCTCTTCCCTCTCTATGCTATCCAGCCCCCTCATGGTTTTGAAAAGATCTTCTCACAAATTTCTCTCCAAGGAGAACAGTCCTAACGTCCTCAGACTATTCTCATCACTGAAGTTACTTATTCCTAGAACCATTCTTGTAAATCGCTCTGCACTCTTTCTGATGCGTTCATATCTCTCCTGAGTTGTGGAGCCCACAACTTTCCACAACGCTGCAGCTGTGATCCAACAATACAAGTCTGATATCACTTCCTTCCTCTTGTACTCTATGTCCCTGTTAATAAAACCAGGACACTGTATGCTTTAATTTCTGTTAATCCCATGTGATCTGCCAATTTTTGTGAACTATACACATGTACACCCAGGTCACTCTGCTCCTACAACCGCACGCCTCTCCCAACCTCTTTAGAATTGTGCCCCCTATTTTATATTATCTTTCAATCTTCTTCTGACCAAGGTGCACCACTACATTGAACCTCATCTGCCACCTATCCACCCACTCCACCAACCTGTCAATGTCCTTTTGGAGATTCACACTCTCCTCCTCACCATTCACAACTCCACAGAAAGTGCCATCGACAATAAAGTGGAGAATTTCTTCTTGAATGTCTCCACCTTGCTTCTCCTTTTGAAAAGCACTTGTGGCAGCTTTTCACCTTGGAAGATGATGGCCTTGTCACTTTGGAACTCAGCTCTGTGTTAGGTATTACCTTGCTGCAGCCCAGCAATCCACATGTGTTATTGAGGAAGAGCATTAACTGTCATAGCTGTGAATGAAATGTTAGTCAACTCACCTTTCATAACAGAGTAATTAATTTTATTTAAGCTTAATGCTCTAATTTTAGACTTGTGACAAACTCTCTCAAAGTCAAATTGAAATTATATTCTATTATGATCAGTCTTTCCATTATGATGAGGTTCCTAATGAACAAAATTAACGTCTATTTTGGCTGAGCCCACAGCATACTATTTCAGAATATTTAGATTTAGATTTTTAGATTAGATTACAGTGTGGAAACAGGCCCTTCGGCCCAACAAGTCCACACCGACCCGCCAAAGCGAAACCCACCCATACCCCTACATTTACCCCTTACCTAACACTACAGGCAATTTAGTATGGCCAATTCACCTGACCTGCATATTTTTGGATGGTGGGAGGAAACCGGAGCACCCGGAGGAAACCCACGCAGACATGGGGAGAACGTGCAAACTCCACACAGTCAGTCGCCTGAGGCGGGAATTGAACCCGGGTCTCTGGCGCTGTGAGGCAGCAGTGCTAACCACTGTGCCACTGTGCTGCCCACAAAGACAGGGAATGTTGGAAAAGCTCAGCAGATCTGGCAGCAACTGTGGAAAGAGAAACAGAGTTAACGTCTCGAGTTTGATATGACTCTTCTTCAGAACTGAATATTCTTTTATACTTTTGAAAGAGATGAAGAGCAGGCAAGGGAGCAGACAGTGTACACACCAATATGTACCCATTTCACATCTCTTTGTCTCTTTCACCACAACTATCAGCCCCTTTGTCTTCTGCACTGGACCTCTACAAGGTCTACCCCCCACTTTGTAGGATGTACTGGTCCTGAAGAGGACATTCATGTGAATGATCCCGGGAATGAAAGGCTTAACATATGAGGAATGTTTGAGGACTCTGGATCTATACTTGATGGAATCGAGAAGGATGAGGAGGAATCAAATGTAAACTTACAGAATACTGACTGACCTGGACAGAGTTGACGTTGGGAAGATGTTTCCATTGGCAGGAGAGACTAGTCCCCGAGGGCACAGCCTTAGAGTAAAGGGAAGACCCATGAGAACAGAGATGAGGAGAAACTTCTTCAGCCAGAGAATGATGAATCTATGGAATTCATTGCCAAATAAGGCTGCAGAGGCTAGATCACTGAATATATTTAAGGCAGAGATAGATAGGCTAATGATTGTCAAGGGATCAAAGGTTACGGGGAAATGGCAGGAGAATGGGGTTCAGAAACTTATCAGCCATGATTGAATGGCAGAGAAAACTGATGGGCCGAATGGCCTAATTTCTGCTCCTATGTCTTATGGTCTCATGACACCACATTATTGTAGCTGCAACAGTCTGGAAAGGGGATTTGATGAATAAAGTAAAAGGGTGATAGATTCATTTCCCTCTCCTGTTTATATCTTTAGTTCTTCCTGGGATTTGGGCATCATTGGCTAGGCCAGTATTTATTGCCTATCTTTAATTGTCCATGTTGCTGTGAGTCTGGAGTCACATGTAGGCCAGACCAGGTAATGATGGCAGATTTTCTGACAAGATGGATAGTGGCTACATGGTTACCATTAGAGTCATAGAGATGTACAACACAGAAACAGACCCTTTGGTCCAACTCGTCCATGCTGACCAGATATTCTAACCTAATCTCGTCCCATTTGCCAGCACATGTTCCATATCCCCTTAAACCCTTCCTATTTATATACACATTCAAATTTCTTTTAAATGTTGTAATTGTACAAGTCTTCACCACTTCCTCTGGCAGCTCATTCATCCTTGTCAATCTTTTCTGAACACTTTCAAGTTTCACAACATTCTTCCGGTAGGAGGGAGTCCAGAATTGCATGCAATATTCCAAAAGCGGCCTAACCAATGTCCTGTACAGCTGCAACAAGACCTCCCAACTCCTGTACTCAATACTCTGACCAATAAAGGAAAGCATACCAAACACCTTCTTCACTATCCTATCTACCTGTGACTCCACTTTCAAAGAGCTATGAACCTGCACTCCAAGGTCTCTTTGTTCAGCAACTCTCCCTAGGACATTACCATTAAGTGTATAAGTCCTGCTAAGATTTGCTTTTCCAAAATGCAGCACCTCACATTTACCTAAATTAAACTCCATCTGCCACTCCTCAGTCCATTGGCCCATCTGATCAAGATCCCGCTATAGACTGAGGTAACTTTCTTCGCTGGAGAAAGTGAGGTCTGCAGATGCTGGAGATCAGAGCTGGAAATGTGTTGCTGGAAAAGCGCAGCAGGTCAGGCAGCATCCAGGGAACAGGAGAATCGACGTTTCGGGCATAAGCCCTGAAGAAGGGCTTATACCCGAAATGTCGATTCTCCTGTTCCCTGGATGCTGCCTGACCTGCTGCACTTTTCCAGCAACACATTTCTAACTTTCTTCGCTGTCCACTACATCTCCAATTTTGGTGTCATCTGCAAACTTCCTAACTATATCTCCTATGTTCATATCTAAGTCATTTACATAAATGATGAAAAACAGTGGACCCAGTATCGATCCTTGTGGCATTCCACTGGTCACAAGCCTCCAGTCTGGAAAACAACCCTCCATCACCACCCTCTGTCTTCTACCTTCAATCCAGTTCTTTATCCAAATGGCTAGTTCGCCCTGTATTCCATGAGATCTAACCTCGCTAACCAGTCTACCATGAGGAACCTTGTTGAACGCTTTACTGAAGCCCATATAGATCACGTCCTCCGCTCTGCCCTCATCAATCCTCTTTGTTACTTCTTCAAAAATCTCAATCAAGTTTGTCAGACATCATTTCCCATACACAAAGCCATATCGACTATCCCTAATTAGTCCTTGCCTTTCCAAATGCACTTATCGATCTTAATGCGTTTTAAGACATCTAGCACCTCCTTCTCTGTAATATGGACATTTTTCAAGATGTCACCATCTATTTCCGTCCATTATATCCCTTCCATGTCCTTCTCCACATTAAACACTAATGCAAAATACTCATTTAGTATCTCCCCCAACTCTTGCGTTTCTACACATAGGCTGCCTTGCTGATTTTTGAAGGGCCCTATTCTCTCCCGAGTTACCCTTTTGTCCTTAATGTATTTATAAAATCCCATTGGATTCCCCTGAACCCTATTTGCTAAAGCTATCTCATGTCCCCTTTTTGCCCTCCTGATTTCCATCTTAAGTATACTCCTACTGCCTTTATACTCTTCTAAAGGTTCACACAATCTCTCCTGTCTATACCTGACATATGCTTCCTTCTTTTTCTTAACCAAAACTTTTCTCAACATCCAGCATTCCCTACACCCCTCCCAGCCTTGCTCCCTAACAGCAATATACTGTCTCTGGACTCTTATTGTCTCATGTTTAATTCCAGATGTTTACTGAATTCAGACTTTATCACAGCTATGATGGGTTTTGAAACTTTGCCGACACAACATTAACCTCGGGTTGTGGTTTATTAGTTCAGTGACATCACCACTATGCCAGAATCTCCCCTCATTTGGAGCTGTATGTGTGAGGTTTCAGTGAGGATAAGATGGGCTTCCTACGGTTAACCAGTTCAGTGATACACGTGGAGAGACAGCTTCTTTGAACTCGAGAGACAAGAAATGAGAGTGAAATTAAGGAGCTGACGATTTCGGACTGAGAGAATGTAAATCTCTTCACTTAGTGGATATGAATCCTTACAACTCCCCCCCCCCCCTAGGAAAGAGGTGTCAATGCTCCATTGTTGAATACATTTAAGCTGATATCGGTGGACATCTAAGCACTAAGAGAACTGAGGAATATAGAGAAAGAGTAAAATAGTAGTATATTAGTGGAGAAATGGAGTCAAAGTGGAGGATTCGTCATCATGCCACGGAACCTCAAAGCACACTTGAGGCTGAGATAGAGAGATTTAAGGGAACCAAGAGTTGGAGGGAAAATGGAGTCGACAATTATCAGGTCAGATATTATCTCTTTAAATGGTGGAGCAGAGTCAATGGGCTGAATGCTTCTGCTCCTACGTTTTACGGTCTTATGCAAGGGAATGACCTCGTCCTGCTCCTGTTTACACTGGGCCTGAGAACTGGTCATTTCCACAAGACTGCCACTACCATTGCGTGGGAGTGGAGTTCAGGAGTCACGCTACAGTTCCTCCCCAGAATCAAAGATACATGTATCATTCCATTCTACATAAACAAGGGAAATGGTGGTACTCAAAATACGTGTGCACATTCTTGGTTACTTACTTCAGATGAATTGTGCAGGTTGCTGCAACTCTCAGTGATGTTTTTCATGCTTCAAACACTATCCGAGAATCTTAAGCCCACACACATGTTACAGGAAACCATAAACATCAGGGCAAGTGTCTCCTGCCCTGGCACTAAGACAAGGGAAACTGTTCTACCCTATCCCTTCACTGGCAGAGTTCAGCGAAATGTCTCTTTCTGAATTCTCTACTGTTTGGGAAATTTCCTTTGCAACACAGATACCATTCCTTCTGAAACATTACCTTCAATCACGGTGTTTCAGTTTGTTTCAGCTGACCATGCACTTTGGAACACAGGCCTTTCAGCCCATTAAGCTTGCTTTACCACTGAGCTAAAATAGCTCTGCCCCTGCCCACCCCCCCCAACCCTTCAGTCAATGTGGAATCATCAGGAGGTGACTGCTTCTTCAAGTTTATTTTTTACTTTCAAACAACAAAATTCAGCCAGCAAGATTTACGTCGGTTGGGAGAGACAATATTGGCTCAGCATGCAAATTGGTCGTCTAGAACACCAATTATATTTGCACTTATCGTTCATCTTTTGATTTTGTGAAACATGCAGTGACCTTTCAAGGCAGCATAACCAGACAGGACTTGACATTGAACTGGGTAAGGACATAATTAGTCAAAAGGCCAAGAGCCTGGTCAAAGAAAATTGTTGTTGTGTGGAAGGAGGGGATTTGGCCCATCATATCTGTACTGGCTCTCTAAGTGAGCATTATCATTTACTGTCGTTCTCTTGCGTCTTCCCTGTCGCTCTGCACTTTGATTCTATTCAAATAAACTGGGTGGGAATCAGATAGCTTCCCAGTCAGATCTGGAGTCAGGCAGGCTGCCCCCTCTCTCCTGCCTTGTTTGTGCGCTGAATAGAGCCATTTGCTGAGTCCATCAGGAAGGATGCGAGCCTGAGAGGGGTGACTATTCCTGGCAGCGGGGGCCTGCAGGTTAAGGCCTCCCTGTACATGGATGACATCGCCGTTTTCTGCTCGGATCCGCTGTCCGTGCATTTGTGACCAGTTCGAACGGGCCTCGGGGGCCAAGGTAAACCGAGGCAAGAGCGAGGCCATGCTCTTCGGGAACTGGGCCGACCAATCCTCGATCCCCTTCACCGTCAGGACCGACCACCTGAAGGTGCTGGGTATTTGGTTCGGAGGGGCTGGGGCGTGCGCCAAGTCTTGGGAGGAGCGTATCAGCAAAGTGAGGCAGAAACTGGGCAGATGGAAGCTACGGTCGCTCTCCATCGTGGGAAAAAACCTGGTCATCAGGTGTGAGGCACTGTCATTGCTGTTATACGTTGCACAGGTCTGGCCTATTCCCAGAACCTGTGCCGCTGCAGTCACCCGGGTCATCTTCCAGTTCATGTGGAGGTCAAAGATGGACCGGGTCCGAAGGGACTTGCTGTACAAAGATCTGGGCAACGGGGGAAAAAATACACCCAATGCCACCCTCACCCTGTTGGCCACCTTTGTGTGTGGCTGCATCAAGCTGTGTGTGGATCCCCGGTACACAAACACCAAGTGTCACTACGTACTGAGGTTCTACCTGTCCCCGGTGTTGCGAAGGATGGGCCTGGCCCCACTGCCGCGGAACGCTCTGAGTAGTTGGACCGTTCCGTATTACCTGTCCTTCGTTGAGAAGTTTATGAAGAAAAACACCTTTGACCACAAGTCCACCAGGAAATGGTCAGCACGTAGTGTTCTTGAGACCCTTCGGGAAAAGGAGAGGGCAGATCCTATCGAGCGGTCCCCTGAGCAGACTGTCAAAGCCATTTGGCAGAATGCCTCATCGCCAGAACTTTCTGACAAGCACCAAGACATGGCTTGGCTGGTGGTGAGAAGGGCTCTGCCTGTGAGATCCTTTATGCATGCCCGGACTCTCAGCCGCACCGCACGCTGCCCTCGAAGCGGCTGCGGGGGGGGGGACGAGACTGTCACACACCTCCTTCTGGAATGTGCCTATGCAGAGGAAGTCTGGAGAGGAATGCAGTGGTGTTTGTCGAGGTTCGTCCCGCGCAGCGACGTGACGCGGGACTCCATGCTCTACGGCCTGTTCCCCGGGACACACACTGAGGCGAACATCAACTGTGCCTAGAGGATCATCAACTCGGTGAAGGACGCTCTCTGGGCGGTCCGAAACCTGTTGATCTTCCAGCCGAAGGAGTTGACCATGACTGAGTGTTGCAGATTGGCACATTCCAAGGTCCAGGACTATGTGTTGAGGGACGCGCTGAAGCTTGGGGCAGCTGCCGCCAAGGCGCGGTGAGGAAAGACCACCGTGTAACATCTGCCTGCCTAAGAACAGGGGTCCGACGCAGTAAGGGGGCTCCGCTGACACCTCAGCTAAATATATGGATATATGACTGATAAACGTACAGACCTGTAGATACAAATGATAAATTCTGATCTCTGTATGCAAAGAATTTGAATGTTTACGTATGTATGGCATGACCAACTGTACAGACCATCAAAATATTTTATGAATAAAGTATATTTTTGACATTAAAAAAAAATCCGCTCTCCTCTTGAAAGCTTCAATTGAACCTGCTCAAAGGTAGGCTTCAAGGAGCACTTTTAAGGGGAAGATGCCAGCAGAGACATTTTGGGAGATCATTCCAGGGCTTAGACCTTAGGCAGCTGACAGATATGGAAGATGTATTCCTGATGAAGGGCTTTTGCCTGAAACGTCGATTTTCCTGCTCCTCGGATGCTGCCTGACCTGCTGTGCTTTTCCAGGACCACTCTAATCCAGACTCTGGTTTCCAGCATATGCAGTCATTGTTTTTACCTGGATATGGAAGATGCTCAAGAAACCAGAGATGGAAGAGCACAGGTGCTTAGTAGGGCAAGGATACTGGAGCTTCAAAATAAATGAGTCAAAAAGAATGAGTTTTGAGAAGATTTGTTTTGAGCAGTTTTGAGAAGAATTACGTTCTGTCAACTGTATCTTCTCTAATCCAATATTGCCTTCCTTCTCTGTTCACCTGAGACCTTGATGTGCAGCTCAATTTCTGAGGAGTGAAAGAATTCATAAAAGTGGTCTACAAGTTTCACAATGAAGCTAGGTGCATGGGCTGCATATTCCCTTTAGGTTATGAGTAACAAGTATGTTTCTGACAGTACGTGACCAGCTAATATTTGTTTGACCTGCAACACAGTGTCCAATGTTGAAAGTGATTCAGCGATTGGACCACAGTTTTGATTCCCTACAGTATGGAAACAGGCACTTTGGCTGAACAAGTCCACACTGACCCTCCAAAGAGTAACTCACCCAGACCCATTCTCCTACATTGACATCTGATTAATGCACCGAAGACTATGGGCAATTTAGAATGGCCAATTCACCTGACAAGCACATCTTTGGATTGTGGGAGGAAACCGGAGCACCCGGAGAAAACCCATGCAGTCACCTGAGGTAGGAATCAAACCCAAGTCCCTGGCACTGTGAGGCAGCAGTGCTAACCACCAAGCCACCATGCCACCCAGTTGCTGGATAATCCTGGGTGTGCAAAGAATTTGGTGAAAACCAATTTAAAGTCATGTTCATTCACTGGTTCATTTCTCAGCGCAATGTTTAGACCAATCAGAGTCAACCTGCCAGATTTAAAATGTAATCAATCTCACCAGTAATTGTCACTTATCATTAATTGGTACATTTCACAACAATGTCTCTACAGTCAGAATCCACTTGCTAACTGCTCAGCGCTCTTCTTTCATACAGTAAACTACATGTTTTCTCTTTTACTGAGTATACTTGTGAAATATTTTAGCCAAAAGTGAGGACTGCATATGCTGGAAACCAGAGTCTAGATTAGAGTGGTGCTGGAAAAGCACAGCAGGTCAGGCAGCATCCGAGGAGCAGGAAAATCGATGTTTCAGGCAAAAAGCCCTTCATCAGGAATGGAGGCAGGGAGCCTCCAGGGTGGAGAGATAAATGGGCTTTTATTTTGGTGAAGATGAGGCATTGGGGGCCGGGGAAATAGAAGTCTTGGAGGAGGTGGAGGGTGTGGGTGGTGTCTCAAATGTATGTGGGGAGTTCCTGGACTAGGGGGGAATAGGACAGTAATGAAGTAGGTAGAGATGAGTTCGGTGGGGGAGGAGCATGCTGGGACAATGGGTCAGCCAGAATGGTCAGGTTTGTGGATCTTGGAAAGGAGGTAGAATCGGGCGGTGCGGGGTTCCTGGACTACGAAATATACTACTGAGAGCAAGATGAGAAACTTCCACAAAACATCTTTTGTGAGTGATAATCAAAGGAAAAAAACTAATGAAATACAAGGACTTCCATTCCATGATAGACCCAAAAGATAAGTTGAATAAAAGCAAATATTGCTTGAATTGAATATGAAAACTGGGTTACTTTTAAAGATTTTTAGTTATTTTTCTGACATTGATTCTTGTATTTCTGCTCAATCTAAAATTCACAATGAACACAGCCTGATTCATTATGAAGCTGGCTTTGTTGCAATCAAGCAACCATTTACTAATCTCATATAAAACAAAAACTGTCTGGTTCACTGATTCACTTCAGGGGAGGAAATTAGCCATCCTTACCTGGTCTGGCATACATGTGATAGGAAAGGGCAGCACGGTGGTTCAGTGGTTCGATTCCACCCTTGGGACATTGTCTGTGTGCAGTTTGCATGTCCTTCCTGTGACTCTGGCTGCTCTGGTTTCCTCCCATAGTCCAAAGATGTGCAGATTAGGTGGATGGCCATGGGAAATGCAGAGTTAAAAGATTGGATAAGGGGACGGATCTGGGTGGGAGGCTCTTCGGAAGGATAGTGTGGACTCTCTGGGCCAAATGGCATGCTTCCAACTGTAGGAATTCTATGATTCTAAATGCTGGCCAAGTCAGTGATGCCAACATTCTGCAAAGAAATTGCAAAAAATCGCCTCCTGTGCTTGGTGTGTGTAACTGCTGTTGGAGAGTCACTGCGATGGCTTTGCAATCTTACCTCCAACACAAGACCCATGTCTGGAGATTGGCAATGCTGAATAGATACACAGAAACAGAGAAATTCAATTGGCCATTCGGCCCTTGAGGCTGTTCTACCACTCAATATGGTCATAGCCCATCATGTCTGTGCTGACCATGATGCCACTCTAAACTAATCCCATCTGCCTGCACTTGCTCAGCCTCCCTGTACCTCCTGCCTGTTATGTGTCTATTGAAATGCCTCTTGAACTTTGCTGTCACACCTCCCCTGGCAGTTTAATTTAAGCACTTACTACCCTCTGGGTAAAAAAACCTTTCCTTGCACAGCCCCCTAACACTTTCCCTTTCTCACCTTAAACATATACCCCATTGTATTTGACATTTCCACCTTGGGAAAAAAGACACCCATCTATCCATCCGTCTCATCATGTTATATATTTCTATCAGGTCACCCCTCAGCCTCTGAGACTCTATTGAAAACAATCCTAGTTTGTACAACCTCCCCTTATAGCTAATACACTCCAATGACCTGCCAATATTCACATTCAATGCCCTATTGATTGCCATATACATCTTTATCACCTGATCCATTTGTGTTGCCAATTTCAGGGAGCTATGGACATGTACCCCAAATTCTGGATACCAACGCTCCTAAGGATCTTGCCATTTACTGTATACTTTTGTTTTGCATTTGACATCCCAAAATGCGTCACCCCATACTTGTCTGGATTAAACTCCATCTGCCATTTTTCTGCCCAATTTTCCCATTAATCTATATCCAGGTGTATCCTTTGACAACCTTCCTCACTATCCACATCTCTACCAATTTCCATGCCATATGAAAACGTATTAATCAGACCACCTATATTTTCATATCATTCATTTATATATGTTACAAACAACAGAGGTCCCAGCACTGATCCCTGTAGAACACCATTGGTCACAGACCTCAGTAAGAAAAGCCCTCCACAACTACCCTCTGTCTTCTATGACTAAGCTAATTTTGTATCTTATTTACAAACTCACCATGAGTCCCATGTGACATAATCCTCTGGACCAACCTACTATGAGGGACCTTATCAAGAGCTTCATAGTAAAGTCCATGTACTCAACATCCATTGCCCTACTCTTATGAATCACCCTCATCACTTCCTCAAAAAGCTCAATTAAATTTGTGATGAGACTATCCCTATTATGTCCATTCTTTTCCAAATGTGAATAAATCCTATCTCTCAGAATCTTCTCCAATAATTTCCTTATCACTGATATAAGTCTCACTGACTATAATTTCCTAGATTACCCTTGTTGCCCTTCTTAAACAAAGGAACAACATTGACTATTTTCCTAGCTTCTGAGGCCTCACCTGTGGCTAAAGAGGATACAAAGATCTCTGTCAAGACCCCAGCAATCTCCTCCCTTGCCTCCTTCAGTATCCTGGGACTTATCTACCTTCATGTTTTTCAAGTCACCCAACACCTCCTTCCGAATATCAACAAGCTCTAAAATATCAACATACCCCTCCCTAGTCTCACCTCATCCATTACCTTCTGTTTGGTGAATACTAATCTGAAGTACTCATTAAGGATCTCACCCAACTCCTTTGGTTCCACGTATAAATTTCCTCTTTTGTCCTTGAGTGGACCTGCCCTTTCCATAGTGGTCCTTTTGCTCCTAATATATGTATAAAATGTCCTGCTATTCTCCTTAATTGTACTTGTCAAGGACATTTCATTGCCTCTTCGAGCTCTCCTAATTCCTTGTTTAAATTCCTTTTGATTCCTTTATATTCCTCAAGGTCCTTGTTTGATTTCAATTTCTCACCTTGCATATTCTCCCTTTTTGTTGACTAAACTTTCAACATCTCTTAATAAAAAAAAAGGGACTGCAGATGCTGGAAATCAGAAGTAAAAATACAAATTGTTAGAGAAACTCAGCAAGTTTTGCCGTATCAGTAGGGAGAGAAACAGAGTTACTCACTGGATCACTAGGCTGAACATGTTAACACTGATTTCTCTCTACCGATGCTGTCAGATCAGCTGAGATTTTCCAGCTATTTCTATTTTTGTTTTAATATGTTTTGTCATGAAGTGCTCCCAAATCTTGCCATCCTCACAGGAACATGCTGGGCCAGAACTGGCCTTTAAAAGACCCCCACATATGTAAGGAAGAGGATCACTGGATCTGAGACGTTAACTCTGATTTCACACACATTCAGATGTCATCCTGTGCACCTGGATCCCAGGTTGGCACTACTCTGCCTATAAGCACATGCTGGCTCTGTTATGTTGCACCTGGTGCATGTCCTGCTTGTCACCTCACTGGCTGTACACTTGCCACCCCACTTGGTGATACACTCACCCCTTCCCTTGGCCCTCCACTCACTGACCCCACATGGTGTTCCGTCTGGTGCCCTGCTCAGTGCCTCCCTCGGTACCCTTGCTAGCTATATCATTTGCTGGTCTTCTTGCTGACCGGCTTACCATCCCCCTTCTCCCCCACCATGGCCATTGTCCCCGCAAAACTCATTGCCCCCATCACCCTGGTTTCCTGCTCCCTTGCTCACAGAGTATGGTAAACAGCGAGGTAACAGAGCAGTGAGCAGGAGGGAGCGAGTGAGGGATCAGGAGTGGGATGGCCAGGGAAGGTACAAACAGGGCATTCCAGTGTGGGGATCGAAGCTGTTAGCAAAGTACAATTCCTGGATTTGAATTGATGTGAATGATTTGCAGAAACACATTTCGTTGGTGCTGCACCCATGAAAATACTTTTGCTTCATTTAATGTGTAGATGGTCTGAATCTTTGATGCTAACTGCAGCGTTGCTGTCAATGATGTCACACTGTGACTGCATGGTGTTGATTGTCAGCAATAGGCTTCCTCCACTGGAACAGTCACTCGCTTCAGGAGTTCTTCATTCATTGTAAAACATTCTGAATGCCCTGATGCTATGGAAATGCAAGTTCTTTCTGAGCATTGGTATCATTCTAACTGTTTATGAACTAATATTTTTCAATTTACCTGTTATTGACAGATTTACACTTGTCATAGAGTCACAGAGTCATACAGCATGGAAATAAACCCTTTGGTCCAACCAGTCCATGTTGAACATAATCCCAAACTAAATTTGACCCACCTGCCTGATCCTGGCCCATATCCCTCCAAACCTTTCCTATTGATGTACCTATCTTAGTGGCTTTCAAAACATTGTAATTGTACCCATATCTGCCACTTAAGAATCACAGAGTCATAGAGATGCACAGCACAGAAACAGACCCTTCTGACCAAATCGTCCATGCCGACCAGATATCCTAACCTAATCTAGTCTCATTTGCCAGCACTTGGCCCATATCCCTCTAAACCTTTTCTGTTCATATACCCGTCTAGATGCCATTTAAATGTTGTAATTGTACCAACCTTCACCACTCCCTCTGGCAGCTCATTCCATACATGTACCACTCTCTGCATGAAAACGTTGTCCCTTAGATCCCTTTTAAATTTTTCCCCTCTCACCCTAAACCTATGCCCTCTAGTTCTGGACTCCCTGACCCCAGGGAAAAGACCTTGTCTATTTATCCTATCCATGCCCCTCATGATTTTATAAACCTCTATGAAGTCACCCCCCCAGCCTCTGACGCTCCAGGGAAAACAGCCCCAAACTATTCATCCTCTCCCCATCACTCAAACAATCCAAGCCTGGTGGCACAGTGGCAAAGTGATTAGCCCTCCTGCCTCATAGCACCAGGGATCTGGGTTCAATTCCCACCTTGGGCGACTGTCTATGTGGAGTTTGTACTTTCTCTGTAGGAATTCCTGATGAAGGGCTTTTGCCCGAAATGTCGATTTTCCTGCTCCTCGGATGCTGCCTGAACTGCTGTGCTTTTCCAGCACCACTCTAATGCACATTCTCTGTGTGGGTGTCTTCCAGGTGTTTCAGTTTCCTGTCACAATCCAAAGATGTGTAGGCCAGGTGAATTGGCCATATTAAATTTCCCCTGGTGTTAGGTGTCATTAGTCGGGGATATATATAGAGTAAGGGAATGGGTCTGGTGGGTTACTCTTTGGAGGGTCAGTGTGGACTTGTTGGGCTGAATGGAATCTAATCTAAATCTTTCAATTCACATATGAACCACCAACTGCTTAAAGAAATTGCCCCTTATGTCTTTTTAAAATCTCTTTCCTCTCACCTTAAAAATATATCCCCTCACCTTGAAATATTCTATACTATGGAAAAGATACCTACCACTAACTCTGTCTATACTCCTAATGATGTTATAAGCTTCTGTAAGGTCACTTCTCCTCCTCCTATGCTCCTGTTAAAAAAGTTCCAGCCTATCCAGTCTTTTATTGAAACAAAAACAGAGTTGCTGAAAAAACTCAAACCTTCTATACCCAGCAACATCTCTTCTGAACACTCTCCAGCTTTAACAATATCCTTTGTATAACTTGTCTTAGAAACCACAAAATAAGGCTATAACTCTCTCCAGTAGAATTATTGAAGGATGTATTGCATTGGCAGCATTTGCAAGTAAAAGTGTTGATCAGCATCTCACTTGCCAACATCCATTGGTCAGTCTAACAACTATACCAATTATGCTGATTAGATACTCCATCTCCTCCCCTTTCAGGTCAAAGACAGGTCAGAGGACAATCCAGTTCACAATCCTTAAAGCTGAATCCACATGTTTCAAATCACATACACCTTGTAAGTGTATGTTGTTTTTAAACAACTTCAAACAACATCCATTTTAACCTTATTATAATTACAGATGTCACCAGGCAAATCCTTACACTCGGAAGTTATGGTTTTAGTTTCCTTTGGTTTGTAATGTGATTCACATCTGTATAACTTCATTAGCAGAGCTTCATTTACTGAATGAAAACCAGATGAGTGCAGTTGGCCACCTGAGGAATGCACAGCAATGCTGGGGTTTACTTTCTGAGCTTTGCTGATACCTGTGTGCATGCACTCTATCTCCAAGTCCAATCTTCTCTTAATAAGGAATCTTTCAGACTGGATGGAGGGATACAGCGGCATTCCCGAGGATTCAGTAGTAGGTCCGCTACATTGAAATGATGTGGAGGTGCTGGTGTTGGACTGGGGCGGACAAAGTCAGAAGTCACATGACACATGGAGTACATAATCAGCGTAAATCAAAAGCTTCATCAGGTGACAAAGGAGCAGCACTCCAAAAGCTTGTGATTTCAAATCAACCTGCTGCACTATGACCTGGTGTCATGTGACTTCTGACTTTGTCTTTGAAGTGGTTTATCTACGTCAATTTGGGGGCACAGGGCACAATTTCAAAATCTGCAGATGACATTAAGGACTGGAACCGTGGTAACCCTCTGACAAAGATAGCAAACTTGAAGATGGCAGGTTAGTGGATTGGGTAGAAACGTGAATGCAAAAATACGCAAGGTGTTCTTCATTGGAAACAAGAGTAAGAGGCTGTAGAATCGAAATAATCCAACTTAGAGGGCAGTTCACACTAAAATAATTGAGGGTTTGTTATGAAAACAGAACATGTGGCTTTAGAGCTAAAGGTAGAGGGTACAAAAGCAAAGAAGTTCAGATGAACTTTAATAGGAAATACTGGCTTCAACCAGAAGATTGTGTCCAATTTTGGGTACCACACTACACAACAACACACTCTTCAGAAATTCATGCAGGGCAGATGACTAGAATGGTTTAAGGATAAAGGATTGACATGAATAGAGCTGAGAACCTGGAGTTGTTCCCCTTGGAGCAGTGCAGAGGAGATTTAATTGAGGTGTTTAAAATTCTGCAAGATTTTGATGGAATGAACCAAGAGAAACTGGTTCCAGTCACTGATACCTTGAGGGCACCATTAATGCCCCTTTATTCTGAGACCGTGCCGTCTGATCCCAGACTCTCCCATGAGAGGAAACATCCTCTCATAAGGGCAACAGAAACAACACTCATTCACTTTGCAACCAGGAAGAGCTATTAAATTAAACTATGAGCTGGGTCTAATTGGCTTCTACCAAATTGAGGATCACCGTGGTCAAAATCAATGTGATATCATCACCAAAAACCACATAGGAGGTGTGAGAAATTCTCTTTATTTGTTCATTTGTTTTGGAGTCTGAGTCACAGGACTGAAGCAGTTCATGTCCAAATGCAGCAAGATCTGAGTAAAATCTAGGCTTGGGCTGATGAGCGATGAGTTACATTTTTCCGACATAATGTGTCCGGCAATGACCAGCTTCAGTAAGAGAGAGCCCAACTATCACTGCTTGACATTCAAAGGCATTATTATTGTTGAAGGCCCCGATTTTTAAAATACTGGGGTTATTATTGACCAGAAACTGAATTGAACTTACCTATAATCATTGTAGTTTCAATAGTAGGTCAGAGGCGAGGAATTGTGTGGTGGGTAACTCACCTCCTATATCCCCAAACAGTGTCTACCAACAACAAGGCACAAGTCAGGAGTGTGATGGTAAACTTTTGCCTTGCCTGAAGGAGTGTAGCTCTGACACCACTCAAGCAGCTCAAATCCATCCTACATGATTGGAAGCCCGTTCACTATCTTTAACTTTCTTTACCACAGATGCAGAGCAGCAGCAGCTTATACCATCCACAGAAAACACTACAACAACTCATCAAAGACCCTTTGGCAACATTTTATGGACTGCAGTGGTTCAAGAAGACAGAAAGTGCTGGAGAAGCTGAGCACATAAGAACAAAGAACAATAGAGCACAGGAACAGGCCTTTCTGCCCATCAAGCCTGTGCTGACATATGATGCCTTTGGGCAAAGTCTTTTCCCTGGGTTCTGGGAGTCCAGAACTAGAGAGCATGGGTTTAGGGTGAGAAGGGAAAGGTATAAAAGAGACCTAAGGGGCAACTTTTTCATGCAGAGGGTGGTAGGTGTATGGAATGAGCTGCCAGAGGAAGTGGTGGAGGCTGATACAATTGCAACATTTAAGGGGCATTTGGATGGATTTTTAAATGGGGAGAGTTTGGAGGGATATGGGCCGGGTGCTGGCAGGTGGGACTAGATTGGGTTGGGATATCTAGTCGGCATGGACGGGTTGGACCAAAGGGTCTGTTTCCATTCTGTACATCTCTATGACTCTATGGTCCATATCCCTCTATTTCCTGCTTATAGAGTCATAGAGATGTACAGCACGGAAACAGATCCTTGGGTCCAACTTGTCCATGCCAACCAGATATCCCAACCTTATTCATATATCTGTCAAGATGCCTCTTAGACATTGCTGTTGTATACTACTCCACCAATCTTCTGTCAGCACATTCCAGGCACTTACCACCCTCTGTGCAAAAAACCTGCTTCATACATCTCTTTTAAACTTACTCCTTTTACCTTAAACCTATGTCCCCAGGCAATTGACATTTCTGCACATTTTATCCACGCGTCTCTCAATTTTGTAAACATCTATCAGGTCGCCCTCTCAGCCTCTGCATTACAAGTGAAAACAAATCAAGTTTGTGCAGTCTCTCCTCATAGCTAATACACTCCATCCCAGGCAACATCCTGGTAAACCATTTCCACACCTTCTCCAAAGCCTCCACATCCCTGTGGTCATGTGGCAACAACAACTGTCTGGATCTGGCAACATCTATGCAGAGAAAAACAGAGTTAATGTTTGAGTCCAATAACTCTTCTCAAAGACTTTTCTTTGGGAGGATTGCTAAGCAGAGTCATTGGACTCAAACCATTAACTCTGTTTCTCTTCACAACATTCAAAGTATTTTGCTTTTATGTAAAAAGCCTGCTGGTTCACTAATGTCCTTAGGGAGGGAGATCTACCATCTTACTTGGTCTGACCTACATGTGACCCCATATCCATAGCAAGGAAGAGTTATTTAGACTCAAAATGTTCACTTGCTTTCTCTCCATGGACGCTGCCTGACCTGCTGTGATCTCCAGCATTTTTTGGTTTCATTTCAGATTCCAGCATCTGCAGTCGTTTGCTCCCACAGCAACATAGTTCACTTCTAACTGCTCTCAGGCAATTAGGGATAGACAGTAATGGCTGCCCTGGTCAGCAATGGCCCAAAGAAAAGCTCCTTTTCCTCTTGCACCCTTTAGCTGATGACATCAAAATTGGAGGTGTAGTGGACAGCGAAAAAGGTTACCTCAGATTACAACAGGATCACTCCTCGGCCAATGGGCTGAGGAGTGGCAGATGGAGTTTAATTCAGATAAATGTGAGGTGCTGCATTTTGGGAAAGCAAATCTTAGCAGGACTTATACACTTAATGGTAAGGTCCTGGGGAGTGTTGCTGAACAAAGAGACCTTGGAGTGCAGGTTCATAGCTCCTTGAAAGTGGAGTCGCAGGTAGATAGGATAGTGAAGAAGGTGTTTGGTATGCTTTCCTTTTTTGGTCAGAGTATTGAGTACAGGGCTTGGGTGGTCACGTTATGGTTGTACAGGACATTGGTTAGGCCAGCTTTGAAATATTGTTTGCAATTCTGGTCTCCTTCCTATCAGAAGGATGTTGTGAAACTTAAAAGGGTTCAGGAAAAATTTACAAGGATGTTGCCAGGGTTGGAGGATTTGAGCTATAGGGAGAGGCTGAACAGGCTGGGGCTGTTTTCCCTGGAGCATCGGAGACTGAGGGGTGACCTTATAGAGGTTTATAAAATCATGAAGGGCATTGATAGAATAAATAGACAAAGTATTTTCCCTGGGGTGGGTGAGTGCAGAACGAGAAGGCATAGGTTTAGGGTGAGAGAGGAAAGATATAAAAGAGACCTAAGGGGCAACTTTTTCGTGCAGATGGTGGTATGTGTATGGAATGAGCTGCCAGAGGAAATGGTGGAAGCTGGTACAATTGCAACATTTAAAAGGCATCTGGATGGGTATATGAATAGGAAGGTTTAGACGGATACGGGCCAAGTGCTGCCCTATGGAACTAGATTAATTTAGGATATCTGATCGGTATGGACGGGTTGGACTGAAGGATCTGTTTCCGTGCTGTACACCTCTATGAGGGTATGACTCTCCTCTTCTCCTATAGCACTGCAATCTGTTTGGCTTCAGAAATTTATACAATTTCATTTTTTTTGGAATTTGTGACAAAATCTGTTTCGACTGTCAGACAGTCTGTTCCAGATCACAGCAGAAACTAATTCTCCACACAGCCACTCTCACCATTTATCTTATAATATGAACATATTTATTAAATTACTGTTTAAATTTATGTGCTTTAAGCAGAGCAATTTGAGTTTCACTCATCTCTCCATGTAACAGTTATGATTTAATGAGAGGTAATTGCACAATAAACAGCTCCTTTTTTCTGCGCAGCATAGCTGACACACCCAAGACAGTATCAGCAGCACCTTTATACCTGACACCTATGAGACTTGATCCATGCTGTTTGCCCTGTGTGGCCTAATAAGGGATGGGGTATAAATGTTAGGATTTTAGTGCTAGTTTTATCAGTTAACATTTGCGCCACACAAATGCCAGGCTATGATGATCTCCAATAAGAGACAGGATTCCTATCTCTTAATCCTCAATCCTGATAAAGGGTTTTCACGTCGATTCTCCTGCTCCTCGAATGCTGCTTGACTTACTGTGTTTTTCCAGCACCACACTCTCAACTCCAATTAGAGACAATCCAGCCGTGGCCCCATAACATTCAATATTGTTACCATCACTGAACCCTCCAACTATCAATATCCTGGGAGTTATCATTGACCAGAAACTCAAGTGGACTCACCACATAAACGTAATGGCTACAAGAGCAGGTCAGAGGCTCGGAATAATGCCTCCTGACTCCCCAAAGCCTGTCCACCGTTCACAAGGCACAAGTCAGGAATGTGATGGAATACTCCCCACTTGCCTGGATGGGTGCAGCCCCAACCTCATTTAGATTAGATTAGATTACTTACAGTGTGGAAACAGGCCCTTCGGCCCAACAAGTCCACACCGACCCACCGAAGCGTAACCCACCCAGACCCATTCTCCTACATTTACCCCTTACCTAACACTACGGGCAATTTAGCATTGTCAATTCACCTAACCTGCACATTTTTTGGATTGTGGGAGGAAACCGGAGCACCCCGAGGAAACCCACGCAGACACGGGGAGAATGTGCAAACTCCACATAGACAGACGGGAATCGAACCCCAGACCCTGGTGCTGTGAGGCAGCAGTGCTAACCACTGAGCCAACAAAGATGTTTCTATTGGTAGGAGAGATGAGGACCCGAGGGCAAAGCCTAAGGGTTAAGGGAAGACACTTTACCACAGAGATAAGGAGAAACTTCTTCAGCCAGGGAGTCATGAATCTATGGAATTCATTTCCACAGAAGGCTGTGGAGGCTAGCTGTTTGTGTATACTTAAAACAGAGATAGGTAAGCTCTTGATTGTTAAGGGGATTAAAGGTTATGAGGAGAAAGTGGGAAAATAGGTTTGAGAAACTTATCAGCCATGATTGAATGGTGGAGCAGAGTTGATGAGCCAAATGGCTGAATTTCTGCTTCTATGCCTTATGGTCTTGTGGTTTTATAAGAGTAGAGAAGTCTTACTGAAGCTGTACAAGGTGCTGATGAGACCACAGCTGGAGTACTGTGAGCAGTTTTGGTCCCCTTATTTAAGGAAAGATACAGGCAGTTCAGAGAAGGTCCACTTGGATGATCCTAGTACAGAGCTGGGTCTGACCCATCTCCCTCACTTCCACTCTTAACCCTTCTCTTCCCTCCCACAATAGTGAGAGGGTCCCTCTTTGTCCTCACCTACCATCCCAGCAGCATCCACATCCAGAGGATCATCAGCCTCCATTTCTGCCACTTCCAGTGGGATGCCCACCATCAGACACATAATCCCCTCCCCTGCCTTGTCAGCCTTCCACAGGGACCATTCCCTTGGGGAGACTGTGGTCCACCCAATCTTCATGCTCAACACCACAACCAACCGCTCCCCCTCCCGCCACCCCTCCCCCCCCCACAGCCCCACGCCACCTTCCCTTGCAATCATCGAAGGTGTAAATCTGCCCATTTCCCTCCTCAGTATCCGAGGGTCCAAACATACCTTCCAGGTGAAGCAACACTTTGCCTGCACTTCCCACAATCTATCCCACTGCATTCGCTGCTCACAATGTGGGTCTCCTCTACACTGGGGGAAACAAAGCACTGACTGGGAAACTTCTTCACACAACATCAAAGTTCTGTGCAAAAGAAAAGACCCTGAGCTTCCAGCTGCCTGCCACTTTAACATCCCACCCTGTTCCCTGGCCAACATCTCTGCCTCAGGCTTCCTGCAGTGTTCCAGTGAAGCTCAGCGCAAACTGGAAGAACAGCCTCAATGTCCACATGGGGACCCTCATAGTCCTCTGGGCTCTCTATCAAGTTCAATAATTTTAGGGCCTGCACTCCTCCATGTCCTCGCTCCTAGGCCTTGTTATCACATAATCTGCCATTACCTGTTGTTAGCACCGTGGTCGACGGTGCCCTCCACCGCATCTCCTCCACTTCCCGCTCCTCCGCCCTTGAGCCCCGCCCCTCCAACCGCCACCAGGACAGAACCCCACTGGTCCTCACCTACCACCCCACCAATCTCCATGTACAGCGCATCATCCGCCGTTACTTCCGCCACCTCCAAACAGACCCCAGCACCAAGGATATATTTCCCTCCCCTCCCCTATCAGCTGTCCGTAGAGACCACTCCCTCCGCGACTCCCTTGTCAGATCCACACCCCCCACCGACCCAACCACCACTCCCGGCACCTTCCCTTGCAACCGCAGGAGGTGCAACACTTGCGCCCACACCTCCCCCCTCACTTCTCTCCAAGGCCCCAAAGGAAACTTCCATATCCGCCACAGATTCACCTGCACCTCCACCCACATCATCTACTGCATCCGCTGCAGCCGGTGTGGCCTCCTCTATATTGGGGAGACAGGCCACCTACTTGCGGAGCGATTCAGAGAGCACCTCTGGGCCACCCGGACGAACCAACCCAACCAACCTGTGGCACAGCATTTCAACTCCCCCTCCCACTCCACCGAGGATATGCAGGTCATTGGACTCATCCACCGCCAAACCACAACAACCCGACGGTCGGAGGAGGAGCATCTTATCTTCCGACTGGGAACCCTCCAACCGCAGGGGATCAACTTGGACTTCACCAGTTTCTTCATCCCCCCTCCCCCCACCTTGTCTCAGCCGGATCCCTCCAGCCCGGCACCGCCCTCCTGACCTGCAGTCTTCTTCTTGACCTCCCCGCCTCCACCCTACTCCGACCTATCACCCTCACCTTAACCTCTTTCCACCTATCACATTTCCAATGCCCCTCCTCCAAGTCCCTCCTCCCTACCTTTTATCTTCTCCTGCTGAACACTCTCTGCTCATTCCTGAAGAAGGGCCTGTGCCCGAAACGTCGAATCTCCTGTTCCCTGGATGCTGCCTGACCTGCTGTGCTGTTCCAGCAATAAAGTTTCAACTTTGATCTCCAGCATCTGCAGACCTCACTTTCTCCTCCCTGTTGTTAGCTGCTAACAGTCCCCATTAACAGCTATCACCTTCCTCACCAATCGATATCAACTCGCTTGATTCTCCAACTGTCCTTCTTTCTCTTTGAGCTCTCAATCCCCACCTATCATTTACACCTTACTCCCTCCCCCACCCTACTTTCTTATTAAAAAATTTTCCTTGCGACCATCAGTTCTGAAGAAGGGTCACTAAACCCAAGAGATTAACTCTGATTTCCCTCCACAGATGCTGCCAGACCTGCTGAGCTTTTCCAGCAATTTCTGGTTTTGTTTCTGATTTCGAGCATCCGCAATTCTTTCAGTTTTTACCTGCTTTCAGTTTTTCAGTGATTGCCTAATGGGTAAAGGTTAAACAGGTCGGGAATTTACTCACTGGAGTTTTGAAGAATGAGAGGCAATCTCATTGGAACATGCCAGACTAATAAGAGGCTCGACAGGGTCAGTGCTGAGAGGATGTTTCCCCTCAAGGGAGAGTCTATGATCAGCGGGCACAGCCTCAGAATAAAGGGGCACCAGTTTAACGCTGAGATGAGGAGGAATTTCTTCTCTCAGGGGATTGTGAGTCGTGAGAACTCCTTGCCACAGAGAGCAGTGGGTAGACAGGCAGGAGGCTGGAAGAACACAACAAGTCAGGTAGCATCAGGAGGAGAGGAAGTCAACGTTTCGGGTGTAACCCTCTTTCAGGACTCGGGGTGGGTCTGCTTGGATGAGGAGACATTCCATTCCCAAGCATCCCAGATGTCCACCTATTTCAAACAATGTGCTTTCCCCACCTCTGTCTTCCAGACAGCCCTCCACTGCACCACCTCCATTCCCCATTGCACTGTTCAAACACCCCTCCTCTAAATTTACACCCACCCCCAAGTCCTGAAGAAGGGTTACACCCGAAACATTCACTGGTCCAACTCTCGATGCTGCCTGGCTTGCTGTGTTCTTCCAGCCTCCGGCTTGTCCACTGTGGTTTCCAGCATCTGCAGCTTTTTTGTTTCCAACAGAGAGCTGTGGGGGCAGATTCCTTGTGAATATTTAAGACTGAGGTTGATAAAGTTTTGATCAGTCAGGGAATCAAGGGGTTACGGGGAAAGGGCAGGAAAGTTGATATGAGCAATTTTGAACCAGCCTTGATTGTACAGAATTTGGAGGATACTCATGGCCTAGTGCTGTTACTGTTTTGTGTGGACTTATTATACAATGGTGGAGGTATCTTGGACAGAATCCAGTGAAATAGATGTTAACTTTCTCTTCATTGTTGCTAGTTTTACAATAACCATCTTTGAAACATTCACACTTTGTTCAATGGTTTTTTTTTAAACACATCCCAAACTTCCTAATTGCTACTAAACTCGCTGACAGATAAACTAATATTGGACAAGAGCAGCTTTATTTGTCATTTCTGCCATATACAGCTGGTACAATAAAAACGAGACAGCATTCCTCCAGAACCAAGGTGCTATATGAACACACAGACTATGAGTACAGTCATACACAGGGCAGCACAAAGTACGTAGAGGAGGCAAAACATGCAAGATAGCCCTGTAGTTCCTGACAAGACACGACAATAGGCACTGTGCTGGACAAATTAAAATATAACAATGAATGATCATGAACAAAACATTGTTTTAGCAGCAATTCAAAAATTGTGGAATGCCGTAGTTATGGGTAGGTCAAATCATTCACAATGATATTTTTAAATAATCAACATTATATAGAAAGAATTTTAAAACTTTTTTAATCTTTATTTTAGTTAATATCTCAACTTAAACATAATTATGTATTTTACTACTTGAGGCTTTCAATTGAAAGTGAAAGGTAATCTGATTTTGCTGTCTTTGAGGATATTTCAATATGATTGGCCGCATACCAGTGTCCTCACATCATGCTGCTAGACGTCTGGAGAGTTCCTTGAGTTGGGAGGAACACAGTAGGTTCTGTGGAGAGATAGCAATGGCAGGAATGCCCTTTCAGAACAGACTTGTACAACTGGCCTACATTCACAGACAGATCATAAAGAAGAGAGGGGGCTCTGACTGACACGTATAATGTTCTAAAGGGGTAAGACAGATTGGGACGCTTCCCTTGGTTGGGGGAGTTGAGAACCAGGGGACACAGTCTCAGGATATGGGAGTAGACCATTGATTTCGCTGCTCCTTGGATGCTGCCTGAATTCCAGCACCACTAATCCAGAATCTGGTTTCCAGCATCTGCAGTCATTGTTTTTACCTCATTGAGGACTGAGATGAGGAAACATTTCTTTGTTCAGATGGTAATGAACCTGTGGAAATCTCTCCCATAGAAGGCTGTGGAGCCCATGTCACAGAATATATTCAAGAAGGAATAGATACATTTCAAGACTTTAAAGGCATATAAGGGAATGGGGAGAATGTAGGAATAAGATGGAGGATCAGCCATGAGCCTATTGAATGGCCTACTGCTGATTCTGATTTCTATGAGAGAGGAAAAGATTTTTATTTCAGGTCTAATATGCCTCTTCTTCAGAGGAAGCGTCATATTGGAGTCATAGTATTAACTTTGTTTCTCTCCGCAGCTGCTGCCAGACCTGCTCAGTTTCTCCAGCACTTTCTCTTTCTATTTAAAATAATATCCGGTCTTGGGTCTTGGAGAGTCATGGAGCCATAGAGATGTACATCACGGAAATAGACCCTTCGATCCAACCCGTCCATGCTGACCAGATATCCGAACCCAATCTAGTCCCACCTGTCAGCACCCGGTCCATATTCCTCCAAACCCTTCCTGTTCATATACACATCCAAATGACTCTTAAATGTTGTAAGTGTACCAGCCTCCACCACTTCATCTGGCAGTTCATTGCATACACGTACCACCCTCTGTGTGAAAACGTTGCTCCTTAGGTCTCTTTTGTATCTTTCCCCTCTCATCCTAAACCTATGCCCTCTAGTTCTGGACTCCCTGACCCCAGAAAAAAGGCTTTGCCTATTTACCCTATCCATGCCCTTCATGATTTTATAAACCTCCAGGGAAAACAGCCCCAGCCTGTTCAGCCTCTCCCTATAGCTCAAATCCTCCAACCCTGGCAACATCCTTGTAAATCTTTTCTGAACCCTTTCAAGTTTTGCAACATCCTTCTGTTGGAAGGAGACCAGAATTGCACACAGTATTCCAACAGTGGCCTAACCAATGTCCTGTACAGCCGCAACATGACCTCCCAACTCCTGTACTCAATACTCTGACAAATAAAGGAAAGCATACCAAACGCCTTCTTCACTATCCTATCTACCTGTGACTCCACTTTCAAGGAGCTATGAACCTGCGCTCCAAGGTCTCTTTGTTCTGTAACTGTAAATTGTTGGTAATTGTGTCTCTGCTGTACCCCCACCCTTTTTCTTTCTGCTCCTCCCTCTGCATATCCTTTCTCTCTTCGCCACTTCAATCTCTGTCAAATCTTTTTGTTCAAAAGCCTCCTGCTGTAAGACAAAGAAGCAGAACTTCATTTTCAAACAAATCTGTATGACATGGCCATGGTTTGGTTGGAGTTGTTATGACAACGATTGGAAATGTTACTCAAATATGCACATGTATTCAAAAGAGTTTCACAATGACCTGATCTGATTCCTGCAGGTTTTCTTCGTCGGTTTCTCTGGAGAGCTTGCTGCTAATTGAATCTTGGAGCAGCTCTGATAGATGTCCGTGTTGATTCGGTCGCCTGAGATAGAAACAGAAAGGTCTAGGAAGGGGAGGGAGCATGGTGGCTCAGTGGTTAGCACTGCTGCCTCACCGCGTCAGGGACCCAGTTTCGATTCCAGCTTTGGGCGACTGTCAGCGTGGAGTTTGCACATTCTCCCTGTGCCTGTGTAGGTTTACTCTGTGTGATTTGGTTTCCTCCCACAGTCCAAAAACTTGCAGGTGAGATGGATTGGCCATAGGAAATTCAAGGTTTCAGGGATTGGGTGTGTTTGGGTGGGATGTTCTTTGAAAGGTCTGTGTAGACTCGATGGGCTGAATGACTGCTTCCAAACTGTAGGGAATTCCATGATTCTAATTGGAAGCACAGAACTCTTCTCCCAATTAAATATCGGGAAGACAGACCAATGTTTGTGGCTTAATTAAACTTTCTGGTCCATAGCCCCTGACTCCATCTCCCTCCTGGTCAATTACAGGTATGCTTGATCTCATGTGGTCAGGGAAACGTACTTGATTTGTTGTGCCGTATATAGATCATGTATGTGTTGGTTGTTGATGGTTGCATCCTCTTCCAGTTATTTGAAAAATGTTTTGTTGTGCTTTCGGTTACACTTCATTCCTACACTCCTGATCTTTGAGTATTAGTGAGTAGGAGTATGGGCAATCAGAGGACCTCCTTGTAGGCCTACTTCTGGGCCTGGCCAACGTGCCAAGTAACAGGTCCAGGCAGTAGGCGACAGAAGGGGTCATAGTTGACGATTTTCAGCCAATCTTCTGCGATTGCGTTTGTGCCTGAGTGTCCCTGGAGAAGGAGCACGCAATGTCTATCCACATTCACAAAGCCTTTAGAGAGAGAAGTGGGATAGGATGCTTTATTTCCCATTCCAACTCCATTTTGATTCAGCCCCTTCCCCCTCTCCCTATCTCTCCCTCATCTTTGGTGACATTGCATTGCTCTTACTGGGTTCTGGACATACATTGAACAATGAGAAATAAGGTGCTTAATAAATGAAAAACACCACGGGTGATTTGGTGTGGGAAAAATCATTGGGTTGTTTGTGATAATAAGTCTGGATATTAAAAAAAAATGAAAAAGCGCTTGGTGGTCTAATGAGAAGATATTCTTGACTTAGACAAGTTGTAGTTTATTGCATGATGTTAAATGGTGCGAGTTATGTTGATATAATTGATAATTTTAGGAAGATTATGAGGAAGACTCAATGTTAGATTTCACTTGTTTGAGATCCTGAAGTTTTCTCTCACTATACCCATATGATGTTATCATAGTGGGTGAGATTCCTCTGCATTAACCCTTTCAGACCGTTACACCCTCGCACATTTGGCAATTCTGTTTTTCTTACTGAGGTGAATAGCCTCACATTTCTCCATGTTAGACTCCATTCACCATTTTCTTTTTTCCCACTCATTTAACTTCTCCAAATTTCTTTGAAACTTCCTTGCACCTTCTTCACAAGTCACACTCCCCCCGTGATTCTTTGGCACCTGCAAGTTAGGAGATGTTTCATATATTTCCCACATCCAATTCATCGATACAGATTGTAAATAACTGAGGCACTCATTCTTGTCAAACACCCCTGGGAGAGCTGGGAATCATCATTTGTTCCGATTTTTTGTTTTCGGTTCAGTGTCAGTCTGTTCCCTCTGAAATGAGGTGTTCTCGGTTATTTGCCAACTTCTTGTGTGGGACATGCTCAGAAGTTTTCTGCAAATGTAAATTGACCACACTTACTGGTTCCAACTTGTCTATTCTCCTATAACACTTCTAATTCCAGGTTATGGTAGAAGCAAGCGCAGATAAATGGGATTAATGTCCCATTTGTTGACCAACATTGATATGGTAGGCCTGTTTCTCTACTATACTTCTATATTCTCAAAAATGCTTCCAAACAGACATTGCTTTCATAAATCTATATTGATTCTGCCCCAAGCCGACCATGACTTTCAAAATAATTGATTCATTTGCCCTAGTTAGGATTCCATGTGATGTCCCCCCCATCCAATGTGACTCCTTCACCAGATGCTGGAAGATTTATGCTCATGGGTATCAGCTGGAAAAATGGTTCTTCAGAAGCTCAACAACACCCTCATCAAGGCAGCAATGAATGGATACAAAACGTGGCCTCGCCAACACCCAGAGGAGAGTGGTAGGATTTCTACTGCACAGAAAGAGGCCCTTCAGCCCATCAGGTCCACAAACGTCTATCCACTCACATTTCATTTTCCAGCACTTGGTCTATAGCCTTGGATACTATGGCATTTCAAGTGCTCCTCTAAATAGCTTCCCTTAACATTGTCCCACAATAATATTTATTTATCCGTAAGGTTTGGAAACAGACCACTTGAAACAACTATCTTCTGGATTAGTGGTGCTGGAAGAGCACAGCAGTTCAGGCAGCATCCGAGGAGCAGTAAAATCGACGTTTCGGGCAAAAGCCCTTCATCAGGAATAAAAAAACAACTAACCCAGGCTGTTATTGATACTGACACAAACCTCCTCCCAACTCTAGCTCCTTTCACCTTCTCCCCTCACCTCTTCCATTATCCCTTTCTCATGTACAGATCCAACTTTTGCTCAATTAGTGATGTGAATGCTCACTGCTTCAACCATATCATGCAGTGGTGAGTTCTACATTGTTCCTAGTTACAATGTACGGGCATTTGTCCCAAATTATTGATTTCACCTGTTACTAACTATCCTATCTTTGGTGTCTTTTACTGAGCTTGAGAATTGCTGAACAACAGACACATTTTGTCAAAGTTTTCCACTTGACATTCATCAGGACATTTCACAAAAATATCAATAAAGAGCAATAGCCAACAATTACAATGTCTAAGAGGATAGTCCTGTTAGTTAACAAGTTTTATTTTATTCATTCATGGGACAAAGGCATCACTGGCCAGGCAGCATTTATTGCCCATCCCTAATTGCCCAGAGGGCAGTTAAGATTCAACCACGTTGCTGTAGGCCTGGAGTCATATGTAGATCAGACCAGGTAAGGATGACAGCTTCCTTCCTGAAAGAACATTCGTAACCAGATGGATGGCTTTTCCAACAATTGACAACTGATCTGCTGGACACACTTTCCTCATTCCTGAAGAAGGGCTTATGCCCGAAACGTCGATTCTCCTGTTCCCTGGATGCTGCCTGACCTGCTGCGCTTTTCCAGCAACACATTTTCAGCTCTGATCTCCAGCATCTGCAGTCCTCACTTTCTCCTCGAAGATTTTAACCTACTGCGAATCCTCTTGCAAGGATGCCTTCCTTGAAGAAGCTCTCTTCCTCCTCTACAACTGATTCACGGTCATCACTAGAATTTTAATTCTAGATATTTATTGAAGTCAAATTCCACCATTTTCTATGGCAGGATTCAAACCAGGATCCCAAGAACATTATGTGAGCCTCTGGGTTAATAGTCTAGTTACAATGCCACGAGGCTATCACCTCTCTAAGTAGGCTCTAATTAACAGAGACATTGCTATGGGGAATGCAGCAGTTAATCATGAATTCCTGTTAACTTTGTTCAGTAAAATGTGTCCTTTCACATCAATATTTAATACTTACATTTGTTCTGTGGCTCATTCCTTTATTCTTTCACGGGATGTGGCATTGCTGCCAAAGCAAGCATTTGTTTTCCAACCCTTATTCTCCTTGAACCTAGTGACATGCCAGACCATTTCAGAGGGTGGCTGAGGGTTAACCATGTTCTGCAGGCCTGGTGTCACACATAGGCCAGACCAGGTAAAGATGGAAGATTCCCCTCCCCAAAGGACATTTATGAGCCAGATGGGTTTCTTAACCACAATGAACAATATGAACATTACCAAGAGCCAATGATTTGGAGGTGCCGGTGTTGGGCTGGTGTGTACAAACTTAAAAATCACACAACACCAGGTTATAGTCCAATAAGTTTAATTGGAAGCACTAGCTTTCGGCGCACTGCTCCTTCAACAGGAGATTGATGATTCACCTGATGAAGGAGCAGTGCTCTGAAAGCTAGTGCTTCCAATTAAACTTATTGGACTATAACCTTGTGTTGTGTGATTTTTAACATTACCAAGAGCAGCTTTGTGTGTCAGATATATTACAATTCTACCAACAGCCATGGTGGGATTTGAACCTATGTCCCAGGGTGAGAGAGGCCCAGTAACATCACCACAATACCACCACCTTCCTTAACTTGAAAGTGTTCTTCATCTCCATCCTATTGAATTTCATCGTAATTTTAAAGTGCTCTTTCGGCTTTTCTCTCAGTTTTCTCTTTCCTGAAGACCAATCTTTGACTAAACGTTGCCTCCTTTCAATTCTAGTGTCTTAAAGTTATAAAGTCATAGAGACCTACAGCACAGAAAAAGGCCTTTTGGGCCATTGCATCCATGCTGGTCAAAATCAACTACTAAATGATTTTAAACTCATTTCCAGCCCTAGGCTCATAGCCTTGTGCTTGATGCAGGGCTTATGCCCGAAACATTGATTCTCCTGCTCCTCGGACACTGCCTGACCTGCTATGCTTTTCCAGCACCACACACATGTCTCTAACTCTCCAGCACCTGCAGACATTGGTTTGGCCGCATTTAGAACTCTGTGTACAGTTCAGGTCACCACATTACCAAAAGGATGTGGACACTTTGGAGAGGGTGCAGAGAAGGTTTATGAGGATGTTGCCTGGTATGGAAGGTGCTCGCTATGAAGAGAGATTGACTAGTTAGGTTTGTTTTCATTAGCAAAAAGGAGATTGAGGGGGGACCTGATTGAGGTTTACAAATCATGATGGGTATAGACGTGATGGATAGAGACAAGCTTTTTCCCAGGGTGAAGGATTCAATAATGAGAGGTCACGCTTTCAAGGTGAGAGGTGGAAAGTTTAAGGGGGATACACGCAGCAAGTACTTCTTGGAATGCAGGTTCATAGCTCCTAGAAAGTTGAGTTGCAGGTAGATAGGATAGTGAAGAAGACATTTGGTATGCTTTCCTTTATTGGTCAGAGTATTGAGTACAGGAGTTGGGAGGTCATGTTGCGGCTGTACAGGACACTAGTTAGGCCACTCTTGGATTATCCTGGGATTGGGGAGTCCAGAACTAGAGGGCGTAGGTTTAGGGTGAGAGGGGAAAGATATAAAAGGGATCTAAGGAACAACTTTTTCACACAGAGGGTGGTACATGTATGTAATGAGCTACCAGATGATGTGGTACAATTGCAATATTTAAGTGGCATTTGGATGGGTATATGAATAGGAAGGGTTTGGAGGGATATGGGCCGGGTGCTGGCAGATGGGACTAGATTGGGTTGGGATATCTGGTCGGCCTGGATAGGTTGGAATGAAGGGTCTGTTTCTATGCTGTACATGTCTATGACTTTATGACTCTATGACACACAGAGGGTGGTGGGCGTTTGGAACACGTTGCCAGCAGAGGTGGTAGAGGTAGGCACGGTAGATTCATTTAAGCTGCGTCTGGGTAAATGCATGAGTAGGTGGGGAGTAGAGGGATACAGATGCTTAGAAATTGACCGACAGGTTTAGACAGTACATTTTGATCGGCTCAGGCTTGGAGGGCCGAAGGGCCTGTTCCTGGGCTGTAAATTTTCTTTGTTCTTTGTTCTTTGTTCCTCACTTTTCCATAGCCTTGCTTGCCTTGGCATTGCAATAGCACATCTAAACACTGCTTAAATATGATGAGAGTTTCTGCTCTCTTCTACCTTTGCAGGCAGTGAGTTCCAGATCCCCATCACCCTCTGAGTGAAAAAGCATTTCTTCTCATCTCCTCTAAACCTCGTGCCTCTTCCCTAAATCGATGTCCGCTGGTCATTGACACCCGCCATCAAGGGGAAACATCTATCCTATCTATGCTCCTGTATATCTTAATCATGTCCCCTCCCACTCTCCTCTGCTCTAAGGAAAGCAAAAGGGGGGACTGCAGATGCTGGAAACCAGAGTTTAGATCAGAGTGGTGCTGAAAAAGCACAGCAGGTCAGGCAACATCCGAGGAGCAGGAAAATCGATGTTTCAGGCAAAAACCCTTCATCCTGAAGGGCTTTTGCCCGAAACGCGATTTTCTTGTTCCTTGGATGCCGCCTGACCTGCTGTGCTTTTCCAACATCACTCCGATCTAAGGAAAACAACCCCAATCCTTCCAATCTCCCTTTGTAACCAAAACTCTCCAGTCCATATTGCATTTGTAAATTATTTCCACAGTTTCTCTACTGCTTCTTTGCTATTTATTTTGCAAAGTGGAGACCAGAATTGCAAACAGTATTTCAGGTACATTTTCACCCAAGGTTTTATGCAAACTGAGCATCGTCTTTCTGGTTCTGAACTGATGTCAAAATGAACCCTAATTCTAGACCTTGAACCAACCAAGAGAAAACTGATGAAGGAAACAATGGGACTTCTGCTTGTCGAAATGTATTTAAGAAATGTATTCATTCAGTCAAGGCCATCATGCATTTCAGCAAGACGCACAGCAACAGAGAAATGAGCACTATTGGCAGAAAAAAAAAGATATAGTTCAGCATTGTTTCTGAATGCAATTAAAAAATAAATTCAGATGGTCATTATTAGCCTCTCTCTGCCTCAGTATGAAAAGTTGAGTTTTACAGGATCGTATCTGGAACCACTTACTATCTGAACTATATGTTGTGTGACCTCGGTGCTGTCTTGTGTTAATTTCCTTTCATGTCTCTGTCTGCCAAAGAGTGGCACCTGCTTTGCTGCCAGTATGCACAAGGTCAGCTTACCGAATTCCTTGAGACAAAAAAGTGACACTAAACCAGTGTGACCTCTGACCTCCGAAGGACAAAGGATGGGTCATTGTCATTGGTTTTTCTGCATTATCACAGTTGATCATTTCTTATAGCAAGTTAAAAATCACACAACACTAGGTTATAGTCCAACAGGTTTAATTGGAAGCACTAGCTTTCAGAGCACTGCTCCTTCATCAGGTGGTTGTGGAGTATAAGATCATAAGACACAGAATTTATAGCAAAATTTATAGCTTTTTTGCTATAAATTCTGTGTCTTACAATTTTATACTCCACAACCATCTGAAGAAAGAACAGTGCTCCAAAAGCTAGTGCTTCCAATTAAACCTGTTGGACTATAACCTGGTGTTGTGTGATTTTTAACTTTGTACACCCCAGTCCAGCACTGGCATCTCCAAATCATTTCTTGTATACATAGAGTTATCGCTTGTATGTTTTGACGTGACTAGGGGAGCTTGATCATAGGCCCATATTGTTTTTCATAGTGGGTATTGTGTTGTTACAATATATCCCAAAAGGACAGAGTCCCATTAAGATGTTGAGACGACATCATGAGATGTGAGGTTCCAGGAGAAAGGACCTTGCCTCAGCTTCAGTGCAATGAAAGGAGTGCTGTGGGTAGTCAATCAGTCATAAGGAGTGTTACAGTCATGAATTATAGTTGTAACATCAGTAAAACTCAGTCCCAGACTGTGTATGATATTTTTCCAGGCCTTGAACATTGTTGGTAACGGTGAGACAGTTGGGAAATTGTGGCAAGAATGAGAAAATGAAATTCCTGACACGATGAAAAATAATTTCAATTTCTCCTTAAGGTTTCAACAACAGTGTCTGAATTTCACCGTGACCACCTTGTTTCTGTCTATTTGCATCTTATCATTTGCTGATCCCACTACATTGCAGCTTCCCTTCTCTCGTTGTTTACTGAGAAACGAGGTGGTGCTATTTCCCAACACGAAACTCTACGGTTACATTTTGTTTATCCACCCATCAGACAACTCGCCCATCACCCACACTCCCCCACATCCTTCATGGATGTTCTTCATCAACACTTGGTCCATCGAACTGGGTATCACCAAACCACCAGCCTCACCACATACAGCATCTCAACTGCTTTCTGACCAAATTTCACTCCATGTCAATCCTTCAGGACTTCACCTGAGACTCAGGTATGTTTATATATTGCATGGTTCTGCAAAAGTTGCTGTACACATGTGGGCTCACACACAGCCATACTTTAACGCATCACATTCCTGGTGAAGAGTTTATGCCTGAAGCTTTGATTCTCCTGCTCCTCGGATGCTGCCTGACCTGCTGTGCTTTTCCAGGATCACACTTTTTGACTCGGACTCTCCAACATCTGTTGTCCTCACTTTCTCTTAATGCATCATATGCTCTTTCACTTGCTTCCTTAGCATTTGCTCTCTTTGTGCTTTCTTGGAGCCTGACAGTGTCTCTGGCTTGCAGATAGTGGGCCAGGCAGATTGGTGTCACTGAAAAGTGAATGGGATCAACACGTTGTTGTATGGCACCACATTATTTCAACATCACACACACAGCATGCACTAACAACTTGCACAGCAACACAATGCATTTGCTTCAAACAAATTACTGTATCTGAAAATGAAAGAGGAACAGTCCTTAGCGAGTTCAGTAAAAGTATTCGACTCAGGAGCAGAAGTAGACCATTGAGTCTGCTCCACTATACAGTGAGGTCATGGCTGACTTGATAATCTTTAGCTCCACGTTCCTACCTTTTCCCACTGTGTCCTGATCCCCTTACTATTTAAAAAATAATGTCTATGTCAGCCTTGATTAAACTTAATATCCAGCCTCAATAATTCTCTGCACTTAAGAATTCCACAGATTTGCTACTGTCTGGGAGAAGAAATTCCTCCCCTCCATCGTCTTAAATGTGTAACCCCTTATTCTGAGATGATACCCTTAGGCTGCAGACTTCCATAAGGGGAAACAGCCTTGCTACATCTACCCTCTCAAGTCACTTCAAGATCTTGCATGTTTCAATAAGTTTAATTCTCATTTTTCTGAACTTGCATGAGTACAGATCAAACCTACTCAACCCCTCCTCATAATTTAGCCACTACATACACAGCATCAGCTGCGTGAACCTTCCCTACTTTGGACTGCATTCCTTTTGAAATAAAAGTCAAAAAGTGTGGCGCTGGAAAAGCACAGCTGGTCAGGCAGCATCCAAGGAGCAGGAGAGTCAATGTTTCGGGCATAAGCTCTTCATCAGGAATATGGGGAATGGGGGGAAGCGGGCTGAGGGTGGAGGTGGGGCTGGGGGGAAATAGCTGGGAAGGCGATAGGTAGATGCAGGTGGGGGGTGATAGCGATAGGTCGGAGAGGAGGGTGGAGTGGATAGGTGGGAAGGGAGATGGACAGGCATGACAGGTCACAAGGGTGTTGCCGAGTTGGAGGATTGCATCTGGGATAAGGTGGGGGTTGGGGAATTGAGGAAACTGGTGAAGTCAATGTTGATGCCATGTGATTGAAGAGTCCCAAGGCAGAAGATGAGGCATTCTTCCTCCAGGCGTCAGGTGACTTGGATTTGGCATAGAGAAGGCCCAGCATGTGCATGTCCATGGGGAGTTGGGGGGGAAGAGTTGAAGAGGTCAGCCATAGGTGATGAGGTTGTTTGTGTCCCAGAGATATTCCCTGAAATGTCCCACCAGGTGATGTCATGTGTCCCCAATGTAGAGGAGACCTCATCGAGAGCAACGACATAGTAGGGCGACATGGTGGCTCAGTGGTTAGCACTGCTGCCTCACAGCATCAGGATCCCAGGTTCGATTCCAGCCTCGGGTGACTGTCTGTGTGGAGTTTGCACATTCTCCCGTATCTGCATGGGTTTCCTCCGGGTGCTCCGGTTTCCTCCCACAGTCCAATGATGTGCAGGTCAGGTGAATTGGCCATGCTAAATTGCCCGTAGTGTTAGGTGCATTAGTCAGAGGGAAATGGGTCTGGGTGGGTTACTCTTCAGAGGGTCAGTGTGGACTGGTTGGGACAATGGGACTGTTTCCGCACTGTAGGGAATCTAATCATGAGGAGTTTGCGTGTGCAGGAAAATCTCTGCTGGAAGTGGAAGGATCCTTTGGGGTCTTGGACAGAAGTAAGGGAAGAGGTGTGGGCACAGGTTTTCCATCTCTTGCAATGACAGGCGAAGGTGCCGGGAGTGGAGGGTGGGTTGGCGTGGGGGTGGGTGGGGTGAGGGGGGGGATGTGGTGTGGACCTAACGAGAGAATCACAGAGGAAAGGGTCTCTGCAGAATACTGATAGGGTTAGGGAGGGAAATATATCTCTGGTGGTGAGGTCTGACTTTAGGTGGTGGAAATGGCGGAGGATAATGCACTGTCTCTGGAGATTGGAGGTGGAAAGCGAGGTCCAAGGCCCCAAAAGATCCTTTGGAAATGTAAGAGTGGAGTCTGACACAGTGCAGGGGGGTGGTGGGGTGGGGATATTTGTGAGCACTGCCATTTGTGCTTCAATGGGAGCACAGTAGATTGCGATCGTGCGATATGGTAAGCCACGGGCTGAAGGCCGAAATCAAAAACATTTCTGGTCAAATCATGTACGAGTTTGGTGAAAAACATTTGACAAAAAAAGGTAAAGTGGCCATCGTCCAACTGTGTCAACAGGGAGAGATGCCTGGTGGTGGTTTAAGAGAGGGTCAACACACCACAAGCAGGGGAGAGGTTTAGAAGGAGAATCTGTCATGGTAACCTCACCGGGATATTTGTGATTTTAAACATATAGATTATTTATAAAAAAGCTTTTTTTTATACACATAGTCACAAATGCAGTTCAGTTCTATACACTGTTAAATATCACACAACACCAGGGTATGGTCCAACAGGTTTATTTGGAAGCACTAGCTTTTGGAGCACTGCTCCTTCATCAGGTGGTTGTGTGATTTTTAACTTTGTCCACCCCGGTCGAACATTGACACCTCCACATCACATTCTATATGGTAACATATCAAGGAAAGAAACAAACATTGGAGTTTAACTCTATCCTAACAAACCAAAAGTATCTCTAACACATGCAAGAATATATTTACATATATTTACATGTATTTAAGGCACTGGGAGGGTCCAATAACCGAACAGACCCCCATTTACCTTCGGCAGGAAGACCTCAGACAGTGGTGTTTCCTCACTGCGCCTTGGCGGCAGCTGCCCCAAGCTTTATTGCATCACTCAGTGCGTAGTCCTGGACCTTGGAATGTGCCAGGAGAAAGTGAGGACTGCAGGTGCTGGAGATCAGAGTCGAGAGTGTGGTGCTGGAAAAGCACAGCAGGTCAGGCAGCATCTGAGGAGCAGGACAATCGACATTTCGGGCATAAGCCCTTCACCAGGAATGGCGGGATCAGCAGATTCCTGTCTGCAGCACTCACTCAGGATCAGTGTTTTACTCTGAAAGATTACCAGGTTTTGGGCAGACTAAAGAGCATCTTTCACTGAGTTGATAGTCCTTAGGGTGTAGTTGACATTTGTCTCAGTGTGTGTCCCAGCGAACAGACTGTAGAGTGCAGAGTCCTGCCTCACAGAGCTGCTCAGGATGAACCTCAAAACAAGCCAATGCATCTTCCTTCAGACTTTCTACTCACCTCATGTAAGAATTAAACCTACGCTGTTGGCATCACTCTTCATCACAAACCACAACCATCCAGCCAGTGGTGCTAACTCATCTACTGCTTTCCAGTTGTATTCATGATGGGGAGGTGCCGGTGTTGGACTGGGGTGTACAAAGTTAAAAATCACACAACACCAGGATATAGTCCAACAGGTTTAATTGGAAGTACAGCTTTTAGAGCTCTGCTCCTTCACCTGGTAGCTCGTGGGACAGGATCATAGGTTACACAATGTATCATAAAAGATCAAAGTTTCATACAACTGATGCAGAATATTGAACAAACTTAGATTGGTGCTGATCTTTAATCACTGAGAATGGGCATACAGGTTTCAGATGATTAATATGTATATCCCAGAACCTCTTTCAAGTCCCAGTCCTGTGATAATGTGAGGTTTTATCAGTGAAAAAAAGGTGACATCTCAACTCAGACAATGCATTAAAGGTGTGAGATTAGAGTCTGGCTGTATCCCAACCTTGAGTCAGACTGGTTCTATTTCCAAAGTAGGAATTTACAAAATGTCACATGGATTGACTGCCGACAGATTGTGTGTTGTTTCAATAAAATAGAATGGCGTGTCAGTTGTATGACATTTTGATCTTTTACAATAAATTCTACATCCCATGATCCTGCCCTACCAGCTACCTGATGAAGGAGCAATGCTCTGAAAGGCTGTACTTTCAAATAAACCTGTTGGACTATAACCTGGTGTTGTGCGATCTTTAACTTTACAATTGTGTGTGCATGAGTTAAACAGACATTATGCAATTAATAGGAAATGTCAAAATATGCCCTTCCATTCCAAAGAATTTCCTATTTCAAATCAAAAATTTTACCTGTTGAGTTCTCAAACTGGAGATTGATAACAAAAAAAATGTAACTTTTCCTTTATTTACAATTTAAATACTATTCACCCTTCTCTATAGATTTGCCTGTCCCACTGTATGGGCTACTTTAAACTAATCAGTTCCGATTGTGCTGTACAAAATGACAATTACTGGACTATACTGACCATTTCAGCTTCTGTCTGATGCACAGTGAATCAAAAGCTTGTTTCTTTCAAACATTTCTCATCAAAATTTGTTTTTATGTGGAACTGATGGGAGACACAGAATGGATAAAATATTCTTTCAGATTCAGGTTATGTTTTTGCAGTCTATTCATGAAGAACATTGTATTTATAACAGAAATAGAAATTGTTGGAGAATCTCAGCAGGTCTGGCAGCATCTATGGAGAGAGAGAGTGAGAGAGAGAGAGAGCAAAGTTAACATTGTGAGTCCAGTGATCCTTCTTCAGAACTAGCAGGAGCTGGGGATAGATTCATAGAATAATAGAGATGTATAGCACAGAAACAGACCCTTAAACATAGAACAATACAGCGCAGAACAGGCCCTTCGGCCCTCGATGCTGCGCCAGCCTGTGAACTATTCTCAGTTCGTCCCCCTACATTATCCTATCATTATCCATGTGCTTATCCAAGGATTGTTTAAATCTCCCTAATGTGGCTGTGTTGACTACATTAGCATGTAGGGCATTCCCCGCCCTTACTACTCTCTGAGTAAAGAACCTGCCTCTGACATCTGTCTTAAATCTATCACCCCTCAATTTGTAGTTATGCCCCCTCGTACACACTGACGTCATCATCCTAGGAAAAAGATTTTCATTGTCTACCCTACCTAATCCTCTGATCATCTTGTATGTCTCTATCAAATCTCCTCTTAGCCTTCTTCTTTCCAATGAGAACAGACCCAAGTCTCTCAGCCTTTCCTCATAAGACCTTCCCTCCAGACCAGGCAACATCCTGGTAAATCTCCTCTGCACCTTTTCCAATTCTTCTATATCCTTCCTGAAATACGGTGGCACGGTGGCACAGTGATAAGCACTGCTGCCTCACAGACCAGAGACCCAGGTTCAATTCCCGCCTTGGGCGACTGTGTGGAGTTTACACATTCTCCCCGTATATGCGTGGGTTTCCTCTGGGTACTCCGGTTTCCTCCCACAGTCCAAAAATGTGCAGGTTAGGTGAATTGGACATGCTAAATTGCCCGTAGTGTTAGGTGCAGGGGTAAATGTAGGGGAATAAGTCTGAGTTGGTTGCTCTTCAGAGGGTCGGTGTGGACAGGTTGGGCCGAAGGGCCTGTTTCCACGCTGTAAGTAATCTAAACTAATATGGCGACTAGAACTGTACACAATATTCCAAGTGTGGTCGCACTAGCGTTTTGTATAGTTGCAGCATGATATTGCGGTTCTGGAACTCAATCCCTCTACGAATGAAACCTAACACACTGTACGCCTTCTTAACAGCACTATCCACCTGGGTGGCAACTTTCAGGGATCTATGTACATGGACTCCAAGATCCCTCTGCACATCCACACTACCAAGAATCTTTCCATTGCCCCAGTACTCTGCCTTCCTGTTATTCTTCCCAAAGTGCATCACCTCACAGTTAGCTGCATTGAACTCCATTTGTCCCCTCTCCACCCAATTCTGCAGGTTATCCAAGACCCCCTGCAACCTGTAACATTCTTCCACACTGTCCACTACTCTACCAACTTTAGTGTCATCTGCAAGTTTACTAATCCACCCACCTATGCTTGCGTCTAAGTCATTTATAAAAATGACAAACAGCAGTGGTCTCAAAACAGATCCTTGAGGCACACCACTAGTAACCGGACTCCAGGCTGAATATTTTCCATCAACCACCACTTCCTTCAGAAAGCCAGTTTCTAATCCAAACTGCTAAATCTCCCTCAAATCCATGGCTCTGCATTTTCTCCAACATCTGGATCAGCGGTGCTGGAGGGGCGCAGCAATTCAGGCAGCATCCAACGAGCAGCGAAATCGGCGTTTCGGGCAGAAGCCCTTCATCAGGAATAAAGACAGAGAGCCTGAAGCGTGGATTCTTGTAGAGAGAGGAGGAAAACTTCAAGGCAGGCATCCTTGCAAGAGGATTCGCAGTAGGGTTAAAATCAACAAGGTAAAAACAATAACTGCAGATTTTCTCCAACAGCCGACCATGTGGAACCTTATCAAAGGCTTTACTGAAGTCCATGTATACCATGTCAGCTGCACTACCCTCATCCACATGTTTGGTCACCTTCTCAAAAAACTCAATGAGGTTTGTGAGTCACGACCTGCCCTTGATGAAACCATATTGACTATCTGAAATCAAATTGTTGCTTGCTGGATGATTATAAATCTTATCTCTTATAATGCTTTCCAAAACCTTTCCTACAACAGAAGTAAGGCTCACTGGTCTATAATTACATGGTTCATCCCTACTGCCCTTCTTGAACAAGGGCACAACATTTGCAATCCTCCAGTCCTCTGGTACTAAACCTGTAGACAATGACGATTCAAATATTAAAGCCAAAGGCTCTGCTATCTCCTCCCTATCTTCCCAGAGAATCCTCGGATAAATCCCATCCAGCCCAGGGGACTTGTCTACTTTCACTCCTTCTAGAATTGATAACTTCTGTTCGTAACTAACCTCGATCCTTTCTAGTCGAATATAGAGTCATAGGGATGTAC